>NC_057935.1:47262699-47598699 GCF_018555375.3 Anguilla rostrata
GAAATAGGGCTGTGGTCACTGCTTTTGTTTTTTCATCCCCTTTTTGAGACATTGAGAGAGGGAGTCCATTCGATCACCACCTGAAGCAACAGGAAGACATGCCATTCAAATTGAGTTTTATAGGCCATTAGAGAAGAATTTAATATGAGTTTTATAGAGATTTTTTTGTTCCTTTTCTGGCTCTACAGCTCCAAGCTGTTTGGCATTTATTTTCATATATTTAGTTTAAGATCTCAGTATCTTTATAATGTCTTCTGAAAAAGGCACGCCTATTAAAAGCTTTGCATTTCTTGAATCTACGAAGTTTAATTCATCATTATAAAAGTTTGTTCAATTGTATAATTATGTACATTAGTCATCTTGGAACTTCAAATCAAGATTTTAGGTTAAATAGTGGAACAATTTGACAGCTTAGGAGTTCATTCTTGTTTGATTTAAATTACTTTTGGCCATATCTTTCATAGTTCTTAATTTCCATCCAGGTCATCACCAAGTGGAACATTCCAAGTCATTTTTAGAGGTTATTTTAGTGGTGATTTTAACGAAACCCTCGTCTTTTTCTTGGAGGGAGGACGCCTCCCACCTCCTGCAATTACTATCCTCCACTGTTTACATGCCCACCAGCCGCCACTTCAAGCACAGATCCTCAGCTTTTATTAAAGGCATTTCAATACATTTTGTTTTAACCATATAGAAATAGCAGCACTTTTTTATACATAGCCATATTCAATTGCTTCTTTACTGCAAGTAGAAGAGATCTTTCAGTATCTAGTCTTCATTCAAGGCTTTTGATTGCCTTTAGAGTTTTTTTTTATTTGCCATTTGTCAGCATGAGGACCAGAGCTGTGCTATTGAAAGTCAATTAAGCCATTATGAGGCTGAAAAATATGAAAAAAAGTTTTGCTGATTTGAGCACAATCAAGTATGAATCATCTTTTGCTCCTGAGTTACCTTTCATGGTAGATGCATGTAGTTTTGCATGTTTTACAACCTGTTTCACTATATAAAAAAGGGAAAAAGTAGACTGCCTCTTTATTGAAACATTCACTTTAATATTATTAAGAGGCAGGGGTCATCTGAAACAAAACCTTTTAATCAATGTGAACAGTGCTCTTCCTGGTAACAGTTCCCTCTTTGAGGGTGGGAACATTATGAAGCCAGTGATCTATGTTGGAGCCATGACCGTTGTTGTAATTATCTTTCTTTTGCTGTTACTGCAGGTGAAGCTGTCATTTGTCTCCATTAGGATTGAGCATTGTGACTGTCTTCCACTATGCCTTCCAGTGCCTTCCACTCCGCTTCCAAACGGAGTGCTTTTCCACCTGGGTGCATGAGAAAGTCAAGCCAAGAAATATCACTGACATCACTATGTCCCCTGCTGTTTTGATGTTTCACAGGGAGGTCAAGCTGTGAAAGATACATTACTGAATTTTGACACAGCATCTCTGTCTACATCTGTCTAACGATGGTATTTAGTACAAAGCAAGAACAACTGTTATGATAAGCATTTGCTATGCAAATTCTGATGTGTTGTTGTGTGTGTTTGCAACTTTAAAGTATATTACTTAGAGGGGAAGTAAGGGCACAGAAAAGCATTGATTTGTGTGGTTTCTTTTTCTTCAAAGAATTGTAAAACAGTAAAGTGGATAAATTACAAATTCTTTTGATATTTTGGAAAATCTCTGATATAGAAGACTACATTTTTAGAGATTATATAATCAACATGGTAGACTGCAGCATCTCTAAAATGATGAGTGCTCAGAAGCCTTTCCTGATAAGTATCTGAGCCTCATTAAAGACACAAAAAAGTAAATAGTCCAGGAACATGCAAGAATGTATTGTGTGCATGCAAATAATCATTTTTGCAAAAATGTGCGAATCTGCTGTACTCATTTGTTAGTTTAACTATTATATACATCTTTGCGGGTAAATGTTTAGTTATTTATTTTCTTTCTACATAGCTTGTTGAATGATACACTAGAGCACAACACTATGGGGTTTCCAGTTCATGAGATTAATTGAACATTAATATATCCCAAACATTATGGTGGCCTGAAAAGGGGATGCTATGTATAAATAGTGTTGTAATTCATACATGGTCAAACCAAAATGTATAAAAATGACAGTTGGCAATCTGCACTTTAACCACATGTGAATTGTTTGATTACTAATCTAAAATTGTGGACTACCAAGATAAATTAAAAATGTCTCAAACATATTGGAGTTCACCGTAGTCTTGATTAAAGGGGTTGCCAGCACTGCGTGTTGCAGAATTCAAAATATAGCATGGCCTCTTATGCCTTATTCTTACAATTTAAGAGCCGCATATTTTGTTAAAATTCAAAACGTCTGGCTTGCCAAAATAATCTGCCAATAAATGTCACTATCATTTTGTAATACTGTCAACATAGCACCATCTTCAAGCACTACTGGCTTCATGCACTATCAACAAAGGGCCAGTTCAAGTCCGACATTTAACTGAAAAAATAACACTTGCACACGTTGCATAGCAACTGAAAGTCATTATGATACACCATGCTGAATGGAAGCATGGTGATTGGTTTGTGGCCATAATGCAGTTTAGCACACAGGCAGTGTTCAACTCAATTTAGAGTGTTTTTCCTCAACAAAGCTTTCTAATCATGCATGTTAATCACTGTGATTAATCAGATGTGCACATGCTTCACATCCAATGTTCCTTGTATTTCGAACTCAATTAAACCATGGAAAATGTTTTAAAATGTGAACTGCATTGTGAAATGGTTCATTGAATCCTTGTTGTGATGTTGAACAGTTAAATGTGTTGGGGAAATCTCTAAGCAATCAATGTTCTATATAATGTTGACTGGTTAATTGCTTTCATCTGGAAGAATATTTGCTTCAGCTTTATAAGTTTAAAATGTTATTTCAATTTCTCATGCATATTGCATATTTTATGTACAGTGATAATGGAAAATTATGTTTTACTTAATCTTACTGTATGTCATCAACAGTACTGGGAGCTGAAGAACTGCATGTGTTTCGATGCCTTGTTATTTTTTGTAGCCTCCTTTCCATAAATAGCTATATAATCCACTCCATTTCCCAAAAATGCATGTTTATAGGCTTGAAGAGGGCCACTGCGGCCTTAGAGAAGCCCATTGTATCATTACATTATCTTGGCCACATGGAACACCAGATCAGATTTTCACTAATTTCAGCTTGTGTGTGAAATGTATGATGACTAGTACAGCCAGGACAGGGGCATTGAGAGTTCATGGTCTCAAGCAAGAAAGCAGTTTATGATGTTATGTATCCAGAGGTTATACTAGTGTATACTACCTTATCGCTCTTCCAAAAAAAAAAAAAAAAATTGTAAAGCTGGCTGTCCATCAGAAATATCTAAAATATCCATCAGTGTACATAAAACCTGTCTGACCAAACCATAATATATACACTAAAAGTGAAATAACATTGAAAAACCAAGAAAGTGAACCATCCTATTAAACAGCCTCCTACACCATCAGCTCCAGTGACATAAAATTACCACAGATGTTGTTTGTCTGAAAAGACTTCTGTGGGCCAAGTATAGATGTTAATCTGCAATTATGATTTAACAATGTTCCAATTTATTGCAATTTATCAGCCTTATAAATCTCAGCAGTGCATGTCATTTTTCTTATTGTTTCTACTAAAATATACATGTATTTATCTATGCATGTTTGATTGACACTTTCAGCAAACATTTCCTGCGGTCACTCATATCACCGGTCATGCCTCTTTTGGGCCTCCATCTTGTGCTTGGCCCCTCAGAAAAATTTCTGTATTCTGAAATAGAATGTAATGCTTGTTATTTGTATCCCAGGGGGCGCATAATGTCACCTGAACATCCTGATCATGGCTAAATTGTGTCAGTTTGGCCAGGCCACATGTTAACCATGATATTGACGTCCAATTATTAGCCATAATATCAATACCACCAAATAATTTTCCCAGATATGTCTCTTGGTATTCAAAGCCAGCACGTATTGTGAATTTTCTTTATTATCATTTTTTAACACATTTATTTTCAAAAGTTAAAGCAGCAATTTAACTGTTGCTTTGACACTGATTGTGCTCTCAGCATCATGAAAGGGTTGATTTTGTGTTTTATTCACTACATTGGTGAACGCAATGAATTTGAATGTACATTTCTATCGGCTACACATTTTATAAACTCTCCATGTTCACGTTCAGTTTTCTCAGTTCCCGCCAGTGCAGGGGGACGAGGTTACTAATAGACTGGAAGGCATATTCAGTACTCAGAATGTCTTGGCAGATATTGAAACAGAGGATAAAGAAGGACTGGAGAAATTACACTAACTATAGACAAATATGCATGATGACATGCACCCAAGGGTACTCAAAAAGTTAAGTGAGATCATCTTTAAACCACTGGCAAGTATTTTAGACAGTCTTTAGAAACTGGAGAAATACCAGAGGACTGGAAGAAAGGTAATATAAAACCAATATATAAGAAAGAAGACCGTACTATTCCAGTAAATACAGGCCTGTCAGTTTAACTTGCATCACATAAGAAATACTGGAATCTATTGTTAAAGACAAGTTATAATTGTTTTTTGAAAATAATAACATCCTAAGGGATAGGCAGCATGGTTTTTCGCAAGGGAAGGTCAAAGCAAATGTTTTAAAACAAGGCCTGGCAAAACTTATGATAGTTTTATTATTTGCTATGTCAAGGCTACCTATCATTTCACGTATACTATAAAATGAAAGCACTTGTTTTCCACGACTTATCGGGTGTTTCCCGATAATGGACCATTTTCTGTAAAACAAAAAATAAAAAATAGCCTACATCCATTTAATAATGTGATAAACTGGCTCTTTTCTGTAAAAGCACAATTTCTATATGTATATTGCATATAGTCTGGGCTTCTCGTGTTTCCTTTTTTTTGTTTGATATACATAAATTCAACAAACAAGTATTGTATGAATATATATATATATATATATATATATATGAAATGTGTTTACTACAGCCAAAATGGAACCTGAGTTCCTCAAAAGCACTACTGTCCTGCTATGGCTCTTTTCTTCTCCTTATTAGACCGATTAACTGATTATATTTCAAATCATGTGTAGCCTAATAGCAAGCATTGACTTTATCACAGAAATGTCACTATTGCAATTGTTTTTTTTTCAGAATCAATATAGAACACATTTTTGTGATCAGAGATGCCTAGGTTAAATACTGCTTTAAATAAAGAAAAACAGTGAGAATTTTGAGCGATACCTTTCTGTGAACAGTGAACCAAGGGGAGGGAAGCGCAAACACATGCTCATGAGCAAGGAGCAACATTTCCTACTACTTCACTCCACTCACATGTACTGGTAATCAGAGCACTAGGTACAATTTAAATAGGAAAATAGCGAGGGTTGTTGGGCTGAATGGCCTTTTCCCATCATTGTGTTATGTTATGTTAGCAATGAAATGCTTTTGCACCATGTCTCCTATGAGTCAATATAATGAAACGATAAATAGACATTGATACAGTGAATTGAGCTATATACAGTGAATATAAACATTGGCTTTATGGGTGAATGGATGGAAGAGAAGGAGGGATGAGTCCAACTATTCCGCAGTTCATACAGCTATGTATGTATCCATCTCTTAATCATTGCCCGAGTGAGAATGTGTTTAGCTTGTGAGTGTGTGGTCCTTACTCTAGTGTGTGGATATTGTCAAGGTTGTCTTGGTTGTCGCTGATGATAATTCCAGTTCAAACCAGCCTATGCTGGTCAAGTTGGTTTAAGATGTGTTTTTGACACTTATGTGGTCGACCAGCCTATGACGTCAGCTAGTCCATCAATTTGACCAGCAGCTTATTATATCAGCTCAAGCAACTTTGTCCAGCTCAAGACAAGCTTTAACAAACAACAGACCAGCTATGAGCAATTAGAAGTGTCAAGAACACTGCTTAAACCATCTTAAACCAGATTACAATCCTAGCTGGAATCTTCAGCAGGGGTTATTAAATGCAGACATATCCATTTTCCTCTCTTGCCCTTCGTGTCAATCTGTTTTCCTATATGACATGCCATTTTTATTTTCTGGCAGTCTTTCACAAAGTACAGTTACACAACTTGGAGTTTGAGGAACAGAAGAACAATCTTACAGACTCCAGCGCTCTTAAAGTAAAGGGTAATAAGCCAGGTCTTAGAATTTTAACTCCTGGACATTTTCCCTAGAAATAACCAGTACTTTTTGTGAACTGTTATAAAGCTTATTTATTAGGGCTCCTCATTTATGAATCCTGCATTATTCCTTGATTCTTTCTTGTAACTGTTAAAAAACGTTTCATCTGCAGACTGTGTGACTTGCAAGAATTGGTGGATACAACCCTAGGGATTGTGTTCACCATATTTTAAACAAGTAATCCCTCACACACTTAAAAACTCGGAATGTAGTTGTAGCAGGGATCTAATAAACATTTCAGAATAATCTAAAATGGTGGACATCCTTTTGTATGAAATGACATGGAATGACCCATTGGTCATTTTAATGCTTTTTTGCTGAAGTACTTCATATTTATCCTGCTGCTCACTGTGTAGTGTACATACTGCGTGCAGGGAGAAGGGTTAGAAAAAGTTGTCAATACAAACCCCAAGCACCAGTTAAGCATTTTCTATATAGTCTAATGCAGGGGTGCACTTTTGGCTTGTCATCTACTTTTACAATGGCCAGCACATCTATCATCTAACAAGGGGGGCCCCCCTCCGTCGAACCATGGAGTCACTGACAAGCAAATTCATTACAAATTTCTGTGGACATTATAAGCCTATAGCTCCCTAACTAAACTAGCATAGATAAAAAGCAAATTTAATACAACTCTCTGCTCTGTCATATCTTCATTCAAATAAATTAATTGTTGGACAGTGGTGGCATGCAATATTATTAAGTAAGCTGTGACAAACTGATTAATTTAAAGGCATTACATATACTTATGGGCATGCAGCCAGTGTCCATAAATGATAAGTGATCTACCAGCATGGCCTCAGTGATTGACTGGTTGATCGCGATCAACTTGTTTGGCACCCATAGTCTAATATAGTACCAAGTGCATGTGTTCACTACTCTTAAATAAACCAAAGATCTAGTCATATTATAATCTGTTATATATAATTATATATAGCTTGCTTCACTAAAGAGATTTGCAACGATTTCCACTCGTTGATCACAGTATATTGTCAAAACCTGTTTCACAAAGGCGTGGCTTCTGAATCACAAACACAAGTGCAGGGACTACAGGCTTCTCGGAGAAGCAATTTCTGTCCTCGGAGGTATGGCATTGCCTCTGATTGTGCGGAAACAGAGACACTCCAGAAAGAATCTTCTATGATTGCGCCCACCCTTTAGATAACTAAGTTGCTCAAAATATATATTAATGCTATATTATATATATATATATATATTTTTTTTTTTTTCTTTTGGTGTTTTGCTTCTTGTTTGTGAAGCATTTTGTAACTGTTTTTAAAAGTGATATATACAAATGTATTATTATTATTATTATTATATATTATTATTATTATTATTATTTTATTATTACTCTGTAGCCTATTAGTTTACAGATAGGAAAGTATACTGTAGTCCACAGGGTCACCATTAGCTTGCATCTTAGGACTATTCAAGAGTTTGATTCAAAACCAAAATGAGGCAGGGGGGTGAGCTTTCTGATTTACTGATCGCCTACTTGAATGCGCTTTTACATTACATTACATTACATTACAGGCATTTGGCAGACGCTCTTATCCAGAGCGACGTACAACAAAGTGTATAACCATAACCAGGACAAGTATGACGAAACCCCTAGAGAGAATACCGGTCCAAGTACAGGAACAACCGCATAGTCAACTGGACCCTGGTGGTTAAACTGATTAAACTACAACGAGACGGCAACAACGCAATCTATGGAAAAATAAAAATAAATAAAAATACAAGTAGTCATTAAGACTGGCGCATCAACTAAGTCACCTATTAAACAACTGCCTAGTTACACCCCTAAGTTTAGTTTAGCTTTGCAACATTAGTGGCTTGAAATTGTGATTTTGGCAGGAAACACTGCAAAAAGAGGGTACATTTATGTTTCTGAGAAATCTTAGCTTGCACGTTGCACCTTTCCTGAATCGAGCCCCAGGTCTTCCAAAAACACTTCCTAGGCATGCTGTAGTAGTGGAGTATGAGAAAAATCCTTTATTTTACATGGCAATCCCATTTGGAACTCTTTTTTTTTTTTAGCTCCTTTCTTGTCAAGTGAAACCTCTTCTGGCCTTTGAGAAGATGTAATTCAGACATCAGGCTAAACGTCTGAATGTTAGGTAGGAACATCTATATTACGTCCAGGAAAGACATCTTCTGGCCTTTCATTCTGGCCCTTGAGAGGATGTAATTTAAACATCAGTTTGCACGTCTTTATGATATTTTTTTTTTTCCTGAGTGCTGATATCCAAGCTGTGCTTTCAGTTTTCAGTACAGGAAATTGAACATTTGTAATCATAATGTAAAAGCCTGTAATAACATCACAAATATATAACAATTACAAACATTTCAGGGATTTTAGCCTTTGTTTGTATAACATTCTAGTTTATATCCAGTGAAGTTGGGTATACTGTTTGAGACATCTCTGAGCAGCATTGTTCGTGTCAGCAGCTGTATTTCATTGGTTTTATTGCTGGAGGATAGTTGGCCCAGAATGGTCTGTTGGACCTGTCGCATACTGTTGGATCTTACACTGATGACACTGCAAGATGGATTCACTTGGGAGGCTTGAATGCTTCTTCACACGCACCTCAGGATAGAGATCCTACATGCAGAGAGCACATGGAATCACTATTCCGCCTTATAATCAGCTTGAAATGCACATGGCGTTAAAGTGTGGCATATGCTGTCTGCAAAGGCTGTGGAGGTATGCCTCAGGACATTTTAGGCCGTACAATGAGCATAGCCATGCGCTGGAACAAGTCTTCTAATCGAAACATGCAGAGAATGAGGCCTGACTTAAGTGCTGCTCCAGTTCAATTAAATATACTTGCTCATTCCCTTAATTTGCCATCATTCATTCAGGGGAATTCCCCATGAGATCATGAAGGTCATTTACTATTTTTCTCCTGTTGCTATGCAACTAATTACAACCCCCTTTGACAGTGGTTAAGAGGAAACCCGTTCCAGGAGAACATATGCAAATGATAAACACAAAAACAAACAGAAAGGAGAACTTGTCATTACTATAATGATTAACTGAAACATAGTTGAAACTGTCACTAGGAGAAATCATGTTGTTCCTTGAAGTCTTGCACAAAATGTGTTTATCATGTACTATGGAAACATCCAGAAGGTACTGCTTAGTCACTTAAATCCTTATCAAATTAAGGAAATGTACTTCCCAATTTCAAATGAACAAGATCAAATACGTTTTTGGGGTACTTTTTTGTACATTATGTCATGCACTTACATATGCGGGGTGAGTGAGAGCATGATCTTTGTACATCTTCTGTGTGCATCTGTTGGACCCCTCTCTCTAGCATAAGGAAAAGTAGAAGGGACGACTGAGCCGAGAATGAGATGCCCTCTGGCTCATTACTGAGCTCAAAGAGCACAGGACCCAGTTAGAATTAGAATGGCAGGTTGAACAGACAGTGAAACACAAATTATTACCCGAGTATGACAATAAAATGAACAAACAATGTAAGTTGAAATAATTGTTAGGCTTGCTGAAGGCACCCCTAACTGCAATTCATTAATTCACACACACACACACACACACACACACACACACACATATATATATATATTAAGTAATGCCCTGGAACTTTAATTTGATTGTAACATTCCTGGTTATGGTTATACACTTTGTTGTACTGGATAAGAGCGTCTGCCAAATGCCTGTAATGTAATGTAATGTAACATTTTTAAAGATGCTCTGTATGCAGTTATGGAGTCTTAATTATAATGTGACATAGGTTACACAGCTTATTTTTATGCAATAAATGCAGCATAAGTTATCCTGTCCTTGTGATCATCAGACCACCTGCTGCAACATCTAAGTGTGCGAATATGCCACCCTGTGTGCCACATCTGTTTAGGGGTTTCTCGGTGCGTACCACCAGGCCTGAAAAAAATTATTGGGGAGCCACTGATATTTCAAACATTTACTTTCAGTTGGATGAATGCACTTTATTTAACATTTTTCAGCAATACACTATATATATATATATATGTATAATGTTGTGAAGTAAATGTTTTACTTTGCTGCATTACTTTAAAGCTGTGTCTTTAAAATAGTGTTTTTTTAAACAGTTGAAGAAAAAAACTTGGATGCAGAAACGCTAAACTATCGGTACTGGCATCGGCCAATGCTCCCCCCAAATAATAGGAAATCGCTATCGGATCTTTCAACCGATTGCATCTGTGACTTAATTTTTGTCCTTATTATTCCTGCATCATTACTTGTACCCACAATTAAAACAAATCCCTTGAAGAATGTTAGGCAAATTTCCTGCTAATGTTATTTAATTGGAGATGAGTACTCGCTCAACTGCAAAAATAAGTATGAGCAAAACCAACCTTTTACTTTGTCTCTACCTGACACCAATATCCATTCTTTAAAAAAATCTAAATGTTTCAATAGCACAAGTGATAATTGGCCCAACGCTAACTAAAATATTCTATGATGGCTGATATTGTGACCAAAATGTTCCTGTTCTGCAACTAAAAGCATGACTTATTATACTCCTAACAACGCTGAGAAACAGTTTGAGCTTGGCTGCATTGTTGCTTGATTTAGTTAGTTAGTACGAATCAAGAGAATGTCTTCCATTCTTAGGACGACATGTTTGTTTGGATTAAAAATGGTTCAGCAGGTATACAATTACAGGGTGCATCCTGTAGTCTGGTCACATATACTTTAGACTCTCCGTTAAATTATGAGTGTCAGTGCGCACTTACCCCAGTCGAGTAGGTCAAACTGCTTGAAGGTAGATGGTGCTGACAGCCAATGTGTGGCATCTTCATTTGCCAGCCCAGACACTGCAGACCCTCCAGGTGATCTGCGTGGGAGCAGACAAATCTTCAACACAACAGATCACCGCAATAATAGCAAATTACATAGCAGGATAGGTAGTCATTTTATAATTTATCAACACCCAGAATGCGAGTGTGAGTAACAGAAAAAAAAACAAACATATTGTTACCATACCAATTACGGATCAAAACAAAACAAAACAAAAATGGTGGGTTCATGTAAGGTACACTGATTTACTGACACTTTAAAAAAGTATTTAGCATATTTTCCTTAGAAGAATAATTGTGTTAGAATCATGGTACTAGGCCAATCAAATATTTATCAGTTTATGCTGACAGTAAGGTCAGAAACAAACCATAGAAGCCTGCTGGCGTTTGCATGTAAATGCTATAACCTTTAACAATTGTAACATAACTTGGTTCACACTGATCAATATGTAATACATTTCTCTTATGCATTTTTATTTGTTGCAATACACAGGGAGTGAAATATAATAATTGTGTGTGTTTAAGTGAATTCTTAGCATAAGTGGATTGTGAGCTACACACACACGCGCGCACACCCACCCACACACACACACACACACACACGCACATGCAGTAACTGAACATTAACCAAGCCAAACCACAAAAAATGAAAACCATACCAGCCATAACTGATTAAAAACCCTTAAATTCATTAAGCATGTATACAACTTGCCAATATTTTTGTCAAATGTAATGCCAATTCCTTTCTTACCGTTGGATGCTAAATTATGTTTGAAGATGCCTGGCACCTTCGATGAATTTTAATTATGTTAACCAACCAAATGGTATTCCATCAGGAAATAAAGATAAAAATAAAATAAAAAATGCTGATAGGGACATGATGCTTTGAAGTCCAATGCTTTCTGGTTTGGCCATCAGCTTATTTAAATCTGAACAAAACTTATAAATAAGTAATTGGGGTGGCAGATGTGCCCCATACTCATACAACATCAAGAGTTTGTAACTTCTCAGTGTTTCCACAACAATAACTACAATGTAATTTGCCTACTGACTCTCACTTCTTACAGAAAAATAACTTCTGTACCCTCTGACCTCATGTAAACACATAATTCAAATACACCTTCAGACAGCCACACAGTAAACCCTGAAACATATTTTTTCCCTTATCTTTTTATTTTTCCTGACTCCATTGCCAGGATCATTCATTCTCCTCACAGATCAATAATATCGCATGCCCCAACAAAATAAAGTAATACAAATATAAACTTTTAGCCTGTGTGTTCTGCATTGGCCACTATAAACAATGAACACCTGTAATAAAGACGTATGTGTTTATGTTTTTGTCTGTGTTTATGCGTTTTGTATTTCACTAAAATAAACACACACAAGTCACACCACATGTTCACTGTTTATAGTGGCCAATGTAGAACACATAAGTTAAAAGTTTATATTTTTATTACTTTATTTTATTTGGGCACATGATATTATTTCAGCCAAAATAACATTTTTTGTGCCACTGATTTTAGTTTTTAGCTATTGCTTTCTTGCTTGATAACAAGTCCAAACAAACTACTACTGAATACTGCTACCACTGCTCACACAGAGATGTAAAGATAAAATAAAATAAAAAACTACAATTTGTGTATACAGACTAAAATGCTTTTTCAATTATTTAACATGTAAACTGCATTATACTTATATTTAACTGGTCCAAGGTTTCAATTTATTTTTATATTTATTACGTTACACATATACATAGAGTGAGCTTCTCAATTATTTGATGCCTAATGTTGGCTAATTTAAAGTAGCTATCTAAAAATCTTTCTGAAAAGTGTGGAACAGTGCCATTTTCTGTTGACAAATAGCACATAGGAGATAGCACAACCTGACAAAATCATTGTACAGCTATCCACTTAGTCATATTGTGGGCTACAATCCAATCGCTAAAAAAAAAAAAAAGCTACAATCCAACCTAAAAAAAAATTGTGCCCATCTAGTAGTAAGTTACTTCACAGATAATAAAGAACATTTAGCAGATGGTCTTATCCAGAGCAACTTACAATGTAATGTAAGTACAATGTAAGTTGCTCTGGGTAGGACCATCTGCTTAATGTGCTTGGCTGGAATAATATGAGCCATAGTGCTAACAGCATTCCCAGCCCATCGTGTACCTCACCAATTCCTCTGAGAATATGACCCCCTAAACAGCCACATATAAATTTATGTCCACCCTCCCCCAAAACCTCGCTCCCAGCATTCCAATTTCTCTTTTTAAACAGACCCCGGGAGTTGTGAATCATTTAGTAATCCATAAGAGGACACTAGGCAGGATGATTCTTCCCACTTATTCTTCCAATTAAACCACTCAAAACTAAATATTTTTTGTATGCTACTCCTTCTCTCGTGTTTCTAATTTCAACTTTGTTGCCCTCCATAGTTGGAGTTCATCTAATGCATTTTACTGTTTTTACTATAGCACCCAACCATGGATTACCTAGCCACACAAATAATGTGAAGTTAACTGGGTCTTTTGATGTTTTTTTTTTTTTTTTTTCTCCCCAATTTGGAATGCCCAATCTTGCTTCTGTTGCCAATTCAGGAGGGAGCATACAGGTATTTTCTCTCTGAAACAAGTACTTTAACCTTTAATGCCCGCAGTAGGTGAAAATGTGTTTTACAGCTCACATTACATTACACATATAATACATTAGAAACATAAACAATCACCACTCACACTTGAATTGCATTCAACATTCAGACATTCAAAGGTCAAGGTTTCTGTACTATAAGCAGCACAGGTCTGTATTGAACATCCACTATAATAAATAATAAATATATAATACAGTATAAAAAATTCAGCTGTAAGTTGTGTTATTTTCTCCGCCAGGCGAGAGATAATACTCACTCCTCTTAACCGGCCGGTAGGGGCCGCAAGTGATCAACAACTGCTTCTGTTTGGAATGAAAGACCAGCGATGTAAAATGTCAATTTCAACGTTAAAATGCCAACAAAATTATCCGCCAACTAACGGGGTACGTTAATGTTTGAATCTGTGGCAATTATTTTGTTGGCATTTTCACATTTAAATTGACATTTTACATCGCTGGTCTTTTGGAATTGTTCCTGTCCAGATTTGAAACGAAAGTGCCAGACTATAATGTCAACGTTAGCTCCGTCTAACACATCGTGGCTGATATGAATGAAATTAGCTAACATGTCACCATCTTTAGCATCTTTACTTCGCTGTATCGACGTTTTTGGGATTTTCAGTGGCACATGGTAAAAACTTGTAATATTGTATTTGTCTGGTTGCATTGATTGTGTAGCCTCTATTGGTGCATCAGCAAAGCTAACATGCCTGGCGGAGATCTGCACTCTACTGAGTGCACTCTTCTAGTTCTATTATGCTTTTTTGCTTGCAAGATGTACAATACTCAATAGCTTGTGTGCATCTTTCATGTTCAAGATACTATACCAAGAGGTCATGTTAAAGGTAAAAACACTTTCAATAAAGCTTATGTACACTAGTTCAAGAACCTTGTGGCTCACTGCTAAGTTCCATAGCTTTATAAGCAAATATAATCGCTGCATGCATTTTTTAAAAGTCTGTAAGCTCAATCTACTGCCTATGAATGAGACAAAATGCTTAAAATTGTGCACCACTTCAAAGAGTGTGTCATTTATCACTAATGGTGCAAATTACATTACTCTCATTACATTACTGGTCCAGTTGACCAGTTGAGACATTGTCATCGTGGACAGCTGAAACCCTGTCTTCCTTGGTGACACAAGTGCCAATTGCGTGTTGCCTTGCAAGGCTCCTGACCATAGTTGGCACAGGCATGGTCCAGTTTGACAGAAAGACGGTAGGGTTTCATAGACTGAAACAGTGCTTTAACAAGCCCCAAAGTACACTGATGATGAAAGCCTATTGTTAATTACCCTCAAATTGGATGTGTGCTATACTGTACAGAGTTAATTCAAACACTAAATTTTCAAAGAGCAAACTACAGAGCTATCTAAAAACAAAGATGGAAGGATAGACAAAGAGGATAAAGTAATGAGAATATATTAAATGTACTTTAAAAAGCATAACACACAATAAATGTCATGTTAAACTGAAAAGAATGATTAATCCATCTTGAGTGATTTAAGTTAACAGTAATTCCACAGCAGAATAATGTACTGTAGCTGGTAAAGAATGATTGCAGGCAGCCAGTAGACCAGAGGAATGACTATTGCATGATGAAGCAGGAGACACCCTGCTTCTGAAAAGCTTCCACCCCCCTAGGTGATGTAGAGGTCAGGCTACAAACCACCTCGTGGGACTCCTGGCCTGTTGGTACTGGTATTTATACACTTAAAGCACCGCATTGTTCTTTCATTTTATGCCCTATATTTAATTAAACTTAAGTAACTTATTTAGTAAATGTGTATTTGTATTGTCTTTCCAGTATCGTCCTCAAAATATCAAGTTGTCATGACTGTCTGTGAATCAACTGAAGATGATACATGCATTTGCTTACGTAGCATCTCTGGGAAACACTGGGATTATTTATCTGACCTTTATATGACTCATTATCGTGCAGAATCATGATTTGCTTCATCATAGAAAATATGTATTTGGCATCCTCTTTGTCAACCCTTATTTTCCAGCCAGAGAACAATTCCAGAGTTTGATACAATGACTGAAAGAGCATTTGGTGTGTTATCAATTCTATTTAAGTACAGAGTAACTCGCAGCAGGACCAGAAAAGAGAAGTCAGGTGAACCACGCAATTTCCATTGCTCCTCATCGAAAAAGTTTCTGATGCGCTTATCTGATGACATTTAATTGTTTTGCTATTTGACTAAGACATTTCAATCACAGTTTCATACAGATCACAAATGCCCTGGGGAACTGCAGACTTTTTGGCTGAATATTAAGCAATCACATTGTAGGCACCACTGCAATGACATTTTTACAGACATCCTATTTAATGACACAGTGGTAGCTTGTGAAGTAGCATGTTTTGGGTATACCGTTACCTAATTGTGAAAACTGTACACGCTTACTGAACGAACATATACGGTCATATATTGGGAACTATAATGTAATATATGAAATGATACATTTTAATATATGGATGGGCTCCACATATATTTTGCTATGCATGTCAATATATTTCTTTCTGATGTGTGCTGTGCTGATGTGTGCACCTGCTCCTTTGGCACCAATTTTTGCGTTGCCTTTTAAACTTGCGGTTGATGCAAGTGAGACAGGAGCGGGACCCATACTTCTTCAAATTGAATCTGATGGGATTGGACGACCAGCCTGTTGCTTTTCAAAAAAATTCTATTCTCATCGGTGTGCTTATTCCACCATTGAAAAGGAAGCCCTCGCCCTTGTTGTTGCTTTACAGCATTTTGAGGTTTTTGTTGGCTCTCCTCCACAGTCACTGACAGTCTACACAGACCACAATCCTTTAATTTTGTTGAACTGCATGCAAAACTCCAACCAAAGATTGATGCGCTGGAGTCTTCTCTTACAAACTTATGGTTTGAACATCAAACATAGTTGCGGTAAAGAAAATGTACATGCTGACGCCCTTTCCCGAGTGAAATAAAATACAACTACTAAAAATCTTACTTCCTATTTTAAAAGATGGGATACTTCACTCTGATGGCATAACTTTGGTGAAGCATGTTCATATTCAGCTGGAATACATTTAATAGATCTTTATGTCTATCATAATAATCATTCAGCCAAATCTTTAAAATGCTAATTACTTTCAGGATTTCTCAGAATTTCACCATATCTACATTGTGATATGGGTTGACTGGCATGATAGGGGAATCATTATCCATAATCATTATACATGCACACCCTGCTTAATTAACTTCCTTGCGTATGATATACTGTATATGAAAATACCATGTCCTCCTGCCAACACTGACTTTTGACTAGCAAGGTCACAGCAAAGATTTATTCCTTAAATAAAGTTCCCCCATGTCCAGATTGTAATGTATTGTAAGACTGCACTGTACAACTACACTGTACTCTGTAATGTGTTGATGTGTTTCCATATATTAATTTTAGCTGACGTGTTTTTCATTTAATATATTTTACATCTGAAAGGTTTGTGAAAATATATCTGTTAAGGAGGCGATGCATTGCAGTCTTTTGAACAGCTAACCCTCAACCTATACATGAGTTGCCGTGCACCTTGCGGTTAAATCCCCATAGCATTTTTTGTACTGTTATCCCATCTCTATTTTTGACCCCACTCATTCTGCTCAATTTTGGAGAAAATAGATCTCTGTAAATAATGTGCAGAACCATATATATATATATATATATATATATATATATAGCACAGCCCTAATATTGCAAAACGAGCCAAATTACCACCCCCCCCCCCCCCCCCATTATATAACATGATGACAGAAAGAAAATTGTATATTGATATTAAGATGGGGATTTTGTGATGTGACTGGGCTACACTGATCGGCAGGGTGTTTGTCACAGAAGTTGCCAGTGGCACGGATTCTTCGACTTTCCCCTTTCAACAGTTTAGGGTGGTAACTGTCAATTTTAACATAGCCTAATCTGTTATTTTGTATAGGCCTACGCATTTTAACAATAGCCTATTGCCAAATGCTGGGAGAAACAAAGTGTGAAAATGTAGAGTATCTGGAACACAATGGGATCAAGATTCTAGTCCATGTCAGTTCTTGCAATCAGATGTTAAATGGTCCCAGTCAACACTGCTGATTCTCAGAGCTACTTACCCCATTACGATCACATCAGTGACAACTCATCAAAGACTCAAACCTTGTAATGTAGGCTATAACAGATTGTACCAAAACGAACTTTAAAGAAACAAAAACGGACACACGTAACTGTAATGCAATTTCAGCATGCTCTATTTCCCAACAACATTCTGTTAAATGAAAGGAAAAAAATCATGCTCTTTCCTTCCGAGATGATCAAATTAAGTGAGTAAATACACCACTCTACCAATGTAGGTAATTTATCTTGTAGGCAGCCAGCAACTGACCGTTGATTTTTATTTTTTATTTTTTAAGTCAAGCACTTGTTACTGTGCTTGTTATTTCAGTCATTTCCCACTGCTACACATGCAAGCTTTTAATTATTTTATTATATTAATGTTTAAACAAAAATAAATTTAAAAAAAGAAAGTGTTTTTTTTCAGCTTTTTTCAGTTTTCAGTGATTTTCAACAACTTTGCCTTGACTGCTCTGCGACTTCAGCCAATATTTTCCATTACAAATACTCAGCCTTACTGATCAGTAATATGTAGTATTTTCTTCTTAGAATTCACCAGAAATGATCATTTTACAGTTGTTCTTTAAAAAAAAAAGAAAATTATTCCGGGAAGGCAAGAGGGTTGCAGTTCCCAGGGTCTATGCATTTCGACCCCCTGCAATATTCTAACTAAAGTTTCACTCTTGTATACATCACTAGATACTAGGTACTACACTTTTTTCACAGTTCTTTATAGGACTTCACTAAGCTAATTAACCTTGTTTGTTTTAAGAATATAATTTAATTTCACACATTTAACCACAAGGTATAAAAATTAATGTATGGCTACACAGCATCAGGAAAGTCAAAGTTTGACATTTAGGGTTACAAGCAGCCTAGGGACTGTCAACAAAATTAAAATACCACCCTGAGACTTTTCCTGTCACACTGCTGTAGGCGCTTACTTTATCAAAACAGTGTTTGAAAGGTAGTAACCCATTAGCAAAGACTGAAAAGGCTTTGAGAACAAGCATCTGGGCATGTCAATGAATCATTGTGGTTTCCCTCTTTTTTGACTACAGAGAAGTGGAACTGCTTTCTTCTGAGCCAAACCCTGTAAATGCCACAGTACCACCTGTTTCCAGTCTTCACAGCCTTCCTTAGATCCTTAGGCATTCATGTTTGATTCATCTCCTCTTCAATACTATTGATATTTTTTGCTGTCCTGTCTTCCCAGCCTGCTACAGGGGTGAATAAACTGCCCAGAGGTGTTATTTCTCCCTAACTTTATCTCTTGTGTTTTTGATCAAGGTCCTGCTGGCTTTTTTAACTAATGATAAGAACGTACAATTTTTACTGACATATAATTTAAAAACATGAAGAAATTAGGAAAGTGAGTTTCTGAGTTTTCCTGGATGAAATATTTTCAAATCAAGGCTTCAGATGTTTGACTAATTAATGTCAGTTAAATGGGTTTTACCATCTTTGTGACTTGTAATTATATCTTTTTCCAGCTCAGTGCCTCACCATTGGGTATAAATTAGCCTGAGTCTCCTTAATAGTGTCTAACCACTGAATAATGTATATGAAGTTGACAGGGATAATTGCATTATTCTGAGTCTAGAAAACATTTTTTTCCCCAAAGTGCTGGGACAGTGACACATTTTTTTATTATTTTGGCTCTGTACTCCAGGACATAGGATTAGAAATAAAACAATGAATATGAGGTTAAACTGTCACCTCTAGTTTGCTATGTATATCTATATTGGGTGATCTGCACAGGAAGTGCAGCCTTTTTTATACATAGTCTTCCCATTTTTACAGATAAAATGGAATTGGCCAAATTAACATAATCATAAAATATATCATGTTTAGTAGTTGGTTGTAAACCCTTATATAGACACGTGGAGGATTAAATTGGGATGTCTGACTATGACAAGTCTGTGAATACCTATAAGTGAACCATGCGGTTAAGAGAGAACAATTATATTTATGCAATAAGGCATGGGAGGTCATGTTATATTGTGAATATAGGCATGTCTAAAGGGCTTTGCTAAGCATTGCGTGAAGTGGAGTGCCTGGAACCCCTTTAGCCATGACTAGTATGACCTTAAGTGGCTTATTGCTTTTATGAAATGGCTGTAATATCATTACCATCATTGTGAAAAAAAGAAACAAAAGTTCAATACATGTAATCAGTTATTAATAAAGAAATGCAATAACATTATTCTGCCAAGCAATATAGTTCTATGACAACATTAGTGAATACTTCACAAATAACACAACACAGTGGAAATAATATTCACATGAAGTACTAAACACTAACACTGAGAAAACAAATAATACAGGGAAACCTCTAGAGAGCTTACAAACACAAGAAATAATGAACTAGGAATCACAAAAGGCAGGCTCTTGAAATAAGGCTGAGGATTTGCATGAAGGCAGTAAAAACTGAGCAAAAACTGAACAAACACAGCAAACTTAAATACAGAGAACAATCAAGTGAGACTAATGACTAATGACACATAGTTGGGGAACCTAATCAACCAATAAAACAATAATAGAAAACATAGCAAGGGAACAAGTGAAACAAGACACAAGAGAAACAGGTAACAACGACATACCTTAAACTGATTGAAAGTAGACAAAACAAAATGTTAAATTTATGGCTAATGTTACTGCAGATAGCAACATCATGTATAGCCGACATTGGCTAGCTATAATGTTAGCTATTACTGACACATTCGTTTTTTTTTTCCAGACTATTTATCTTAGTGACAAATCAAAACTTAAATTATATTCGATATCAGGTTAGCCAGTGGAGATTAATGGTGGAGCTAAAACCTGTCAGTCTTATTCAATAAATTGGGGTAGTTCACAGGCTATCATTACATTTTCACAAAACATTTTAACTGTGGGTTCATATGAATGTGGAATACATTTCTCACTGTACAAACACATGCTATTTCAATAGCTGAAGGTTATTACAAAATAACTCTTGTCACCACACACAAATGAGAGTGTAGACTCAGGGCCACCATTGGAGATATGATTTTGATGGACAAATTTAAGAGCCAGTAGAGTTGAGACTTTTGCTTAAAAGTTATTTTGAAAACGTGTCCAGGTGATATGAAATATAAAAATATTCTAATTTTGTGGAAAAAAGAAAGATAACTAAAATCACCTCCCAGGTGTGAAAAATATTTACAGTAAATTTACAATTAATTTGGTATTGGATAAGGGCGACATGGTGGTGCAGCACTGTTGCCTCACAGCAAGAAGGTCGCCCAATGCATGCTGGGATATGCTCTAACACCCTCCGTGACCATGAGCAGGATAAACGGTTAGAGATGATTGTGCATTTATCGTACGGGCAGTAGATTCCTTATTCAATGTTGATGTCATCTGCTGAATATGTGATATCCCAGTAAAGTCTACATAATGGAGAATAATGGCTCCAAAAACATTTGAGGATTGTGTGATTTACAAATGGGTCCATTGACCACAGTTAGGTATTTGATTTTGTTAAGGTGAACAAAAAGGCAGTGCTGAATAGGGAAATTTTCTATCACCTGTGCAGGTCAAAGCAACATTACAGAGGACACAGTAGCTGTCTAAATGTCAGTGCACCTCCATGGAAATGTGTGTACAGTGAAATATTTCTACTGTTCTATTACTTGTTCTTTTTGTTTCCGACCAGTATAACTGAGACTGAAACTCTGTAGTTCAGACAGCGAGCCTGTCACATTGATGGTATGCTTGGCCTTCTTGGAACCAGGAGTAATAGGTTTAAAGATACAGAGGAAAGTTTGGAAGTTAATGTTACAGCTGAGTGAACCTCCTATCAAAAAGAAAGAAAAAAAAATCTGACAGGTACATATTTCTGCTCAAACCTGGATCTTCTACAGGGTGGCAGCAACAAATAGACATCTGGATCCTCCTTGGATTGTATCACCCCGGCTGCGATTCTAATTTTTGTCTTGGCTATGGTCTGTGTTTCAGCCAAATTACAAAGTCACTTAAAATTTTAACAACCCAAACTGGGAACAGAAACATGTTTACAATTGTATAACAATTGCTTTCGGTACACATTTTAGATCTGCTTTCAGAAGGCATAAACGGAGATAACATTCACTTGTGGATAATTGATGGTGACAAATTAAAGGAAAAACCTGAATAAATGAGCATATAAATGCAGATGCTTCCATATACAGTAGGTGCCGTATGATACAAATAAGCAATTAACATCCTATCATGTTCTGTGGCATGTATAAAAATGCTGTGCAGGCCCAGACACACTCTTTGTCTTGGCTCAAAACATACCTCTTTAGTCAATCCTTTTGTTAAAGATGTCTGAGAAGAATAAATGAGGACCATAGATCTGGTATATGAGCTGAGCTGACTGCTGATGCATGCAAACACTCAGGTTTGCTGTTCTGTGCCTTGTCGGGGTGTACAGTCTGTTCAGGACTGACAGTTGTGTATACACCCCTTTCTTCACGTCCTTTAGATATGCTGCCATAGCATAGCACACTGGAGTTTTTACATATTACACTCAGGCCTCTACTTATGCAGCAGTTTCTCTCATAATGATATGGTGCCTAATCCTTTTTCTCTTCTCTATTTTCTTACGTGGGGAATATGCCCCTGCCCCGAGTTTGCATCTATCTGCTTGCACTACCTAGTTTACTAGCTAATTTAGCTACTCCTGACTGTAACCTGCCCAGACCATTGTATTGTTTGTTTTGCTAGATCCCTCATTACATTTCCGTTTCCATTCATTCTATCTTAAATATTACACCTCTATAACCAGGTTCTTCTTGAGATTTCTTCACACTGGGGAGTTTTTCTCACCAGCATTGTAATGTTTTTCTTCTCACTGTGGAGTTTCATTTTTCATTTTTAACCTCACTTACTTTTTTGAGAGTTCAGGTCTGGTTTTTTGTCCAATTTTCTTCTGTATCTCTGCTGTAAAGCTTCTTAGTGACAGCGTCTCTGTAAGAAGCACTATGGAAATAAAATTGAATTGAATTTTATGTGTATAAAGCTTAAATGGATCTCAATAGGTCCTTGCCACATATCTCAAAGTTAATTGCTGCCATATCCTCAGAATTTATCATTAGAGACATGAATTTAAGCAGCAGCAGTAGCAGCCATGGCTTTGCTTTCCAGACATTCTCTTATTATGTCTGAATAATTATCCATTTCCCACACAACAAAATGACATTCACCCCCCATTTTTATAGCAAAAAAAGAAGATTTTTTGTGGATTTATATAATGTAATTCCACTATAAATATCTGGAGCTAAATATGGAATAAACTAACAATCTTACCATTGGTTTTACATGCAGCTCCAGTGGTCATTTATTGTCTTGAACAGTCTTTTGAGAAATATACATGCAAATAGAAACCGAGGTACAACGATTTTTGGAAGATTTTAATAATTTTGCTAAATCATCAGCATGGAAAAAGCAAATGGATTTAGGGAGTGGGTCATAAGGGAAGGAGGCAGCATGAACTCTAGCAAGGAAAAATACTGCATGAAGATATAGGTGTTACTGCTTGTAACATTGAATTTCTTTACATTGTTATATTTTTTGTATTGTTATATTCACATTGGTCATAAGAGACAACTGCTAGCCTTTGCTAATTATGCTCAGTACTTTTGTATTGGGGGTTAAATAACAGGCCTAGCTGGGACATTGTTAGAGTAGCCTGGGCAGTGCCCGAATAGTGTAGTAGCTCTCAGTGGCCTGCTTTGTTTGAATTCATACTACTTGCAATGAAATTTAGTGTCTTAGTATTGTAAATATTATAATTGCATTCTTAGTATTGTAAATGGTACACATGTTTTGCTTCATTTAAGCCATATTCCAAGTCTGTGATGCTCACATTTGGAGTTATAAAGCCTTAAATAGAACACCCGCTAAATGGGTGAGGATTGCCCAGATTTGGAATTTGTGCAAAGAGGTTAAATGGGTTGATGGTGTCTGAGGCAGACTCAAGGTTTTCATAAATATTATTAATCTTCAGAAATTTGGTGAGTTGTTTGGCTACTGCCTTATCTAGTACTTTAGATAAGAAGGGATTATTTGACAGAAGTCTGCAGTTTTTGATGGTTTCGGGTTTGAGATCCGGCCTTCTTAGCAGGGGTTTGATGAAAGCAACTTTCAGTGGGTTGGGTTCACAACCAGAGGAAAGAGAGCATTAAGCATAGGAATGTCCAATCCCAGTAGGAGTTCCTTTAGTGACATGGTTGTTATGGGATCCAAAAGACAACTTCAGGATTTGGAGGATATAACAAGCTTTAAAAAGTCTATAGGAAACGTAGGCAGGGATGATTCAAGGGTCCCTACCCAATTTGGCTTCTCCCAACCAGGATTCACCACTCTACACGAGTGCATAGATTAATTTTACCGGAGTGGCAGGGGTAGCATGTGCCATCCCTGACTGACCAGCTCATTTTGTTTTATACAAAGGATAAATATTTAAAATTTGGCTAATTAACAAGAATAACCAAAAGATAAATGGTAAATCAAATTGTTGATCGCAGTTGAATCCATGTTTTTTGCATCATTATAAGGCAATATTAATTGGTTAAACTATTTCTAGATTGATCCTTAGGAAAAATATAATCCACCAACTGCAATTGAATCAGCATTGGTGTTGTACATCACTATAGCTTCAAATAATTTTTAATAATTTTTATTTGGTTTTTACATCCTTTCCCCTTTTCTCCCAATTAGGAATTCCCAATTGTAATCACCAGTCATGCTCACTTCTGCAACCTCTGCTTTCCAAAATTGATAATGCACATATTGTACATGCTCTAATCCATAACATGCAATATACAGATTCTGCTTCATTTCACATTACAGTCCACAAGCTGAGCTTGTGCAGGCATGAGCCAGATGAACACAGTGTTGCTTCAGCAAGCAGACTGTGGGTAGGTGTCGGTGGTGAGCAATGAGATGCAGTAATCCTGCCACGAGCAAGATGAAGAGTAAATTGTGGGTGGGAATGGGAGAGATCATTCATCTTTCCATCCACCAAAAAATAAATAAATTCATTAATTAATTTAGGCCACATAGGTCATTATTCAGGCTGGTTACTGAAAGCAAGGTGTCAGTGTCTTGATATTTCACATTAATTTCAGATGCAGAAAATATTAGGGTGAAATGAAACTCCATAAAGTGTCCTAGTTGCACTGTTGCAACTGAACATTTTCTGCCCACTAGATTATTAATATAACAGGAAAACAAATTTAACTGCTCTTCATAGCTTAATTAGCATACCTAATTAAACGTAATCACATTCCTTGTACAAAAAGCAAAGCCTGCCGGTCTATATACACAGTGTATGCACATTCGTCTTTTGTGGGAAAATCATCCATAACAGAAACAAATAAGCAAATAATATCTTACGTACATGATTTTCATTTTTGTGGGGTTAATCTCAAGAAGTGAGGTCAATGGCATGATTCCTATGGAATTGTTTTTTTTTTTTTTTACTCTTTCTTTTTTTATTCTTTCACAGGGAGGAAGGGTTCAGGTGACAGGGTCACTATTGCTTTATTGCACTATTGTTTTATTGCTCTGGTGACTCATCTGGTCAATAAGGCGCCTCCTATTTGTCTGCTGTAACAGTGTCAGTTTTGCAGGCCTCCAGTCAAGTGATGATGGAAGCAGGTGGATTTCAGAATGAAAAATTGTGCATAATGCCCTTGTGTAGGTCGATTATATAATGGTTCAGGAAGTGGGTTTTAACGTCAGAGGTTGTGCCTTTAGTTAAAAAGTTACAGCCAAAAGTTTAAGCCCAAATTTGGCCTGTTGGTGACGTTAGAAGGGCTAATGTACTGACCCAAAATTTGGTGAGGTGATAGACTGTCCTCTATCAATTTAACAAAATTCACCTAGGATTCTAAGGGATAACAAAATGCAGTAGGTGCCTATGCACCTATGGTGCTTAGCTCCTAATAATAATAATAATAATAATAATAATAATAGTGAAAATAAACAAAGACAATAGGGGATGTTATGCAGGACTGGGGGTGGCTACTGCTCACATGGTAAACAGACAGGAATTAAGGGGAAGAATTAGTTGCCTCTCAGCTGCTTTCCACGAGACATTATTGCTTAGGTGGCATTTCTGGCTTACAGCTGTTTCTTTTTTTGCACAAGGAAATGCCAAGAATGACTCACTCAGGCACAATTTAGTTTTACTTCTGGATATAAAATTCATGTGCGGCTTACCCCTCTTCTTGATTTAACCCTGCAGAGATATTTACCTTGGCCAACAGAGTTGATGGGGGTTATCTTTTTGCTCCATTCCCTCTGTCTGTTAGCAGGACATCTCCAAAAAGTTATGAATTAATTTGCTTTAAACTTTGTGGAAGGGCTGGTCATGGGGCAAGGAAGAACATCCAGGTGTTAGCTCATTATCTGTGTTTTTTGTCTTGTGCTTATTAATCATTGTTGCTTATTAATTGTTGCTTAGTAATCATTGGATAAATTATCTTCTCACATTCTGGATGTCTGCTCTTCTTCAGTTATTGTCAGCATGTGTTTTACTGGGTATTTAAGTTCCTGATTTTCTTCAGTGCTTGATCTTTTTATGTCTACATGCCAGTCCTGTCATGGTTTTGGGTGATACCATCATTTATTTTCCTTTCTGCGTCTTTTCTTCAGTTATTACGGCCATTGGTTTTTTCTGAGCCTTTTCTTCAGTTATTACAGCAATTTAGTTTTCTTCTTTTCCTTGATTGAATTATACGCGTGCAAATCCCCTTTAACTATTTGCACCTGTTGGCTCTCTATTTAAACCCTTAGCAAGCCGGTAAGCTTTGCTTCAGTCATTTATGTTTCACTCTAGCCGGTATTCTGTCAAGTGTGGGAAAGGTAAAAGATTGAGAGTTTGCGGTAGTGGATTGTTGTGGCTACAAAGTTAGCACAACAATCTTTAGCTTAATAGGTTGTTGGCAACAAGTTGGTGCCACAACCTGAATTCTTTGGTGTTACTTTTTCAGCCTCAGTTCGAGGTCTGTTTTCTTTAAGTTACCCTGTTTTCTGCACAGGTAGTTTTGTTTTAGTTTCATAAGGTTCATACTCCTTAAGCTTTTGTTTGTAACAGTATGTGGGTTGTTTAGAGCTTTTCTTTGGGATACTCTCCCTTAACAGTATTGTTTTTCTTTTTGTTCTTTCCCCTGTCCTTTAGTCTCTTGAGACTTGGTGTTTATTCTACCTCTGGTGAATAGCTTAAAGAACTCCTGTTCAGTCCCGGTTGGTCTTCCAAAACCCCCACTCCCTCAAGTCCTAGCTGCTGGTCACCCTGTGTCTAGTTTTGCGTGTTGTCTAGTTTTTTTTTTGTTGTTTTTTTGCAGGTTAAAGACCTCAGTAAACACTTGTTGCTTGACTTACTCCTGCCTCCGTGTTGGTCACTGTGCCTGGGTCCTAATCCTTCTGTGAGTCGTGGCACCTTAATTTTCTTATTCAACCCAATTCCTACAATGTCATTTGGTGGCCCAAATATTTGGATTAAATAAATCAGGGATTACACTGCACACACATTAACAAATTATTAATTCACAGTGTGGAATGTCCATTGGAAAGTCACTGCAATATGCTGCAACGTATAGCTAATTTTCTATATTTCGCTGAGAAAAAAGTAATTCTGTATTCTACATCGAATGCACTTTTTTTTTTGACTAAACAGTTTTATCCAGTGAAGTTCACTTTTTTATTTTTCTAATCGCAATATGTTTATGATAATTAACACACATCATTCTCTTATTGCTTTGCCATCAGTGAAGCAGAAGAAAGCAATGTCATGTGTGCTCTCCTTATACAATATAATTTGTTCAGGTGAGTAGTATCAGCAACCTAATGATGAACATAATGGGCTGTGACATGTGATGTGGTGTGATGCAGCATATTCAGTTGAATGCTCAGGGGTGGTAAATTTCATATCCTTTTAATAAACCATCTAAATGGTTATTTTGGAAGATGGTACAAAGTAGAATCAGACATTCAGTATGCTTTATAAGACTCTAACCGTCTGTTAGAGTTTTTGTGCTGTAAGTCTCATTAAAACAAATGCTATAATGCATAAGTGATTTCGGACCGCAAGTTGTCACTTAAACTGCTGGTGCTATTTTTGCATAATAAATTAAAGTACAGGCAACAAAGTCCAGAAAAAAACAATTATGTAATCAACTGTGAAAATAATAACGGGCCAGATGGCATGACCGCTGGTGCTGCACTTGTACTAAGTTCCACAGAAGAACTGTCTGCACTGTGCCGACATATACTTTACATCTGTTCATCCTCGGGCTGCTGAAATGTGTGCTGCTGATTAAATTAGACAGCCCACTGGTACTCCTGATTAGAAAAAATAAATAAAAAATTAGAATAATACACAGAAATATTTCTCCGTCTCCATTTTCTCTCCAGAGCTACAAATATAGCAATCGATGTGAAATCTGGTTAACAAAATGAATAATGGAAACACTTGTGTATGAGCTCAGAAATAATTTTGGCAGATATATATAAAGCTCCTTATAACACTATACATATGAAGGAACCTCATCTCATTTGGAGGGAATGACTGAAATTGTTTTCAGTTTGTTCCCATACTAAAAATGGATGAGGATCATGATAAATTTCTAGTATCCTTCTTTTTACTTGCTTAATTTAGAATTCGAAAGAAATCATTTTTGGAATTAAATGCACTTCAGTTTCACATACGTTACTTTGTGGAAATTGACCTCTGAGATTCATAAAATGAAAATAAATCCATACTATAAATATTAGTTTAATTTTATTCACTTTTTCAAGTTCATCAAATACATCATGTATAGCCTATTATAGTTTTATCATGTTACCTGTAGAGAGTAAATACATTAATAGTGCAGGTTCAAGTAGGTGACCCACTCCGTGGAATCATTTTCATACAATCATTGAATTGGAAGGATATGATACATTCCCCCCCCTCCATAAGATGCAAACATGGTTCATAGCAATTAAACCCAAGCTAGCTAGTGAACTGTTAATTGAGTCGATTTTAGTTTAGCTTTTACAAAAACACAGCAGAGATAGTGAGCAAATAAATCCAAGAACTGGCTTGCTCTTGAGAACTTTAACAGCTGGTCACTTAATGAGAAGTACAACCCCTAGGGTTCTATAATCCCAAAGCATGACTGATTATTTTACCTAGTATCAAGCTGAACAAGGTAAACAAGGTAAATGAGGACATAAGTCCAAAGAGATTGTATGTATAGTATATGCCAAGAACAGCTTATTTTTGTTACCTTGTAATTGTAATTGGATCCTTATTTTTGTAATTGTTTTCATGGTAATTGAAAGAGATATTACTTTGTTCTTAGTTTAGATGCTATTTGACCAGTCTGATGGCCTCAATATCATGGAATAATATTGTTATGAACAAAGCTATATCCTAAACTCCCTTTTCCCAAACCAATCCCATATTCTCTGTGCCTGGTCAAGCGACTGTGCAAACATAATGTCTCTTGTGGCAACCAAGTCAGAACAGGGTATTAGGCTAACTGACTGTGTATCTCTACCATTTTCTTTAATCAGAAAGTGAAGGTACAGTATTTTTTTTCAAATAAAAATAACTGTGTTATAGGAAGCTTGCTAAGACATGATTTAACATTTAACAAAATATTATTTTGGCAATAAGAAGAAAATATTTTCTTGTGATTCAGCATGCAGTCATTACAAAGGTTTAGCTGCAATGCATTGCAATAGGATCTGTATAAAAGCAAGGAGGCACGGTTCATGTACACATTTAATGATACTAAACCTGAATATTTGACTGGAAATAAGTTCCATTTATTTTTCCCAACCTTAGACAATTTTGTTAAACAGAGTGGTATGTGCTTCTCTTACCCTCTCTTACCCCTCTTCAATTTTGCAACCTAATGAGGTAACACTAAGGGTAAAACTGAGGTATTCCTGCCAAGATATATTCCCATAGAATCAAATGATTAGTGAAGTCATGAAGCTCACAGCCAGGCAGTTGCAGCAAACTGTGTAAATGTGCAAATTAAATTTTAAAAAAAAATCACAGATGCCATTACTGTTTCTTGTGAAAGAATAATTTCTGGTTTGAGTTTAATCCTGGCCTGTTTGATTTCATGTGAAGTTGCTCGTGGGGTGTCACAAACTGAAAAGATCTTGAATACGATAGTTTTTATTGTATTCCAAAAATTCTGATGCCTGATTCATCTTCTTTTTTCCTTTCATCTCTCTATGTGCCACCAAATATGGCTAACCCTTGTCCCAGAAACCCCATACCATGTCATGCCAAAACCACAATTACATTTACATCCAATCATGTAGACACTCTTATTGGGTGTGACTTGCGTAACTTCATTATTTTTATTTTTAAACATACCCGGTACATTTTTATTCATGGATATGTACTGATCAAACTCAGGTAAAGTACTGTATTTTACTCAAGGGTACAATGCCAGTGTCCCATCAAAAACTGAACTTTTAATGGAAGCATCTGTCCCTCTTGCTGCTCTCTCGAGACTCATGCTGTCAGGCTGAACTCGGGTTCCCCTCAATCAGAAGTGTCAATATTCTGAAAATAGGCTGAGCTGCTAGCACGATGTGAATTAAAGGGATTCCGGAAGGGCAGCCATGCAAACTGTTGTGACTTACCAGTAGCTTCCTGCAGCAGATTCCTCTGCCACAGACAGGACACTGCACTGCGCACTGTAAAAAAAACATTTATACTGCACCACATAATCCCTCTGGTACCACTAATTGTCACGGTCCACTACCACGTGAGGGTAAAGTAGCCATCTGGCCAGTTGAAAAATCTGAAATAGCTTACAGAAATTTGGAACAGCAGATGGCAGTACAAAAAACACCAAACCCAAATCAACAATTATATACAAATCTACAGATCAAATTGCACACTCACTCCATGAAAAAATTACCATTTGATACACTGAAAAAATAAATAAATAAATAAAAAAAATTAAGTAAAGTTATGGCACGTTTTTAGGAGTAACTATTGATTTACTGCATTGCAGTTTTGTACTTTTGCACCTGATCTGTGCGTCTCGCAGTCCTCTTGTTTGTTCTTTGTCTCAGGACTTACAATTGAGAATAACTGCAATGTCCAACACATACCATGGCAGATCCAGAAATGATAAATGTGCACCTTGTTGCCTGGAGGTGTATTTTTGCCAGCACACCATTACAAGTTGAAATTGCAACAGCAAGCAACCAGAGATGTCCCAGCAGTTTAGTCCACTCATTGAGGCTGTCGGGGCATGAACATTTATATATTTATTGTAGCATATGTAAGAGAGCATAATCCAGGACATGGAACACTATGATTTGCTGTATGTTTTCCCTTTGTGGTAAAATGGCAAAAAATGAATGTTAATTGGTAAGCATGGCTACATTTGTTTTGGTTCTTTAGCTACATTGTACTCCTTCCAGTCTTCCTCCTGTTACTCTGGTTTGATCTTTCCCTTGCTGCTTGTAATAAACATTGTGTATGGTATGTTGCTGACTCAGTGGTGTTTAAACCCTGCTGTAAGTTGTGATCTGTTTGTTTTTCCTGGTTATTGTAACACAGGGGCTTTTTGGGGCATGACACAGTATTCAGCTGTCAAAAAAAATTCTGGGAGACTGGGGGGGGGGGGTGATTGAAGTGGGCAAAGAAGTAAATAAAGGTTGATTGATTTATTGAAACAACTTAAATTTTGTTTGATTGACATTGAATTATTGTCATTATATGCAAGTTACCATAAGTGGTAACCATTCACATGCACATCCAAACATTTGAAATGCATTTTTCATATTCCCAATGTTTGCTCGATCATTGACCTGCCAAATGCATGATTAAATGAAAGTTGCCGGTGTGCTCAGGGTTCAATGTATGTAGTAAGCAGCCATAATTTTAACAAATGCATATCTTACACTATTTGATTGGTGTAGAGCCAGTCTCACACCTTACTTGTGTCTCTCATTCAAGTATCTTATACTGTTAACTCCATACAGATGCATTGCCTAGGGCTGCATAACAGAAGACAGCTTGCATTTCAGACAAATTTAAATAAACTAAATATGTATTGCATCTGTGTTGAGTGTTCATGCATTCATGTATGTGGCACATTCATAAAATAGTACAGTGCACTAAAACTTGAGTTAAATGTTTACACAAACAGGTTTACTGCAGAAAACAAAACTACCAAACCTGGTGCAGGCAAAAAAATTGGTTTTAAAGTTTGAACGGTTTATTAATTATTGAGATGGCATTACAGTGACCTGAGAAAGTGTTAATGGTTCACTGCAAAGAAAATGTGAAATGTATGTGAAAATTCCTTTAATTTCCACATGTGAATTCATAAGCATTTTGTCATGTTCTGTTGAAAATATTTAGTATACTGAGTACATTATATGTAATTTAAATTTTAAGCTGAGCTACAGATTGCTTCACATGGAATTAATGAGTTTTCAAAATCATGCATGTGGTTAGGGTCTCATACACAACTCGAAGCCTTGATTAAATTCCCTTTAACCCATTTACTTATCCTCACAAAATCACCCTGTGATTTAAAATTGCAAAACTGAAGTAGTGTGCAGGACATTCCTATTCATGAGGGATGGGAAATTGCTGAGCAATTGAAATTATGCTGTAGTCTTTAATGTTGGGGCCTGTCCAGCCCCAGTTTGTGTTCAAGTTGCATTTTAAAATGCAGCACGCTGGGATCTATGAACAGGACAGTACATAAAACCAGTTTATTTTAAGTTTATTCAGTGAAATATACTCAAACTTAAAACTGTGACAATTGATAAACTGTCAATATTCAAACAAAACTTTTTTTTTCTAGGTTTAAAAAAAAAACAATTTTCTGTGAATTATAATGGCCCGTGTTATTTGAGCCTTACAGGAAAAGTATGCAGAGCTAAATCTGTAGAAGTATCAACGTGTATCAAGTAAACAAGTGAAATGAAAATAAATAGTTGTGTGTCTGTTTTGCCTTGTTTTATGAATTTGATCATTTCTGGAATTTAAACAGTTCTGGGATGGATGGAACAATATATGTAATTTATTTTATCCATTTCAATGCTGAGGGCTACACTGTGCGATGTTTATAACTGCCATTCTGGCACGATTTGCTGCACAGTTGGTGATGAACTTTGAATTGTGATGACATGCATAAAGTGTGATTCTTTTCTTGTGATTGGAATATAGACCATAAAAACAGAGAGCATAAAATGTTTGCATTGTGCCTGAAATCATCGTTTAGCCAGCCAAACAACTCAAACCTGGCAGCCAGTCATTTAAGGCTTTACATCTGGTTTAGGCCTGGTTGGTCACCCAATATTATTATTATTATTATTATTACATTTGCTGTCTTCCATTGAATACTACTACAATGATTTCCACAGAGGAAGGTACTAATTATGAGGGTGCATTTATTCTCAAGAAATGTCTTTTGAATTTGAAGTAACCATACGATTTGACATCAGGCTACAAATGTTGTAGAATATTATTACAGGGTTCCAGTGTGCATGAAAGTATTATAAAACACCCAATTCTATGAAGGAAGCTAGAGCGACAGCTTCAAGCTACAAAAAGGAGAAGGACTCAAGGTTATGATATAGCAGAAGATACTCATTGTACTTATCTTGATTCTTTGTTAAGTCTTAAAGTGATTGAGCTATCTACATTGTAGGAGTCTGTCAAATTCTAGCTTGCAATAAGGTAAAGTATAAAAATAAGGAAGTATGATACTTCCAATGGTATTCAGTGCTGAATGAATACTGGTGATCAATATCATTTGGGGTAAAAGTTTTAATTTTCATTAAAGGATATCATTTAGTGTTTTATCCTCACAGTGCATGGTTTTGTTGATGTGCCTGAGTGTACACTTTAGATTTATATCATGACAGTTGATGATGTCACAAAGTTATTTGTAAGTCAAAAATAGTCCAGTCATTGCCCTCACTGAATAATTTAATGCTAGCACTGCTGCAGTGTTTAAAGTAATTTAATGTCACCCTCCTCTTTGATTAAGAGATGGAAAAGTTGCAAGCATCATGTGACTCATTCGTTGTGCCTTCCGCAGGGATGTGGATGGGACCAGCGAGCAACATCATGCTGAAAATCCATTTGTTCATTTTTATTACAGTTATTTGAATACAGATACAATTTTGATGACCACTTAGGGTAACTTGCATTTGATGACAATAATTCAGTTGATTGTGCAGCACTATTTTACATGACAGAATGCAGCAGCCCGAATAAACAGCTGATACAAAAGCAATTTGTATGCAGCATAGTACAGTAGCCCCTGGAGCAATTCGTTTTGAGTCCACCAGTGTGAGCAGTAAGCACTTCAGGATGTACTGGAAACATATGATAATGAGAATACCACCAAGTACTATAACTGAACTATCAATTCACTGTGAAATACTCAACTCAATAATAGTTTAATGGTGAAATAGTATTAGCCCTTACTCTGAAGACTGACTTAATATTCATTATTTCATTAAATCATTTCCATGCCAAACATATTAGAGGTATATACGGGAAGTCACTTCATTTTATTTAAATGCTTTATTCCCAAAATAAATAAATTAAATAGTCACATGAATCAAATACATGATATTATGTTGTTCTTTGATAATTTCCTTTACAATGTCCATTTGCTCTTTCAGAAAGCTCCTGTCTCTAGCCTGGGCAGCACAGTTTTCAATGTACACCTTCTCCTGGTTCTTTGATTTTTCATTACCATGCCTACTTTCCCTATATAGGCCTATACCATCAAGTGTTATATGTATCTTTTCAGCATGGTTCTCCTGTGCTCTATTCTAGGTGCTGACAGAAGCTGTTAGTAACTTCACCCAGCAGCCAAGCAAGCAAAGCCAGAGTTTACTGCAGCTGCACCACCACAGATCTACAGATAATCACAACAGAACATGACAGGTGAAAGGTACGGCTATACAGTCCAGTTTGTTCAGAAGTGGCGATTACCCAGATAGGTTTCAATGTGCATGACTGGACACAAAATCCAGCTGGAAGATTGTTGCTGCCCACATATTTGCCAGTTCACTTTTTACTATGATGGAACACTGCTGACACCTGATTGGCTAGATTGACCCAACATTTTTCAAACCGGAGAAACTGAAATATGTTTCTGAAAACATTTTGAAGCAAGAAATAGGCCATGTAATTGTGGAATCTTCATTTATTTGATCTGCAAAGCCTAGTTTGACAGTTTGATCTGAGTTTCACGTGCCAGGCGCAGCTCATGACAAATTAATTTGCATATTGAATACTTTATGCAAATGAGATGAACGCTCCTACTCCACCCATCCCAGGATGCAGAGGTAGAACCAGACTGAAACAGTGAGCGCAATTCCTCTTTAAACAAAATGTCCACAAAAATTGTTTGATACGAATCAAACATTTTTGAATGCCCAAGGACCAAAACAATTTTTATTTGATTGAGAACACTGTTGAAAACTTCCCACAGCCTAAATACAGAAATTCATTCATTTGTGTGTGCTTGTGTGTTACATTGCATTACATTTTACCGAAAGCAGCAGTTCACGTTCTGATTTTTTGAAATATTATTTCAGTTTGTGTGGTTTTGATTGGATTGGGCAGAGGCAGTGAAAAGGATGAGCACAGTCAAGCTCTTTTCAGGTTTCAAAGCAATTGATGAATAATAGGTGCTGTGACCCATGAAAAGGGTGCAGAAGATCAGGAAGGTCGAATTCCATTTTACAAAAATAAATGGGTAGAATTGGTGAGACCGACAAGACAACCACAGGATTAAACATCCATCTTTCTGACTGCACTTACTTAGCATGTAGGAAGGGATTATTACTTTGGTTTGTGACCTAGCATTTATTATTCTTCTTCATCTTCTTCTTTGTCTTCTTCTTTGTATTATTATTGTTATTGTTGTTTTGGCTGTCTTAATTGCAATTGTTTTGCATTAAAAGAACACTAAAAGGATTTGAAAGTTCCTCCTCACCTCTGAGAGGACAGGACCCTTAAGACAGTACAAGAAATCACTGAAAACAACTGCAAGTCCTCACAAAACCTGGCAAAGAGCAATACATCTAACCAACAAATCAAAATTGCTACAACTTCATGCCACCTTGCCATTGACAAACCCAAGGAATAATAATGGCCCAAGAGATGTTAACAGCAGGCTGTGACAAGCCTTCAGGATTAAATTCTCAGGACATGAAGCCAGCTAATAAAACACAGCTCTCCTGTTAATGAATATGGGTATCACAGCCATAAAGGAACACCTCCGGGCATACAGGCACAACTACACACAATAAAGGGGAAATAGTTTTAGCAAGAAAATTCCAAAAGGACATTATCGCAGGGTTTTATAGAACTTTTGCATGGCAGTATCCAACACATACTCTCACTCTGTGGCAAACCTTTCATAGATTTTAATTTTAAAGAGACAATAAAAAGGGAAATAGACCTTTTGTGGATTTCAAATTCAAAATGTATTAACAATACCTGGTGAGATACAATACAGTAGCAGTTATACAGAGGGGTGGCATTATATTGTTCATAAACATGTTGCAGAAAGAAAAAGAAGAAAAAAAGATGGTTATAAAGATTACTGTTATTGATTAATTTATTTTTATTAATATTAATTAAAGGCATACTATACAGGTGTTTTTGCAAGACCAAAAAAGACTGCATTTGTAGTCAAAGAAGCCCCTCCCTCCAACCTCAACCCCACCCACACCTCCATTGAGTACTCACCCTCGAGCGCTACAAGTAAAATGTCAAGCGAAGAGGTGAGCTGGTCATAGATATTGAAAATAGCATTATTAACAACATGAATGATTACATATAGATGGTAAGAGTAATTAGGCAGTGTTATGACGATATTTACACTGAGTGCACCCCTTACTGTGTGAGAACATTGTATGGTAGCTACTCTGTAGTGCAGCTCTCTTGTGTTTTTCCTTGTTCAGTATTTAAATTGTGATGTATAAACGGAATCCTGCGTGGAAAGTAACATTAGCAGACCATATCACAGCTAGCTAATACACGTAGTGAATGACTTTTTCATTAAGTTTTCTGAAGACTATTCCCAATATTAGCTTCTTTATTTTCTCATACAACATAATATGCATGTTCATGGCTATGGATAACTGGTACTTTATGAAAATTGTAGCTACCTTATCTGATCTGTGTTCTGTGGTTGTTCCAACATCCTCCAGTATGCAGTTATTGTGTCGCTTTGGATAAAGCTGCCGTGAAATGTAACATAATATTACATTGTTATATTCCTGAGGTATAGATTTAGAAATAAATGCAAGTGAACTACTGATACCTAGGCAGTAGGGATGAGCTGAATACAAATACCATATTTAGCAACACTCAAATAATGCATTCTCCCAAAATAATGTTCTCTTCCCAAATTTGGCTAATACTATTCAAATCTTTTCAAAATTTGTTTTATGCGATTCACCCATAAGTCAGCACCAAGTTTCTCAATTTGCACACACACACACACACACCTGCAGAAAGAAAGACAGTGAGTGAATGTTTCCTTTAACATTAGATAGGTCAGAGTGATGCCATTAAACTTTGGGAACTTTATAAGTAAAATGACTCCAATGCCTTAAGTGATATCGTCCTCCTTCTACGATTTTCCTAAATATATGGACTGTATCGAATTCAGTTGCCCAAATTGAAATCAATGGAGGTCAACTAACGATGCCTAGGCAGTTATCCTGCGTTTAATTATCGATGAGCCCTGATGAGAATGGGAATCTTTGTTTGCAACTTTGTCAGGTTTGTTAGTGAAGTTGGCTACACGTAGCTAGATAGCATGCATACTGTGTCAATTCAGTTCTCAATAGAAATAAATACTGGTGAATTACTGAGCTAGCTAACTTGCAAGTATAAACAGTAACAGTAGTTGCCATAGGGGGAAAGACATCTTGATGGGAGAACAGAATTTGATACAAAAGCTACCCAACAATTGGCACCGAGCTGCTGAACATAACTAGCTAACTAAAATAAATGTTACTTGCAGGTCCAACAGAAAACAGGCCAACTCCATGGTCGCTTTTCATTTCCTTGGCAAACTTCTGCTAATGCCACCGCGGAAAAGCAATTCCAAGGTTGACTAATTACTTGAACAAGCTCTGTCAGCTTGTCTTTTTGGTTCACAGGCAGCTTCTTAACATCCGTCATTGCTGCAGCTAACAAGCAACAAACACTTCTGGAATAACACAAACCACAGGCTCTATAGCCACACCCACCCGTCCCCAGACAGAAAAGAGTGCCACGCCCAGAAACGTCCCAAATAAATTTTAGAATAACAAATACAGGTAAAAGGTGCACAAAACTAAGTAAAGCCATAGATGCCAGGTGCATCATAGATATGCCTTATCATGGTTATTTTATATTTTCAAGTTAAAAAAATCCTGCATAGTCTGCTTTTAAGATGATATTTATTTATATATATATATACACACACACTCACCGGACACTTCATTAGGTACACCTGTTCAACTGAAAAACTGCACCCGTTAATGCAAATATCTAATCAGCCAATCATGTGGCAGCAACTCAATGCATTTAGGCATGTAGACATGGTCAAGACGATCTGCTGAAGTTCAAACCAAGCATCAGAATGAGGAAGAAAGGTGATTTATGTGACTTTAAATGTGGAATGGTTGTTGGTGCCAGGGCTGGTTTGAGTATTTCAGAAACTGCTGATCTACTGAGATTTTCACGCACAACCATCTCTAGGGTTTACGGTTAATTAATTACATTAATTTTGAGACTTTGTTGATTTCAGGCTCCATGCAGAAAGGCCAGCAAGTAAGGTTCACGAGCAACAAGGTTTTTTTTATTTTTTATTATTACAAATGTTTTGGTGGTCTGTATTTGCTTATCAGAAGTCAATTCTGTGTTCATCCCAGAGGAGGAGGATGGATGAATTGTGTATATTTATTTAACATTCAATATCTAAAGCCTTTCAGTCTGTGAAGACCAATTTGTTCACACAAATTGACTTCTTTCCATCTTATCAACCTCACATGGGGACCACTTTATGGAGTGATAACCATTTCTTCTGAGTAATCCTACTCTGAAGCACATCATTGGATTTCCTGCAGTAATGGGGCAGCATCTGACACTACCATATACTACAAATACTTTCAATTTAAATTTGCTTTAAACAGTAAGTTTCACTTCTCTGAATAAAAATGGAAACAAGTTGTAACAAAACATTTGCAAATAGTTTACCAAAGACAAAGATGATCAGAGAAAGATAATCATATTTTACTTCTTTCCCAGTGAAGGAGTCAAGGAGTCTCGGTTTGCATGTACCATAGGGAATATATCAAACAGAAACAAATTGTAATTGATTTTTAGACGAATTGGATAATATATACATGTACAACCCCTGGAGGCATATCAACACAGTACAACCTGCTTTGGAGTTACAAGATGTGTATTTTTAAAATGAATTTATTTATTTTGCTCTAGACCATAAACCTCTGAATATCATCATTGCAATGAAAAAAATACACTTGAATACCTGCCAATGAAATAAAAATACACTAAAACAAAAGTAATATAAAAAATTGCCAGAAAATGAACTCTCTCTTTAAGACATTCTGTGGCCAAAAACAACTAGAGCCAGGAGGGACTTTGGAATCTAGACTGAGGGGTATAAATTATTGATCAATGCAAGGGTGCAAACCAAGGCCTGTTAGGAATGAATGTTATTGGGTTAAGGTTTCAGGGTTGACCCTAACCCAATGTGATGTTACGCCAGCTGTGATGAGGGAGCTGGAGCACACTGGGTCCATCAAGCATGTCACAACAAGGAGAGCTCCAGTACTCCTCGGCTGATTCCTCAACAACCCACAAACGTCAGAGCAAAATAGCCCCCTCAGCCCAAATCCCAGTGAGTTATATTCCCCATTGACTATTTTGTCCTGGTAGAAGCCATTGAGGAAGAGAGAGAAGTACAGGTTGTCCAGATGGTGACCTGGGCCTAGAATTTGAAAATCTCTCTTGAGCCATGTAACCTACACACTTATCTTTTGGATGTGCCACAGCCCCACCCCCTAACAACGGTATGTGCAATTCCACCTCAGTAAATTCATGGGAACCTTAATGCTGTTATACAGGAAGGGGCAGGAGGAGTGGTGGGGGTGGCAATGAAGGCCTTACAAAGAGCACCAGATGGGCAGTCAATGGGGTAGTTGGCGCTGGCCCATGAACTGGTGGCTAACCGGTGGCTCCAAGTCCAGCAACTCCTGGGGAGGTGGAAGTACAGTTCTGCTCTGCATGATAGGACCTCAGCCAAAAAGTTGTACGTCACTTGTTGTATGCTCTGGATAAGAGCGTCTGCTAAATACCTGTAATGTAATGTAATGTAAAACAGGGGCTGTCCTACACAGCGTTTCTACCGGAAATGCTCTGACTCTGAAGAGTTAATGACTCAAGACATTGCTTGGAGAGTGCTGAAAATGTTTTTGACGTCTCTGAATATAACTTTTGGGAAATCAGTAGGCGAAATGCCACTCACAAGTGTCACAATGTGAGCACTGCCAGCATAATGAACTGCATTTGTATGCTTTCAAGGTGTACTATGTATTATCTGAGTCAAAACACAGTTAGTGTTGAAGTCAACCTGAACATTTAATAAACATTGTTTGATGCGTGGTACTCAGTGTCAGTAAGAATTGAAGAGTTTTCTCTAGCATAAACTCGAAGTTGGCAGAACATGAAATTCCTAAGCCTTGCAGCAGGGCCTCCATGTCTCCAGGCACCGAACCTCCCAAAGACAACTAGAAGTTAGAAATATTGCATGTACATGTATCTCTGTGTGTGTGTTTTCTTTCTCTCTGCCTCTTATATATTTCAGGAAGTCCAAACTGATGAACTTGGCCTTTCCCTTATCATCCCCCTGCCATTCTGCCAGCTATGCAGCCCAGAACTCTGAAAGAAACTGATAAAGACCGAAATATCATTTCTGATTTAAAGCTTGTTTATGTAACATTAAAGACTAAAAAGTCCCTGTGTGCTTATTCTATATTCATGCCATCGGTTAAACACTTTCTGCTTATAAAAAGCAGGGACTGCCCCTGTTTTCTTCAGTTCGGGTTTGTCCATCTTGTTGTAAGTGCTAAACTTTTTCTCCATGAATAAATCCTATTTCTTTTGTGGATATACCTTGTCATGCCTGTTTATTATAAGGGGAAAATTTTCTTTGCTCAACAGAATACATTTTAAATCAGATATAATTGATTTTTTTTTTTTTTCAAGATTACTAAAACATGTTAAGTTATTGACAGTGTCATCTGACTCTGTGACCACAGACATGTTGTTAGCTTGTTTGACCAGCTCTTATTTCCATGCACATTTTAAAATACACAGATTTGTCAACTTTTTCAAGTGGAAAGTTCACAATACAATTGACAATGGAAGTATTCCATTGTCAATTGTACTTCACTCTCATATGATTCCCTTATTAATTTCAGATTGTGCTACCTGTTTTTGTCTTTACATTCCAGTCTGTTGTGTTTTTAGCCTGTATGGATTGACTATTTGTATGCAGTTTACCAGGGGGGTACAGTTACACAGTCACTCAAACACATATTTGTGTTTGACATTCAGGCAATGTCATATTTTTGTTCCCTGACCTGGTGTATTACTTCAACAAATTGCTTTAATAAGAATTACAATTGTTCGTTAATTGTATAATTAGTCAGGTGATTGTAGCTATGCAATGCCTACAGTGACCCCATGGGGAGTTATGCAAGTTGAAATCATTTTGCCTCACATGCCCTAGATCTAGGTTCTAAAATCTATAGTTTTAGACTATAGTGATTTCCCTTCAATCAATAGTCAACCTAGATCTTGGAAATAAAGTGTTTGGACTCTTTAGCCAATGACTTAAATTAAGCACATCAAAAACCAGCAGACACGGTGGCCCTCCGGGGATTTGAGTTTCAGATCCGTGCCTTAAATAAACTGGTGTCCCTAATGATATGCAATGCATAAAAATGAAACTTCTTCATTTTAAAATTGGGTGAATCCTCATTGTTTTTCTCTAGTTAAATTCCAATGGAGGAAGTTGTGTGTTATTTATTAAAGGTAATGCATATGTCCATGTCCATATGTCCATTATTTCCATGCAGCAAATATGAAGTTCAAAAGAAACCAATAATTTTGCCATCAACAAAAAAAAATTCAAGATCAATCAAATGACAATTTAGTGGAATAACAAAAAAAAAAAAAAACTAGTGAACCAGTGAACTACCATTATTTCACAAAGATGGATAATTCAACAAAGAATAGAGGTGCATAAAGAATAGCGGTATACAACAAAGTACTAAACACCACTACTTTCATTTACATAATATTAATATGTCCCAAACATTATGGTGCCCTGAAATGGGGGAGGGCTATGTATAAAATGTGCTGTCATTTAAACATGGTGAAACCAAAGTGTATAAAAATAACCTTTAATAAAAGCTGGGAAAGTTCACATGTGGTTAAAATACAGTCTGAATACAAATCTAAAATTGTGGATTACAGAGCCAAATCATGGAGAAAAATAATTAAATTAAAAAATTAGAAGAATTGTCCCAAACATTATGGAGCTCACTACATATATGTTTTAAAATATGCTATTTAAGAATATATTAATAATATAGTGTTTCATTTTAAACAGTAAGCAGACAGGTGAGTTAAGATGTATAGTACTGTAAAACTAGATTAAAGTTACACTACATAGCCAAAAGTATGTGGACAACTGGCATCCAAAAGTATGGGCATGAATATGGAGTTGGTCCACTATTTGCTGCTATTACAACCTCTGGGAAAGCCTTATGGTAGATTTTCAAGAATTGCTGCTGAATTTGCTTAGATTCAGCCAGAAGAGCATTAGTGAGGTCGAGCACTGATTGGGTGATTAGGCTTGGCTTTCAGTTGGTTTCTAATTGATCCCTAAGATGTTACATGGGGTTTAGGTCAGGGCTCTGTGCTGGCAAGTCAAGTTCTTCCACACCATTCTTGACAAAACCCTTATCCCTCTCTTGCTGCGTGCCTGGGCGCATTGGCATGCTGAAACAGGGAAGGGCCTACCCCAAACTGTAGGGGAAGCAAATCTAGAAAGTTATTGTATGCTGTAGCATTAAGAATTACCATCACTAACAGCCCCAGACAAAGGGGTATACTTTTAGATAAAGTATCTAATACTTTGGTCTAGTAGGGCAGTTGCCATGCAAATTTGAGGTTCTGCATAATTGGCCATTGCAATACCCAGGGAGGGAGGGTATATTTCCTTCCATATCAGAAGAACAGTAGCAATTAATGTATACCCACCTTGTGTTTTACCTATTTTTCCCCCCATTTACATTGCATAACAAAATTTAATTGATACTTTTCCACTGCAATCTGTCTTTTTTTGGAGAGCACAGGTATTCATTCTCCTTTGAAATGTGATGTGAAGCTGCTGCTTCTTTACACTGCAATATCGACCAGTTAAGCTTGCACAGGCATTGATTTGGAGGAAAAGACATGCTATTCAGCTTGTTCAGAGACTGTGGGCACTTGATTGACCAGGGGGAGTTGCTGGTACATAATGAAATATGGTCATCTAGCCAAATGAAATTACTCCCTCCTGGTATATCCAATTACGAACCACCCTGGAGCTGTGGCCAAAGCCAGCACTGATACAGTCCACATACAATGGCAGACTGTGGGGTCCACACACCAGCCAGTATGTAGTTCATAAATCATTGAATTCTCTCTCTCTCTCATCTCTCTCATACACTCATGAGTAGGCAATGGGCTCTGTATGAACTGTACTCTTGTGGAAGAAGGTTCAGACATGGTAGGGGTCTTTTTAATGAACACTACCTTTCCAAAAGTATGTGGACACCCCTTCTAATTGGTGGTTTTCAGCCACACCTATTGCTCACAGGTGCATACAATCAAGCATCCAGAATTACCATGAAAATAAAAATGTTGGAAAAGCCTTGGGGTTTGATGGCCTAGACATCTGAGAGTCTCTTGTGTTCAAAAAAAAAAAAAAAAATGTAGCAAACAAGCAAGAATGATTGTATTTGTGTGCAAGATATTCTAAGATCTGAAATCAGTCCACGATCATAAATCAAAAAAGAGTTGGATAATTTAAAAAAAAGTGACACACAAAGAAACAAAGGTTTGCTTTAATGCCAATTTTCTTTCCGTTTTTAACAAAAACCATGCAAGATAAAGCACATTACAATGGTCTTATTTATGAATATTTATGACATTTTTTGTTGAGTGTTTTTATGGCTTAATGGATTTTGTGAGTGTATTTAGGTATTAATGAGACGCTTTAGTGTCTTTGCCCCTATTTACCAAATTATGAATTTCATACTTTTCATAAATGACAATAATGTTAAGTGTTGTCTATTCTAAACTTGGAAGTAGGCCAATCATACTAGTATATGGAGAAGGAAGGCAAGATGATACATTAAAGCTAAACTGTTACAAAATCCTTTGTTCCAGTACCAAATAAATTTGTGATATGGTTATGAATGTTGCTCAGAATGCTGTTCTTGAAGGGAACAGAACTATGCTACAGCTTGGATTTGATAACCATGAGTGGCTAAAGTGCATTGCATTCATTGTTTTCTGAAGTGGCTGCTGACTGAAAAGAATGCACAGAAACCTGCAGACACTGTGGAATTGAAGTACAAGTCATGAATGTCAATGTCACTACCCTGGTACTGCTATTTAGCAGAAGCGGTTTCATACTGACCCAAATGAGTGATAAAGCTTTGTTTTAAACACATTCCATGAATCATTGTGTATTTTATGGTATTATCTTGACATTAATTTTACATTTACACAACAGAGATGAAAATGAAGGGTCAACAGTGGTTATACTAATGAAGGGAAGGTAAAAAATTAAAAAAAGCATTTCACCCCTTACATATTCACTGTTGACAACTGATTAGCTTGAGTTGATTTTCTCATTTCAATGTGTTCTAATAACACAGCTCGCATTATTCCTTTTAATCACCTTTGTTGTTTGACTTTCTAACAAATTAACTGAAGGGATGGGATATGAAATGAATTCAGTAAGTGCATGCTCTTTCCTCCCAGCTGAAGGCTGAGATCATCAAAACTTAATGACTTTCAAACACAAATCAAGTTCAAAGCTCTACCATCTCTCTCATCACTTAGGGGCCTATACAGACTTAATTCCAAAATCGAGCAGCTTGGCAGTTTAAAGAGAGAGTTCACTATCTTGGGGATCATTTCAGTTTTACTGCTTGTTTTCAGTTGGTTCAGATATCCTTTGTTTGCACACAAAAACTATTGAAATACTTATACATGGGTCTATAAGGAATAACAGATCAGTGTCACCAAACTGTAATGATTATTATGACTGAGTCAAGGATTCAGGGATTAAGATTGTCGCCGGAAAGGAAAACACTCATTTATCTGACTCCATTTAAAACCTGTAATTGCAATGTTTATGACATTTTGTTAATAAGAGTGGGGAATGTATGCAAGTCTTTTTTTAGTATTGTGATATGTTACACAATCAATAAAGTTCTTTAAAAATGGAAAAACGGAAAGGTGCTACATAAACATTATATATCCAGAGATAATCATATGTGTATTCTTTGTGGCTAGGCAGCACAATTGTATCTCGGAGTCCATACCTGGCACCAGCACCCCCCCCCCTCCCCCCCCGGCTTAGTCTCAGAGGTGTGGGGGGGGGGGGGGGGTCTCAGAGGTCTTGTAATTCATAATCTGCTAATAGAAACACAGAGGTCCTTAAACTTCTTACCCATTTCAGTACTCAGAGGTCTTTGACTTAGAATCGAATGTTAAAACTCAGGTCTCTTGCAACTCGTACCTAGTTCCGAGGTGTGACGGCTGTCCCAGAAATTCAAGCATACATACCACTTTGCCCAGGACACCATTTCACTGAAGAACATATGCACCGGTTACGAACAGTTTATGAATGTGAATATGAATGCAGAAGACCTAGAAAGGAAGATGCTAATATGGTGAAAGTATGATGATTTATTAATGAAAAAAATCAGTGGTTAAGTTAGTGAGAGCAAATATGAACACATTCATACCATATAGCTGTACACAAGATACCATGCTGGCTAAGGCAAATAAAAATGACCATGTTTGCCAACAAAGTACATCGCCAAATGATTCTGTACAGGGGAACTATAAAGCAGATTCTCTGAAATGACAATGGTACCAGGAGAACTGTTAAGCAGATACTCCTCAATTGTTTCTTTGGATTTCCCTTAAATGCAATCCTGAGCAAGCCTTCCACGTTACACACTTCCCTTTGTATCAGCTCAGGTCCAAGAGGTGCATGTTGGAGCTATTTACAACATGAAAACAGACTGTCTTGTCCATTTGCTCCTCCAAGCCAAAAGTGTTGGTGGGGTAAAAATGATTACAAGATGGTCCCATGGTTTATATTGCCTTATTGTCTTTCCAGCTGCCTTTTATGACCACCTTTGCCTCATGGAAATTTTCTTTCCTAGACGCTGTTTACACCCAGTGGAAATTTGTGGCCCCAATCCTGTACATCAATGGAATTTATCTAGAGCAGTCAAAATTGACCCTTACATTTTGTGATGACTTTCTGGCTTTACAGTGGCAGATTGAGGGCATATCAAGAAACGCGTTAGTTCAGACAGGCCATGAGAGTCAAGGCCACGAGAGTCAAGCCCGGCTCTGGCTGAATCAGCTGATGGTTCGGCTGATTAGTCATGTTTATCTATCGCAGTCCATTCACATAAAAGGGCGGTCTCATTAAAGGGCCTCCCTCTACTAATTTGGCTGCTTCCTCCTGCATGCATGCTTGCTGCAAATTACTATTCTAAGTGTGTAGTCATAGACTTAGGATTTATTTACGGTTTATTTTGGCATTGCTGCCTTTGTCTTTGCATTCTCTTAAACCACAGCAGTCAGGCAATCCTTTAGGGCCACAAAAAGCTTTTTGTTTTACGCGGCAATGTTTCTGCTGCTGATGCTGTGGATGTCTTGGTTGCTAAACCTCCAAAAGAAATAAATCAAGTGATATTTGCTTGCATGGAATGCATCTTTAAATAAACCAGCTACTCAACCTCTCCTGTTGGCTTGAAAAACATTCATAAAATGGAAGTTTGGAGGAGCTGATTCAATGAGAACAGTTGCACTGCCTAACTGCCTAACCCTAACACTTTATCATGTTTCAGTTAAAAACATTAAATCCAGGTTGTATGCAACAATAAGATTGTTCACTAAAACAATACATTGTTAAAAGATCTGTTATTAACACTAGAAGTGCCGTGAAACTGAGATATCTCTTTTTTTTTTTTAAATGTAGTTACTAGCAAGCTACATCATCCGCATTCACTGACTTTCCCTAGATATTGGTTCTTTACCTACCAGCATTGTAGGAATGTCAAAGTCACGTTTGGAAAATGTTAAAAACGCCTGTGTGTGTTATAACAATGTTGTTAAATTCCGGCCGTCTTCAGACTAAGGAGTCAGTTTTCCTTCATCACACCAGGAGGCGCAAGGATTCACTTACTATTGCGCTACGAAAATATGGCTATAAAAGAGAAGCATGATTATTTCGGCGACCAGTTCGGTTTGGTATCGCTTGCCAAGATGAACATACGACCACAGAGATACTCTGCCAAGCAAGCTTTGGACCTGATTCAGAATGCCAGTGAAATGGATTTGGGCGATGAGGAGTTGGAGCTCGATATTGAATTTGATTCAGCTTCTGACTCTGATTCTGGAGTTGAGACTGAGACTGAGACTGCGACTGCGACTGAGCTTGTCTCAGAGAGAGAGGAAAGGGAAAACGATGGAACAGTTTCGGTCGAACAGACTGCTGGTAATGCTCTGGGCAGAGCACCATCCTGCAATGTCTTACGGGAAAAGGCTGGGCCCACACGGTGCACCAAGGAGAACATTGGAAGTCCGCTGAGCAGTCTGCTATGTCTGATTGACATTCCGATGTGGGAGCAGATTGTCAAGTATACTGTGGCAGAAGCCCACAGAGATGGGGCAGAAAACTGGGACCTGTCAGTCGACGAGCTGAGAGCTTTTGTGGGACTGCTATATTTACGAGGCATCACTGGCAGTAAAAGCATGAATTTAGAAGACTTTTGGTCTTCAGACTTGGGAAATCCATTTTTCAACGAAACTGTCACGGCAAAGGTTTCAGGACATCATGCGCTATCTCAGATTTGATGACAAGGACACAAGGGCAACACGTCTTGAGAGACAAATTTGCCATTATTTCCGAAATATGGAGCAAATTTGTAAGCAACAGTACTGCGTGTTACACACCTGGAGAAAACATAACTGTTGATGAGCAGTTGTTCCCAACTAAAGCGTGGTGCCGCTTCACGCAGTACATTGCTACTAAACCAGATAAATTTGGGATAAAGTTCTGGATAGCAGCTGACGTTGAAACAAAGTATATGCTGAACGCTTTCCTATACCTTGGGAAAGATGAGGCGAGGCCTGTCGGCGAACGATTAGCTGACAATGTGGTCATGTGCCTTGTGAAAAAAATATAACCTCGGACAATTTCTTCACATTGATTGCCCTGGCGAACAATCTACAGGCAAAAAAAACTACATTGGTGGGTACCATAAACAAAAAGAGGAGAGAAGTGCCCCCTTCTGCAAAGGCACAAAATAAAGAGAGATTTTCCTCTACAATCTGGAGAGCTGGACACGCTACACTCACGGTTTATCAGTGCAAGCCCAAGAAAAATGTGTGCATCTTGAGCACTATGCACAAAACCGTATCGATCGACAATGATGCAAAAAAAAAACTGCCAGAAACAATCGCCCATTACAACGCAATAGAAATGGGAGAGGATGTTTTGGACCAGATGGCACGGCTGTATTCGGTAAAGGGGGGCAGTCGTCGTTGGCCAGTTGCCGTTTTTTACAACATTTTGGATCTGGCTGCAATCAATGCCCATGTTTTGTACACGCAATGCATGGACAAAACAATTAGTCGAAGAAGATTTATTCTTGAGTTGGCCAAGGAGTTGCATGCAAATCACATGACCGCAAAGGCAGCTCCACGGCGTACCGTCCTAGCGCCACTCTGCAGTCCAGAAACCCCCAACACACCGCAGCGAGAGCGGTCACAAAAAAGAAAACGCTGCCAGGTATCCAGATGTGGAGGGAACAAAACTTGTGACATCTGTGACAAGTGTAAACGACTTGTCTGTGGCAAATGTACAAAAATCCAACCCAAGCTCTGTCTTGAATGCTGACGGCGTTACCGCATTACCAAGAGCACTATTGCTAATGTTTTATATGGATTTTTTTATTTATTGATTTGAGGGGTGATTCTAAATAATTCAGCTTGCTAGCTATATATTTAGCTAACGTTATATTTTCAAAATTGTTTCAACTTCCTAACAATGTGCTGTATGCTAGTGGTTTGACATAATAAAGCAAATTACTAAAGACACATGTCTTGTCTTTTTACTTTGTTGCTATCTCAATGTAACTTTCTGTGTGCGCTGAAGCGATATATTGTAGGCCTACTGTAATCAGTTTTGAAATCCCACTTTTTCTCTGTTTTGTAGGGAGCATAAAAGCATATTGTTCTGTGTTCATCTGTTAGTGCATGATTTTTATTATGAACATCAGCCTGCAACTGAGATGCTGTTGTTATTGGCACTGCTGACTGGATTAGATGCACCCATCGTTACGATATCATTTGCATATTGCTCAAGACGCTAGAAGCACGCCCGAAAACTCGTTTGAACAACAGGATGGTTGCATGTATATATTTGCTAAGGTCTTATGTACAGTGCAGTATTATTCAGTTTTACGAATGGGTGTTTTTTGTAATTACGATGAGTAAGAGACATGCGCTGTCTTTGGATTTCGAATCCCCAGTCGAATGGTCACAGCTATGACCTGCTTGCCTACATGTTTTCTGGTCACCGGAAAAAACTTGTTTGAACAACAATATTTTTTACATATATTTTTATAAAACCGAAAACCCGACCCTAAAATTTGCATGGGTGATGATGCGTTTCCCTCCAACGACAGTGATTACATGCGGAGAGAAGCGGCTAATTTTAAAAATCGTATTACAGTTATATTCTGGCAAATTGGCGATTTATATGTTGATTATTGGCATTTATGACATTATGCATGAAGAATAAACTGTCAAAATATGTTTTTTGAAAGATTGCCAAAACAGGTTTGACCTCCTTACTATCTGTTTATTGTTAGCTTTTCATGACTCATTTACTTCAGACAGACATACTGTTTATTCTAAATACATTTAGATTGTAACAATGTGTTGGCTAGAATGCCGAGCCATAACTAAAACTTACTCTGACAGTCTAAAATCTCGCAAATATTTCATTAGGACAATGGGCTGGCAACCTTTGTCGGCTTGTGTCTAATAAGCGCCATCTAGCAAACAATTTGAACATTTCCCGTTTGAAGGCTCATGTCATATGACCCGCGCACAAAGTTATTTCAATGCCACGAAATGGTCCGGCGCTCCTGGTGTTAAGCAGTTCTCATGTTATAGTAATAATGGTAGGCCCCAGGGCAGCCAGACGTTGTCATGGAACAGGTCACAAATTAGACAAGTTTGCCATGTTTATCTGGTCTTTATTACCAAACGAAACAGGAATAGGGAAAGTTAAAGGCAGGCAGGGTCTCAGCTTGTACTGGGAACAGTTATGAGTACCATTACTATTGCGATGGAGACCCTGAAGATATCAACGAGAGAACTGATGATGTGGTAGCGGCCAACGAGCTCTAGCAGGGAAAAGGGTATAGGGAGGGAGAGAGCGAGGTGGTGGCAGGGATTTGGAGGTGAGGGAGCCTGATGCCATCTGGGTGGCACCTGAGAGCTGGCTGTAATGCAGTGAAAGAGCTTAATTCTAGCTCCATCATCCTCTCTGAAAAATCTAAGTGGGGGGATTTTGGGGGGAGAGAGAGGGTAGATGGTGAAGCGCGCTCAGGTGGCTGAAGCATGTCATCATGGCTTTCGATTGTCTCAGGTTGAGCAGGTCGTCATAGCCTTTGTCCAAGGATTGAGCCTCAGGCTGGATTGTGTCATCGGGCAGCGGGTGTTACGGTTGCAATGTGTCACTGCCTCCCCGCAGGCTGTCACCCAGGGGAGCATCAGCTGAATGCCCATCAGGGGGCTGGAATATGACGGGATGGACTCCCAGGGGATGAGCATGTCCAGGGCCCCTTGGAGGGTTGATGTTGCGGATGTGGCGTGTCATTGCGTTCCTCAGATTGTGTGCGCAGTGCATCACACTGGTCAGTGTTCTTGGTGGTGGTGTGACTGCAGTGTGTCATCGCGTTCCACACAGTGTACCTGCTGAGTGTCACACCATAGTCTGAGCAGACTCAATTCCGTTCACAGGCTCTGACACAACTTTAAGTTTGGAAAAGTCTACTCAGTTATCCAACAATGAGCTACTGTAGGCCTTCCTTTGGCAGTGAATGAGTTTTGGAAGATTCACCATCCTTTCCTTTTCTGGTAGAAGTGGAGGTAGAATGGAGAGAATCCTTGTTTCAAGAACTGCAATCCTCTGCAATAATCTTTAGAAATCTGTGCAGCATGAGGAATTTGGAACAAGAGGAGATATTCTGCTTGGCTTTTCTTGACTCGGGTAGCTCAGAGCCGCTGATGAGTGCAGGACACCAGGGAATCCTGAATCAAACCGAGTTTGTAATCCACAGAAAAAAAAGAAAAGCTGAAATGATTTCCATATGAAAAAAGAAACAAAATTACATATCGGACAATTTTCCGATGACCAACTGGCTGAGTTTATGGGTGGAAGACACACAAGACCGGACTTTTACTTTGTGTACCCCTGAACTTTCCACCTCTGTTTTTTATAATTATTTATTTATTTTATTTTATTTTATTTTTTATTACAAGCATCACACACACCCATAATCTAGATGTTATAAACTGTGATCCAAATGCTCAAATTTACAAAAGTTAGGATGTTTTTTTTTTTGACTTGTGAATCATCTGAATTTAAGATACAATGACTGGCCATTATTGCTGCTCATGATGGAGTGTACTGATACATCCTGCTCAGTTAAAAGCCACATAATTATTATTCTCTGAAGCACAGTGCTGAGAGATCTACTCTGACATCATGCAGTGTAATTTTTGATGTAAAGACAAAGAAGTTAGCATGCATGAGTTTGCATGTGATTACCACTTTGCATAATCTGGCTATTAGGAATAAAAAATTTTAGTATTATTGTTTCTATACATTCACATTCAACCAGTATGTCTGGCAAATCACAAGATCACTTTGACACCACTCTACTGATTGTAGCCTGATCCATAATATTATTAACAGTAGTCAAAATGTACTTCCTGGTGTAAGAAATTCACAGTTGTCATGGTATTGATTTGATATTAATTTAAATTTAGTGTGAAATATCCATCTAAAACTACCCTGACAAATTTTTTTTTTTTTTTTTTTTTAAATTATATGTAAAAAGCTTGTGTTTTCCACTGTAAATCCAGGCAACTATTTACTACATTGTTTCTCTCTTATGAATATTACCTTTTAATGTATTGTCAAAAGCTTTGCCCATATATACCACAGTAAAATTCAAAGATTTGACATCGTAGTACAGATATTTGATGATGTACAGTGTGGAATTTTTAAGAGTTCAATTTATTCTGCCATACTTTTTTAAGTTGAAAAATAAATGCAGGCACGTCTTCGTTTCAAAATAGGTAGTTTAATGTTGCAAAGGAACTAATGGGTCTGTTACCCAAGTACAGAAACAAAGAACCAACAAATGACGGAGACAGTGAATGCGTATACCCTGTTCCTTCAAGGAAACAAAGGGCCAAATGGTTATCTTAAATTAATCACGCAATGGTACTGCATATCAAAGGGAGACAATTTGACGGGGCAAGGGGGTAGAGGATGTAGCACAAAGGGTGTGATCAAAAGGTCAATTTAACTGGGTTTGGTGGTAAACGATCAATGTTATCTGCAACTGGCCCACTACAATGTGAGACACCTCAGAGGGGTAAACTGTGGCTCCCATGTTTTCCAACATACAGTTCCATTAAAATCATGTCCACTAAAATAATTGAGGCTTCTTAAATACTTGGGAGTTTCACTCAATTAAAAAAAATAAAAAATAAACAATCATGCTGGACATGCATAATCATTCACAGCTGGTGTTGCAACTGATGCAATTGTATCTTTTTAGCATAAAATAGGTCAAAGAAATTGACATTAACACTGTATTCATTATGAGACATTTCATTTACCATACAGGTACTCTTCTACAGCTCTCTGAGGCATGTAATTGTGGTCAGATCATCTGCTCCAATGGCCTGGATAGCTTTCCAAAACAAGCTAGTGGAAATCAAGACATACCGTGGTCCGTTTAGCAATGCATCACATAATTTCAATTAATACATCAGTTTTGTAATGATGCAATGAAAAAAAAAAAGAAACAGAAATGAATAGGCCTACATACTGTGGGGATAAATATTTGCAAAAGGATTTCATTGTGTTATCGATTACCTCTTAAGTGCACAATTGTTTTGCCACCCACAAGGCAATTGGGACAAAACTGTAAATCATGAATTAACCAGGGAATAGAAATTTGTTAATACCCATTGTTTTAGAAATATACAACATGGAAATGATTAAAATAGTTGTGCTCAGTTGGCACAGCAGTTCAATGGTGAATCCCCATCTGAACTGAAACAGGCATGACACATCTTTGTTGACGGTTAGGCCCACGTGTGGAGCAGATTTAACATGCCAGAGTTTCTGGGTAGTCAGTTATGCAAATGACCAGTTGGGATTTGAAGGGTCGGACAAATTTCTTCCTTTCGTTGAACCACCACTATAAAATTTAGTTCTATAAGACGATCATTCATTTCCAAATCATCTAACAAGGTAACCGCACATTCATTACTAGACCATAGCACACTTGACCTATTTTTCTTTCAATTCTACATCCATATAACACATAGGGAAATTCATAAAATTGGATCGATTATAAGGTGGACATGAATGAGGAATTCCAGGGTAAAAAAAAATAAAGTAAAAAAAAAAAAAAGTTAAATTGCAGATCAGATTGGCAGCATACAGCCTTTGCTGTGTCAAGCTGTCGCAGTGTACAACACCATCCCTGCTGAGCACCGAAACCTGACAGATGGACACACCAGATGATGAGCAACCACATTTATGCTCCATGGTGGGCACTGTTGCTGACACCATTTAAGCAATGAGAACATTTGGGTTTACATTTGTGCCAACTGGGGAACAGCAAGAGGGAATGAAGACTGATCTCCCCCTTAACCTCATAATCACAGTTGGCATTAGAGAGACCTCGGTGAAGGTCAGACGCTAATGGGGCGCTGGAATAATAATAAAGAAAATACTGAAGAGTGTTCTTAAAATTAACCATAAATTTATATACTTCAAATGTGGCAGGCTGTGGTTTATGATTGTTATTTTGTACGTAAGCCTATTTCTAACAAAAATACTGGTAATGTCCATGCTATACAAACATGTTTAAACTTTGCTGAAATACTATTTTAACCAGCCATAGCATAACAACTGAATAAATGAATTACTTGCATTTTGGGCACATACCTTTCTAATTTTGAGTGAAACAATAACGTGATCCTTGAAAGTGCCAGAGACAGACCCACATATTCAGCTATATTTCAGCATAAAAAGTTCTTCTTCTTTCTGTGGCAGCTGTAATGCATTGGCCATATCAAAGCCGCTAAATATATGCTGCAAATTGCAAATTTATGGGGGGGGGGGGGTGGTTCCCTGTCACTGCTCAAGTCATCCCCTCTGCTTGACAAATTGTAATTGCAGGCAGGGATGGTATTATTCCCTCGTGTTAGAAATTGTTTATACTATCATTTACCTATCATGTTTAGACGCTAGCCGTTTCAAATTTATTTTTATTGTATGCACCATTTATAGTTATTAGGGTAAGTGTCTGTAGTGATGGGTTTCCTGGTTGCTTCTGGAGCAAGGGGGGATGTGGATATAATTGGCCCTACATTTCTGAAATGAATTCAGTGTGCCTAGCATATACAATGTGTATGAACATTTTCATTGATATTTTTGGATTCACCCATTTCTTGGGTAAAATTAGTTATTTGGCCATTCTATTAGAAAGCACAAGATACTTGAATATATTGAAATATTTGTAGATGTGTGTGGTTAAGATGAGATGCTTAACCCCATTAAGCATTCAGTGATTCCTCGTTCCCTGTGGATGGGGGCACTGTCATCCTGAATAATGTTGTATTGATTTGCAGTGACCCTTCCCTCTAAGGGGACATCTGGACTCAAACCACGCCAGGAAAATGCCACCCACAGCCACTGGACCCCCTCACCGTAAGGGTGAATCATTCAGGCCTGTACCATTCTCTTGGTGTACACCACACATGCCCTTGTCTCGCCTACTTGTCGAGAATATGATGGATGACTCATCTGACCATATCACTTTTTTCCACCTCTCTGTAGATCAGTGCCTATGGTTTTTGCACCACTGAACTCTGAAGTATGCATTCACATTTGTAATGACATGTTCATGCACTGCATCCTACTATAATATCCTAATATATAATATCCCCACTATGTAGTTGTTGACAACTGTTCTTGCTGATAGTCTGATCATGTCCTGCATTGACATCTTTGTCACCTGAGGAATTGGGCTTATGTTTTTCCTTACATATAGGAATAATACATGAGCATCACAGTCATCCAATGTACGCTTTCAATCACAATTTCCAACCCTATATACTGATGTCTTTTCCATAGATCTTAATGCAGACCTCTTTAGTCACCTATTGAAACACTAGCCAGTTGAACAGTTTTTGTGACAACTGAAGCTCCTGCCATCCATGCCTCAATAATTAACCCTCTTTCAAAGTCACTTAGATCTTTTCCTCTTGCCATTTTAATTCCAAATTGACATCAACTGGGGCTGCTCAGCATGTTTATACATGCCATAGAGCATGATAGGATGTTAATTGCTTGATTATATCACGCAGTACAGCTGTATGGAAGCAGCTGCATTTGTTATGTTTCTCCACTCATTTATTCAGGTTTTTCCTTTCATTTGTATACGTGTAAATACGCGCCGAAGACCGTGTTGACAAGTCTCCCAAAACCATTGCACTTCTCTCCTTATATTTGAGGAAAACCCCCAAGTCATCAAATAAAGACACAATCACGACAAAACAGTACAACAATGAATCCTGCTTGTGCTATCTCTGTAAGCATATCACACAACTAACTTTTGTAGTTGAGGCACCAACTTGTTCCCCATGACACCGGCTTTCCGACAATACAAAACATGATTGCACTATTATGGAGAACCTACATTTTACATAATATTGATCCAGTCAGATGTTTTGCAACTGAGCACTGTCTCTTTATCACACTTGCTGACTCCCTGTCAGCACAGTATACAGTCTGTTTTCTTTTGGAGGTCTGATAAGGAGCACACTTCTGTAAACCACCTTACAATAAGAACATCATTCTAACTGTCAAACATGGTGGTAGTGTGATGGTTCGGGGATGCTTTGCTGCCTCGGGACCTGGACGACTTGCCATTATTGAAGGAACCACAAATTCTGCTCTGTACCAGCACATCCTTAAGGAGAATGTCCAGTCATCTGTCTGTGAGCTGAAGCTGAAGCGTAATTGGGTCATGCAGCAAGACAGTGATCCAAAATCCAAAAGCAAGTCCATATCTGAATGGCTAAAAACAAACAACATTATGTAAAATAAAAATATTAGTCGAGTTTTGGAGTGGCCTAGTCAAAGTCCTAAGTTTAACCCAACAGAGATGCTGTGACAAGAACTGAAACATGCCAAAATGAACCTACCAATTTGTCAGAATTTGTCTGAACATTGCTGTGGAGGAATTTTAGCCAATTCCTTAATTACAATTATTTCTGCTAAAGGTGTATTAAGTTTAAGGGGGCAATTACTTTTCCTCATGGGTGATATGGGTGTTTGATATCTTTTTTTCATTAAATAAATGAAATAATTTAAAAACTGTTTTGTGTTTACTCAGGTTCCCTTTGTCTAGTATTACATTTTGTCTATAGATCTGAAACCATTCACTGACATATGTAATAAGATGAAACAGGACGGGGGAATAATTTTTATGCAGCACTGTGTAGTGGTGGGTATAGTGGGTTTTCAGCCTTTGAAATTAATTCACTGCACATATGGCAAGGAATATTTAATGCAATGAACTTATCTGGTGAGGTATTTCACTGTCGTGCCTGTTATATGTAAGAGTCAGTATGATGATATCAGATCTTGATTTGAATATCTGAGGCCTGTGAATGTCCTCCTCTTCATCTTGATAGGTTTGGTGCTAATTGTCCTTGTTATATGGGCCTGAGTGCCAACATCCACGCAGTCACTGCAGCATGAACATTTGGTGCCATGTCATGTAGACAAATTATTCTGCTGGATCTTGTTTCAGCATTAGTTATGAGACTGCACAGCTGTTGGAGTGATAGAGCTTGTTGAAACTTAGAAAAGAGCCACAGTGCAAATAATAATAATAATGTAACTCCACAGCACAAAAATCACTTCATAAAATAGAGATGATGTTTTTTTGAATCCTGGTTCTGGATATTTTTATTACTTTTCAAGTGTAGCGAGGGAAACAAAGGGTTGAAGTAAACAATCAGAGGTACTGCATATCTTGATTCTTAAAATTTAATAGAAATTAGTTTGGCTCATTACAAAGTTGAAGTAATTAGTATTGCGTGAAGCATCCAAAGTTTGACATACAGGGCAGTTCATAAGTATTTGGACAGTGACATTTTTTGTTGTTCTGGCTCTGTACTCCAGCAAAATGTATTTGAAATGAAACGATGATTCTTTCACTTTATCATGATCTCATCGTCTCATTGTGAGGTTTAAGTGCAGACTTCCAGCTTTAATTTGTGGGTATGTAAATCCAAAGATAGGGATGGGCTGATGCATTTACTTGCTTAATTATTTACATCACAGAAAGAAAGAGCATGTGTTTTTGCCTTTCATTTAACTTTGTTAGGAATACAGAATGCTCAAATTGTTTGACTAAAATGAAACTTGGTTACACATGTCCGTTTTTATTTATTTAAAGTGTATTTTGGTACAATGCAAGGCTCACTGATCACAGTACAGTGGACACCCTGGTTCTAGCATCTTTGAGTTGGCTGCTCAGCAGTATCTTTGGTCAGCTGTGTGTTGTAGCATTAGGTAGCTAACAAAAAACAAAGTTGATTTTGGGTGTGGTGTTTGAACCAGTGCATTATTGCTTCTTAAATGTACCAAGTATGTCACTGATTTATTCTGCATTATCCATGCCAGTATGGCCTGCATTACTGGAATTCACACTTGTTTGTGAGCTTTCTTCTTGATTAATTAAATTGATTATCAAACTGGGTTGCTATTAATGACCTCTGTGTTTGGTGAAACACAGACGATTATTTTATCTGCCCTTTTTTTTAACATTCTGGTTTTGTGAAAACAGACATTTCAGTTTCAATTTGTACTGGATTAAAAGCCCACATCCTGCCAGTAATTGCTTAAATCACAACTTCCTGCTGTGAAAGGAATTTTATGCACTTTAACCTCATATTCACTGCTCCATTTCTAATCCAGTGTTGCTGTTCAAATAAGTATGGTTAGTTAGCAGATTACATTCACTGTTTTCCTTAAATATGTTTTGAGTAAATAGAGATTAGGTTTATGTAGCTGAGTAAATATTAATTACTGTTTAAGGTAAAAATAATCTTCACAAGTAGGCCACACTTTTCACATGGAGTGCCTAGGCTAATAATGTACCAGTGTGGGCCCTTAAAAGCAGCAACACGTTCAGAAAATTACACTGCAAGTGGTCATCGACTTTAGTTTCACAGTCATGGCTGGTGTCCAGCGGTGCCAGCTGAAGTGTTAGTGAAATTAAAATCAAAGACAAAATTGGCTTCTGTGCCTCAGTGGTGATTAGCCGCTGAGGTCACTGTTTTATATGCTTCATCACAGCCCTATCGCTAAAAGGTGAAGAAGAGAGACGACTCGGTAAATAGCAAGCAATGCCTTATTTTGTGCACCACTGTCAGGGGAAACAGTGACTCCAGTGCTCAAAAGTAAATTGCTGTTGCTATTCTTTATTACATTGCAGATATAGTGTAGTATAGTATAGTTACTGTATATAGTTCAATGTATTTTTTGGCTGGACCGCAACAGCGGGGCCAGCCCTACAAACGCGAATGTCTGTGACTGAGTGATGAAGTTACACCATTGGTCGGCCGAGTTATGAAGTTACACCATTGGTCAGCCGGATCACGTGTGTTAGGTCCAGCCATATACTAGGTTTTAACCTGGTCTTGTTAAAAATACACATGGAATCAATGCAGACATTGTGAATTGTGCCTCATACAAAATACAAATTTGATTAGTAGAAAGGAAAACAACTAACTTGACACATTTGTCTCAATACATTTGCATTTAACTGTATTCACACTTCTCATCAACTTTTTCAGTGACTATGGATACAAACAGAGCATAAAACATTGTAACATCAGTAAATAGAGAACATTTGAGTGTAGTGACACTTAACAAGAACCAGTGCATCTACACACATTTAACAAATGGACATCTTATACTATTTAATTGGTGTACAGTCGGACTCCCATGTTTCTTATATCTCTCACTCACGTAGCTTAGAGTCATTAACTCCATACAGGTGAAATGCCAAAATTGCCAACATAACTGCATAACTGAGCATGTCACCATGTCAAATTGAAATAAACAAATATTTCTCACATCTGGTTGTGTTCATGCATTCATATGTGTAAATTGCAAATTACAGAACAGTCTAATTAGAAAAAAAAATTCCCCAGTCATACAGAAATGATTGAAAAAATAGAGATGAGACATTCACATCTTTATAAGATTATGCCTCCAAATTAATGGACGAAGAGTCAATGTTCAGTTTTTTTAAAACGTTTTTTTCTTACATTTCACATTTCATGCTGTTTATATGGAGATAACTTTTGAAAGCAAATCAGTATCTAGCATTATTTTATTTTTCCTAGAAGAGAAGCTATTTTGCCTGCAAGATTTGCTTAAAGGGTAAACAGAAGAATTGTCCTCCATGGGTTTTGAACCATCACAGATTCTCACAGTCTTGCTTGCAAGAGGGAAAAAAAAAAAAACTTAAAGAAACAAATCGAAGGTTCTGCACCGACATTAAGTTTAATGGCCTTATATATTCAGACAATCCGAAGCAAGCACTACGGGCTTATTGCTTTCTCCCACATGTGTTTGGCTTTCATTGTGAGGCCAGAATATTTGATAAGTGTTCAACTCAGCCTGGAAAGAAATGAGAAGGCAATCATTTCTGTTCTCTGTGCAGCAATAAACCGTTACACCTAAGATGCATGGCTTGGCGGAGTGATAAAAATGTGCTGCTGTAGGTGATCAATATGTTTAGTCTATAAATAGACTCTGCAGGCGAGGACAGAAGATTTGGATGGGTAATACATTTCGAGGGAAATTCCACAAGCCCATGTGTGGGTTCAGTGCACTGAAGGCCCCTTTGGGAACCTGTTGTCAGGTGGCAGATATTTATTAGAATAACCATTGCATAACAAATGAACAATGCCTATGTGGCTGATGAATAATCAACAAATATACTGTTCGGAGCCACATTTCTGTCCGAACCTTGTATTTTCTATCGGTAACCTGTGAATCATTTCTGCCATCTGTGAGGTAACTATTTTAATTCATACCTGGATCTCTTCCCTCATTGGTTCCTAATCAGAATAGCCCTTTTCTTTTGGCTGTGCCATCCTTTTCACTGTACTGTACCATACTGTACCTGATTTTATTTAAGTGACTTTTAATGCAATTTCCTCTTACACTGGAGCACACACACGGTGCCAAAATAATAATAATAAATGGTTCTGCTCAGCACTATCACCGTGCTGTATTGGCAGATGAAATAGACATACCTGTATGTCTCTGCAGGTTTTTCTTTCCCCACTGAAATACTTTTATTGGCTGAAGTGAACCCAGGAGGTTCATAGATTCTGGGGTACACTGGAACTTAATTTTATTATATGGAAATGTAAAGTGTAACTTGTTGGATGGGGTTGAGGTCAGGGCTCTGTGCAGGCCAGTCAAGTTATTCCACACTGTTCTCGAATATACCATTTCTACATGGACCTTGCTGTGTGTCTGGAGGCATTGTCATGCTAAAACAGGAAAGGGCCTTCTCCCAAACTGCTGGGGAAGCACATAATCATCTAGAATGTGATTGTATGCTGTAGCAGTAAGATTTACCTTCACTGAAACTAAGGGTCTAGCCCAAACCATGAAAAACAGCCCCAGAACATCCACCACCAAACTTTACAGTTGACACTGCATTTGGTGTACACATAACATTCTAGAGAATTGTACGTTTCCAACTTTGTGGGAACAGTTTGGGAAGGCCCAGATTACAGAAGTTTGTATACATGCCACTTACGTTGCTTATTGGGTCATGCCAGTTCTGCCCAGTGGTTTGCTGAACATGACACCAATGTTATCCATATACCATGGTCTTCTCAGTCACCACATCCAGGCAACCATTTATGAGAGGTTCTGGAGCAAAGTCTGAGACAGACTTTTTCACTTCAATCAACAAAGCATGGATTGATTGGCTTTCTCTTGGAAGAAAGGTGAAGCATCCCTCATCTAGAATTACAGATTCAGGTAGTATCCATGTCAAAGTGGCTATAAGCTGTTCTGGCAGCAGAACAGCTCATCAAGTACATTTTTATTGGTATTTACACATTTTTGGCCACAACCTGTATGTGTGAAATAGTGCTTGTGAGTTATCATTCTATTTTTGGTGCCCTCTTGCCTCCTATTCTACTCAGATAAGAACACCTGTGAAGATCATTTTCTCTGAGGTGATGGTGCAAAACAAATTCATCTCCTTACAACAGCCCTTGGAGACAGGAGATAAGGACACAATAAATGCAATCTGTTAGCCTTACACAAAAGCAGCAAAGCTGCAGAATGCAAATGAATCTGACGCTGTCTTAACTTAAAGAAGAGATCAGTAGCTGAAAGATATAGAACCCACTTATCAGTGCAAACAAATTGTGGAGTTGATACACCATAGATCCCTTTTCTTTTTGTGATAAACTGCGCTACAAAAAAGCATTGCCTAATGCAAAAGACATGCACTCTGATACTACCAGAAGGGTCACACTAAGCCCAATTTCCATTCACTGAGCAAAGCTTATCTAACCTTTGGAATAATCAGTGATGTGTTGGTTTAAATCAGTTGATGAACTACAAGAAAGCCTTTTGAGAGAGGAGCAGTGTATTTTTTCCTTCATTTGTTTTTTGGGGGAGGCAGGATGTGATTCAAGTGGTTGTGAAGTTATTTTTAAGTAGGAAAAAATATATTGTGTGTCTGTGTACCCATAATTAAAGTCTGCTTTACCAATGCAAAAGGGGAAATTAAGTGAATTGAAATTGTGCAAAATTACACTTGTATGAACTTCAGCAGGACATTAGCCTTGAAAATATGAATAAGACCACTGGGACACAAAGGCACATTGTAACTCAAGATGTACGCCTGTTGTATGGGTTTAGTTCTGAAGTTCAAAATTCTGATGCTCAGATATTACTTTGAAAAGCTCTCTACAGCACAAGCAAAACAGGTGATATTAAAATTTTCAGTAGGAGAATTACACTAAATGGGCTTTTCCACAGTGTGACCTAAGTAAGGACAGACTTGCAATTCATTATTTCTTTTTTTTTTACATCATCAGCATGACTATACCACTGCATCCTTCCAGATGAACACATGGGTTCACCCTGAAGAAAGAAGCCAGGCTCAATTTGCCAGCCGCTACACTGACCAAGCAGCTGGAGACTCAGTCTGTCTAGACTAGGGGTTTTCAACGGGGGCGGTTCTGAGACTGGGAGTGGGTGCTGCAAGCACGATGGAAGAAAGGGGGGCGTTAGAGCAATTACCGTAGGCCAAGCTGCCACACGGCCTCCAGTAGCCAAGGGAAAAATTACAATTATCACAATTAAAACATATAATTCCAGGTGGAACTGATCACTGAACTCTGGTACTGGTGTATGTCTGTATGTTCTTCAGTTGGGGAGAGCACAGAAAGGGCGATTACTTCTGGTTCTGGAAAAATGGTGCTAACGAGTAAACAACATGGCTGATGCACAGAATTGCACTAATTAAAGCTAGCTACCTTGCTGCTGCAATGCTATTAATATCACAGAACTCAATTCATATTCAGGGTCAGTTCAATGCCTCATAAGGCACCACTTGTGCTTTATCACTCAGCTACCCAGATTATCTCTCCCCTATGGCTGGTGCACGTCTCGCTTGCTGGATCATTTAATGCTGGGCACAAAGCAATGCTGGCAAGATTCAAAGTGCAAACAATGGGGCCATGTTTGACAAATCTATCAGATGAAAATACCAGTATTTGAATTTTAAACTCTTTGAAAATAGTATAATCATCATTGTGTCCTTTTTATAAAATGAAGTCAAAAGGCTTTTGCTACAGTGTCATTTTTAAGTGCAAGTATGCTTCTAAACTGATAGCCTAGCGAGGCAGGGCTAGGGGGTGACCACTTCATGTGGAGAGCAGACAGGGGAAAAAAAGTGTTTGACTTAGTGCCTTTTATTGGTCCAAAACTCTAAAACAACAGAAATAAATCAATTATTATTTTTATTTTTTTTAACCAAACAAACTTGCACCAACCCAACATACTGTGCATGCCCCAGCTCCCGAATGCCCTCATAACATTTCTCTCACTAGGCCTGGAAGCTTGGCCTCTTATAGAGCCCATAATTAGGTAATGGGCCGCAGCTGATGTGATTGCAATGAACCACAGCTGTGGCAATACCTCTCTGTAGAGCCGATGCTGCCTCCTGGAGGACAGCACCACAATTCCCATACTGGCACCACATTAAGTATGGCCTATTGGTAAAATGGCAAGGTGGAGTACAACAAAACAGCTAAACAACAGTTTATTTAGGAGTGCACCACCATATTAGAAATCAGATTGTCCGACACCTGAAATTCCAGCCCTGAGTAAATTTCTTGATTTTAGCGCAGCTGGCTAGGTCCTGCTGCTGTACATTATAACTGCCTGTATGTCCAGCAGCTGCAGCTAGCCAGCTGTGCACAGTGGGCAGAAATCAAGAAATTAATCTCTTGATGGAAATCACCAGCTACATGGGCTTGACCCCCTTACGTCCAATCAAACAAAAAGAAAATTGTTACGTATAGCCTACAGCTGGATGAGACCAACTTTTGACAACAGAGGTTTGATACATGGAGTACAAAACAGGGAGTACATTTTGATCAACAGCATCCATGGCTGCCATTGTGGCCAATGCAATTTTTTCAGTACATATTAGCATATTAGGTTGTTATGGGAGCTGGACATTGGATAGGGGGGTGTTTGAGAACTCCTGGTACAGAGTATAAAAACGCATTCTTTTTTTACGGCTCAGTAATTTTCTGGAATATATTAAGGCATCAATCTGACTTGCAATTCACACAATAACTAGTGGTTGTATTGTTCGTCAATTAATTATTAGTTACCCTTTGGGTTGGTTGATTGCTTTGCAATTCATTTAAATTGTAACTTCATAATATCTGCTGTTATTCTGACTTCTCCGCATTTACATAACTATTCTGTGAACCATTATTTAAACAATGTAAACTGAATAAATGTTATGTATTGTTTGTGCTAATTTGTTTACTCGTAATTGTCTGATTATTCTAATAAGTTTGGCTCTACTGAATGCAAAACATTTATGATGCTTAAATAGACTTCTATATTGCCAGTGTTGATTCATTAATTTTCATTCCTTTAACTGAACAGATTGCTTGGGACTGGATAGTTCACCGTAATATCAAGAAAACATTTCAGTTTAAATAAGAATGTACATTGTCTGTTTAAATATCCGGATATCATAATATACAATTCAATTCAGTATAATTCTAAATTTTTTTGTTGACAAAAGTACTGAAGCACACTTGGCAGCCATTTGTTATCCTGCATAAGCTCAGTCCTTATTGTATTACAGATGCCATTTATCAGCACTTTATTGACATCTGACTACAAGATAACTCTACTCTTCAGTGATTTCAGCAAAGTAATTGAATAATTTTTAAAATGGGGGAAAAAATGCCTATGGACTAAGGAATCTGAGGTGAAAAAAGCTGGAGGAAAATAGTTTGTTTTAACTGCTTACCTAATTGAGCACATGTGTGTTGCATTGCCTAGATACTTATGCTTATTATCCCCCATATTTAATTTACCTGTGTGGTACTGATATGTGTTAGTAGGTTGTGTAATTGGTTATCTGAATATGTTGTGTGAAAACCCAAAGTGGGCACCAAGACGAGAAATCAAAAACATTCTTCGCAGAATGCTACAGTACATACAAATCCTCCTTATGATTGACAGCATGTTCTTTGGTGTTAGGTGAATCCTTGCATTGCTCAAGTTTTTGAGACTTCAGAGATTGCCAAGTGTTCATGGGGCATAACACAGATCTTTGCTATGGGAACAGAGTCCCCTGGCACATCATTTTCCCATCCAGTGATATTCTGAACAAAAACACTTGGTATCTTGGCACTGCATTTCCATTATTTTTTTTTCCAGAACCCCACGCTAAGCCCAGTTGTACAGAAAAACAGACCCAAGCCAACAATGATCTTCCTGTTTGTGGACTCCAGGGGCTTATCCTGGGCTTGACACGGCTTGGCATTGTTAAAAGGTTGCAGCTCTCTCTGACAGTCTGAAAAACCTAACTCCAGTCAAGATTGCTTTTTACTCTTTCCGTGAGATGCTGGCCTCCACAAATAATTTACCACCACTCAGTTGCTCAAATGTGAAACCCTGCCATACAGCAATTTATCACTATGTGACATACCACATTGTTAATTAAAAACCTTTCAGTAGTGCAAGGATCAGAAACAAGAAGCGTTTACTTAATTGAGAGACATTGCTAAGAATAGTTGTGCAGTTAAGTTCTGCTATGTCTGCTTGAGACGCAAGAAAATTATCAACACAATAACAATTGGGGTACACATATGTCCATGATGATAATGGTCTTAATGCTGACACTATGCTATTCTACAACTCTGAAGCAAATGTTTTTCTACCCTGTATCATGCAAATAAGTCATGTCTAATGCTAAGCCTGAAAAAGGTGTAATTTGGGGAAGCTGTTTTTTTTTTTCTTTTTGGAAACTTTTTCAAAGTTCTAGGTTCACTTTGAAAAAAATTATATGCATCCTCTAAGCCCAGCCAATACATTGACTAATAAGGACCGTGGTGTTCCTTTGCAGAGGGGTCCAGCCGGATACTTTGAAGTAGCACCCTCTTTTCTTTCTTTCTTTCCTTCATCCTTCCTGATGTGAAGTGGTTACTAATGGACTAGAGAGGTTTCTGCCAGGTGAGGGAAGGAAAGATGCAGGTTCTTTTTTGAATACAGCCATGTTTTTTTTCAGGGATGCCGTTTTATTTCTACTACTTCTGTTCCTCCATCTGAAATAGGTGTCTTATGTGACTGTAGATGAGACTCTCATTCTAAATACCTAAACTCGGGAGCATGTTTAATGCATTATTTGATTGAACTGCAAATGCCGTGTCTTATATCAGCACATTTCCGTTCACTTTAATTGCCGCACCATACTGAATTACATTTTCTCCAAAGCAGCACCCTAATCATTTATCTGGTATTGGTGCAAGATGAAGTGCAGTGCACAAGAGACATTAAGCAGCATCTGTTTAATTACAGGATATTTATCAGCCTCTGAGATTGGTCAAAGCAGACCATTTCCATTTTGAGTCTCTGGACATATCTCCTGCCCATTAAGTTTTATTTATTTATTTAAACCAAGAAAATAAGGCTTCTAGGGCATCTGCATTAAAACTTCGCATTGCCTACACTCTTCTCATTACAGAAATAAACATTTCATTTTCAGAGGTGAGTATGGGCAAATAGGGGAAGAGTAGACGGTGCTGGAATTAATGAAAAGGTAGAGAGGCATAGTGTAATCCATCACAACATTGTAGTGTGATTGCTGCAGCGAATGGGCAGTGGTGTTAGAGAGAAAGGGAGGCTTGGGCCTACCTGTGACACATCCATCACGAGGCAGCTGTCACATGCACTCAGCAGGAAAGGGGGCATACAGGAGTAAAGGGGGGGGGGGTGGTAGCAGCGGGCATGTTGGTGTGCGCGAGAGTCACTGATGCGTTCTGGTGCACTGAGGCACACAAGAAGCATTTCAACCTGCTACCTCACATTTACTTAAATAGAACGCCTAAATGTCATCCCTACCCACAATTCACAGTTCATACAGCTTTAAAAGGAAAACCTTAAAAGGATGTTGTTCCTCCCCAGCAAATTTCATAATGTTTTAAACCAAACTTTTTATTTAATAAATATTTGACTGCAAATAATAATTGACTACAAGGAGTACTGAAGTTCAACGATAGGTTCAGATTGATTCAGATCAATCATATGTTCTTTAATACTTTTGTAACAAGAGCAGTGTTGACCATTAGCATTTGTATGAAATACACATGAGTAGTATAGTACACATTCAAAAATAAAGAAAATATACCCGGTTGAGATTTTACCCAATTTCAAACTCTCTGGCTGGAGATAAGCCTGGGATATTTAAAAAAAATACCTTCGCACACCAAGACATGACATAGCAATGGCCTTAATAACATAATCAAGTAATGCATGCTCAGCGTGCTCAACATAAAGAAATAAGAGATAAGCAAAATGTATGAAATCTAAATGTAATTATCATGCTTTTTTATTTTTTTTTAATTTTGCACCAACATTAAAACTGCCCTCATCTGAAATGAAAGAACTGATTGCACAGTATCTTTACTAAATAGATTGTTAATCTTTTAAGAAGGTTCATATACACAATATTGTGCACAAATATAATATAATAATAAATAAAATTTAAAAATAAATAAATAAATACAGAGGAGGACCAATTGAACACAAAACAAACAATGAAAGAACACCTAATGGCAGCTCCAAAGACTGGTCATGCCGTGGAAGAACTTGTATGGATATGTTCTCAGTGAGCAAGAACATCAAAAGTTATATACAACTGTGATATTGCAAACAAAAATTGCGATCACAATGCTTATGCAAAGAGTCACATCACAGGAAGACGATCAAAATTATGCCCTCTTTCTTCAAAGAGGTACTATTGGTAGGTTTGCTAGCGATGAAAGATGAATAATGATGGGTTAGTAGTTTCCAACCAAACAGTAAACATCTGCAGTAGAGTCCTCATCAAAGGAAGCTGCATATTATCTCGGTATGTATGAAAGCAGCAGACCAGTGCTGCTTAACTGGCTCTAGTTTTAGTACCAGCAACTCCATAGTGTTGTAATCTTTCATCCCACTCAAAACATTTCCACCAATCAGTGTCTTGATGTTGGCAAACCTGAATAAAGTGTTTAGGTTGCCATAGATTCAGGAACACAGCAGTGGGAGATAGCAGTGGGCGGCACAGTTGTGGGAGGCTCAAAGTTGAATACTGTGTGAAATTTCATTGGGCAATTTTTTTTTATTTAACCTTTATTTACCCAGGGTAGGTTCACTGAGCACTGAGGTTCATTCCTCTATTGTTGGCCACTGAATAGCTTCACTGGAGGGAGAGAACATTTTTTAGCCAATTAAATCAGGGGATGATTAGGTGGCAAGTTTTTGTGAGAGCCAGATCTGGGATTTTAGCCAGGACACTGGGGAACCCCCTACTCTTTGCGAATAGTGTCATGGGATTTTTAATGACCACAGTGAGTCAGGACCTCGGTTTAACGTCTCATCCAAAAGACAGCATCTCCTACAGCACAGTGTCCCCGTCATTGCACTGGGGCATTGGGGTTTATTTAACCAGAGGGAATATTGCCCCCTGCTGGCCCACCAACACCACTTCCAGCAGCAACTCAGTATTCCCTGGTGGTCTCCCATCCAAGTACTAACCAAGCCCACACCTGCTTAGCTTCAGCCAGTCGGCAGGAGCAGAGTGCGTGGTGGTATGGCTGCTGGCCAATTGAACTTGGATAAGAACATGAGAGCCTATGAGACCTCCCATCCACTACTGGAAAAAAAAGCACAACCCACCCTGTTTTGCTCAAGCCCCCTATCTAAATTCATAATGTACTGTATAAATGCAAAACCGCCTGCTGGCCAGCTCTCTTGATAAAACCACCGATCGTGGCTGGCAGATCTGCAGGGGTAGCACACAATTGGTATCGTGTCGCCTAAGGAATACATGGGTAGGATTCTGTCAGCGGAGATGGCCATATTCATTGCTTGAGCAACCCCTGTTGGTCGTCTGGGCGTCCATGGCTTGCTCTCAGCGCGTGTATGATTGGGTCTTCTCCAACCCCGCTGTGCATGTCTTGTGGCTGTGGTGTGAAAACAAGCAGCTGGCTGCCAGAGAAGAACTAAGTTGTATGCACTTTCCATAGCAGGTAGTAGGGGGCGTATATGAGCAAACTTGTTCACAGTTAGCGAATTGGACATTTCAAATTCAGGTGAGATGCCAAATTTTGGGGGAAAAAATCCATTATGGATTCCATCCGTTATGGAAAGTTTTGGAAATATTGTTTATAGTGTTCTTTGTGACACTAATGGCACAAGAACGGAGAAGGGAGGGGGGCGATGAGTTCTATGGACCAATGTGGGTGATTCTATAAGGTAAAATCAAGCTCACTATTTTCAGACGGCATGGTAGTTGGCTCAAAAATATGAAAAAGGCTCCAAATAACTCATGGATGCATTCACCACTGAGCACAGTGTTTATTTTAATCAGAAGCTGAAAATGTTCTCAAGATGTGCTGACTCAGCTTTTTACAGTTGTCCAGGGTTCCACCTCTACATTTCACATTAAGCTGTCTACACTGCAGCTCCACACTGCAGCCATTCATGATAAAATGGTATAACGTATCAGGAGAATGTTCTGCGCCAACAATCTCATGGCCCTTTTAATTAAGAGAAGGCGATCCAATGCACTACCAATCTGGGGCATCCACTTGGGTGATCTAGGGCAGCCGTTTTGCATCAGACCACACAACATATCAGCTGAGGTGGAGAGGGAAGGACTTATTAAGCTAATTAAGCTGGGAGGATGATTGCATGGCTAGATTTAGACAGCCAGATTGGAAACTTGGCCAGGGCTCTGGGGAACCACCTGTTTTGTGATAAGTACCATGGGATCATTAATGGCCACAGTGAGTCAGAAACTCATTTTAATGTCTCATTTAAAACATGGTATCTCCTACAGCACAGTATTTAGCCCATCATTAAAATAAATTGAGGACATTTCAGAATAAACATGAAACTGAACAATAACTTACACATTGCAAATTAAATGGTAAAATTCAACCAAGTCAGTATACCTGACATGGAGCTGGTTCCTACTTTAACTTCAAATACAGAGCTTAAGAATTTCATTCAACCCCTACGTTATGCCTCCCCCCCCCCCCCCCCCCCCCCCCCCCCCGGTCTCTTCTGAAATACAATCACTGGGCGTTTGTTTTCCAAGAGTCAGAATTACTCAAAATATTACGGAATTAAATTAACAGAAGCTCAAACACAGTGAAGGTGGAACTGTTTTTCTCAACTAAAAGATTCTGAGTGTGTTCAGATGTCTGAGGCTGTGCCTCGTGGGTTTACACAATGCAGACACAGCCACGACACTTTGGCACTATGTGTGAAAACAGATGGTAAATTCCTTCCCTGCAAACACCCCACAAGTCACTGTCTTTTTAGGATCTACCAGTTGAAAACATTTTACCACAAATTCATTTGTTAATTAATTACAGGATCAACTTTTTTAATAACAGTGAAACAACCTCTCAGCAGGACCGCTTGCTCAAGAGCTTCGGCTCCTAGTGTGACAGGACTGATGGGCCAAGGGAAGGAGTGGCCAGATATCCGTCACGCTTCAGCCTCAAAGCGGAGGAAGCAACAGCACGCTGTTCTCTTGCCTCTGGATATTCCCCCAGGATCCAGCTAACTACTGACAATAGCAGACAGTCTGTCACCTTCTCCACATATTCCGAGTACCATCGGACAAAACTGTAGCGTTGTAGAGTATGCTGATTGCACTGTTGTTATATTACTATTGAATAATGTTGCCTTCCCCAAAAACAAAGGTAGTCTACCATTCCTGCCATCTCAGAGCATAGGGCCTAATTCCCCAATGTTTTAGGAAGCACATTGGACCTCATTTATCAAACTGTTGCAGTCAAACTGAATAGTAAAATGTGCATACACACATTTCCTTATGCTAGAAGAGTGGCATTGTAAAACAATTGGTGTTTTGACAGCCCAACCTGATATTAAATTACATTATAGTATGTAAAAGACTTAATCTTAACAGACTTAACACTTATATAACAGAACAAGGTTCATATCGAAACAAGAATAATAATTTTTTAAAAACAAGCTAATTCTGTTAAAGGACAGTTATAATGTGTGAACAGACTCCATGGGTGGTTATTGAATCTGGACCGTGCCAATGGTGGCTCCTGCCAGCAGCCCTGCAGGGTGGCAGGTAATTGGCAACATTGTCTCCATGGGAGGGAGGACTTTGCCAGGAGGAGGTCTGTCTTTCACTGAGAACCAGTAAAGAAACTGGAAGTGGCACATCGCAGATTATCAGTAGGAAGCTCCTTTTTATCACTGACAGAAAAAGGTGAACATTAAGTCGAGATGCCTCAGACTTTACAATGATTTAAAAAAAAAATGAATGAATGGAAATAAATTAACAGTTCACAGGGCATGTCTTGCTACTACTTCTAAAAAAGTGTGAATAATACAATGCTGGTAAAGAATATAAAGAGAATGATATAATTATCTGAAGAAGGACCAATAAATAACAAATAGTCTAATGTAGTGAAGTTTAGTCAGATGAATGGAGTTTCAACAACCAATCAGAATTTGAGACGTCAGTAGAGCCAAACTCATTGAAATAACAGGAACACCACAACAATTTGAAGAATATACATTTATTGATTATGATAATCTGATGGTAACAGGCTAATTGAAAACAATAATTTGCATAATATAAGATTATACGAGGAAATTATGATTTTGCGATGGCTAAACATAAAAGGTTGGCAGTACTACCATTTAACGAAGGTTAGTTTGTGTTATTGGTTAGTGACACGCTACTCTGTTTCTTTGTTAATTCGTTATATCAGTCTCATAAAAATACAGTTTAACAACGTAAACTACAAAGTCGGGGAATTTGCTACACAACAACAAACAGCAGTAAAATAACCTAAACAGGTACTTCAAACTTTACTATACGCTATACCCTGATGTCAGAGTCAAATATGCGTTTCATACAGACGTGTTGTGGCGCTGTGTGGATTCTTCTATTCGGCCGAATAAAGGTATCTGAACTGAATATTGTGTGTAAGTCTGTTGGACTCTTCTCATCAACCGGGGTAAATTAAGGTAATTTCCACCACAACCGGCTTGGTTTATTTTGCGGACGGTGGCAGGCCAACTCAGGCAGGTCTCCAGCGAGGTGCGAGTTGGGAAGCGCAGTAAAGTCCGGTGATGTCCTCTAGGAGATGCGCGTCTGGTCGGTTAGGCAATACCTTACCTCAGAGCAAAGTTGCTAGGTTTTTTGATTACTTTTATCCTCAAAAGTCACTGACGCAACGGAACCCCACGTGTGAGTTCTGTAATTTGATTGGTTTATTATTTTGGCCACACAAACATTTCATTGGCTTGTGCTACTGGAGCGGTCAATGGAACATGAATAGATAGATCGTTGATTACCGCGTTAATGTTTAAGCTTGTTAAATTGGGTTCCCCATTCCTCCAGAAAAGGGGATATTCCTTGCTCCAAGCTGATGCTCAATTGATTTCGTTGCAATATTGAATTGTATCAGTCTAAACATTTACATTAGTTCCTATGTGTGGATTGAATGGGTGGAATCCAATGTATTACCGGGCTCTGAGTTGTTGGGTCCAGGTCCTTCATGATGTCATGAAGAACCTGACGTAATGGCCAATAAATGTTTTTATGAGCATGGGCTGAATCTAAAGTTGATAATGGAATGACTGCACTTGAAATCCAAACATTCTCATACTGAGCTATATTCCCTGCAGCATTGTAGTACTTACCTGCCTAAAATACAGTCCACAGTGGTTGCTATCTGCACTCGTTCTCATTTTTGAAAGCGGTACATATGGTTGTAGCAGGCTGCATACTGATTGCATTATCAGCGGACAATGTATGTTCTCTTACCAACTTGGCTGCAACTCTGAATCCACCTAATTTCATACATTGAAGCAAGGATATTTTTTAAAGGTCTGAGGTGTAATTAAACTCACTATCGTTAGCAGGCAGAGAGATGAATGACAAACTGCTCAAGTAAAAAAATATAATTTTACAACCTGACTCTACTAATTAGCAGCTCTAGAGATTGAATGAGTGTGCTGCATAATGGTTCGAGTGAAAACCGACAGGACGGTAGACCTCCAGGAACAGGGTTGGTTACCACTGGCCTACATTATGTGCACAGAAGTAAAGCTATGTATAGTCTGAACTAATTTCTAGCTACACAATTGCTATTTCTTACCACTTTTAGCTAGTAATTTGGCACATCTACCTCTGATGTTTTTGCCCACATTCATCTGTATATATAAACAAAAAAATTGTGGTTGAATGAAACTGTACTTATGCATACTTACTTATGCATAATCAATGAATATGGTGAGACCAGACAGCAGTATTCAGAGATTTCAAAATATTTAACACGCTCAGAACGCCCGCTGTGGAGCAGGTCGAACAGGACATTGATGCGACACTGACGTGACGCAATGGTCCAGTGGAGCTCTAGAGTAAAGGCTGAGGGGATGCAAGTCGTTTTGACAGCACAGGTAAGATGCGGTAACACAGAGGCAGACAGTGCGGGAAGGATGCAATGCTCACACAGGGACATACCAACAGATCGGTATCTGTTAGCGAAAAGGGAACAGCGTGGCTGACGGCATGTCATGCCAGGACCATGTTTCTGAAATGGATTCAGGCAGTGATAAAAATCTGGCGGAGGGAGATAAGAGGGGTGGCAGTGGAGTACATCGTGCATGAAAAGGCCAGCCAAGCAGCAGACATCTGGGTGATTTGAAGCAGAATGCTGGGCAGAAGCTGGCATGAGTTGCAGTAGTATGGCGCAAAAGACCAGTGGCTGCACAGCACAGGAATTTGAATATACAAACAAAAGTGCGCGCACACACACATATATATATATATATATATATATATATATAATTATATATATATAATATATATATATATATAACCTCCTTAGCAAGATGACTACACTGCAAAATCACTAAATGTCATTTAGGGAATTTAAACAACATAGTTGCAGAAATGACATCACTGTATTCCAACCCTATATTGGCAAATGTATGGAACTGTATGTAAAACTTGGCATTTGAGACACTTTCCTTGGTACATCTGGGGGAGACAAAACACTGTAGACAAGTGGGGAAATTGTAGACATAGAAATGTAAGAGAGCTAGCTGTTAGTAATTGGAAAATATTCCATTATTGTACTTTCTGGTTTCTGATTGTAGCTGAGCACTAAAATGTCTTATTTAGGTAACTAAAGTTTTGACTAAAGTTCACATTTAGTTAATTAGTTCAATAACATGCTATAGTAAAAAAATAAAATCTTGCAGCCACATAGGTCCCTCTCAGCAGGGCCATATATATAATAAAAAATGCACCAGGAAGTCTTGAACTGACCTCTCGGCTTTGGCGGTCAGAACTGCAGATTATGAAAAAAATGTCCGGAAAAACGAATGGCCTTAATTACAGATATGAACTTGGAGATGTAAGGAGGTGGAATGGTATTTAGTCATAATTGAATCGCACTTGTGTCCGTCTGTCTAAAAAAAAAAAAAACAGTATGTAATATTTTTGTCTTTGTATTTCACTCTCTGGCAACAATCTGAATTTTTATGGCAATAAAACACATAGAATACAAAGTAACACCAGGAAACAATTATATGCAAATTATGGGAAAAAAATGTATTCTGAAGGTTCCCATTAATACAGAGTCTGCAGAAGGACAGTGACTGGACTGCTCTGAATCTAGTCCTCAAATCAGAATTTATAAAGAATACACCAGTAATTAGGGACAGGAACTCTGCTTTGTTCATATTGGGCCTAAACTGCATATCAAAGGTCATTTTTTTTTTTTTGGATGTACTGTATTTACATAAAACTGACAGTTCTGCTAAGAGAATAAAACCACTGCATTACAGAAACCAATAAAACATCCAGATTCCAGCATGTGCTCCCAGTAAATTCCCCGGACGGGGGGGACGGGGGGGGGCATGGCAGTCAACCAACGGAGTAAGCTTCCTCAAATCCGCACTGTGAGATACCGCTGTTCCACTGCAAACTTTGAGCATATGGAATGACAAAAACCGTGAAGAACAACAGTTTAAGCTCCCTGCGAATAATGCCATCTTTAACCAAAGGATGCATGTAATTAAAGAGTCTTTTGTCTTATGCGTCTATCCTAAACAAACCTCTGAGGGACAGATTTACTAAGGAAAGAATCACAGAGCAAAACATGTGCTATGTTGCGGCTCTATTGTTAATGACCGATTTACCAAGACCAGTTCTATTCATGCAATCAAGAAAATTCAATGCCCTCATTTGCAGTTCTGCGTTAGGAGACACCCAGAAAAATGGTCAGAAGCAATATGGGGATGCTTACATGTCCAGATTACAAAGTTCTAAGAAATGAATGTGGAGCAACCAGGCACAAGTAGCAAGGGAGCCAAAAGAAAAATAAAAATTACAGGAACAGGTCAGGAAATATAGGCAGTGGTTAATGAGGTGCAGCTTTACAATGCTGTATGATAGCATTGGCATGCAATGCCACTGGAGAGGATACAAATTTGGAGTGACATCACATGCTAAATTAATTAATTAGGTATAATAAGATGGATGTAAAAAAAAAAAAAAAAGATGGCATGAAACTAGGAGGCATACAAAAATGTAAAAAATTAAAAATTACAAGGACAAAACACACGGGTGGTGGTCCAGCTCAGGAAAGAATATTAACACTGATAGAACAACAGGTGGAAAATTCCTGCAAAATAAGAAAGTCATGGGGGTGGAAGGAATAGACACGGATGACCTTGTCTATCAGAGCAACTGAAGGTAGAATTGTTTTAAACAAATCATTGTATACCCTATACATACAATGAACAATTGTTTAAATTCATAATGACATTTTTATGCCAACTGCTAGCTGATGGCTTCAGTAGAAGTATCGTGCCCTTTTAATGAAACAAATGTGATTTCATATTATATCTGAACATAAATGAGCACTCATTAGTAAACACACATGAAACATATTTTATATCCCATCTCTTTTCTAGAGTGTTATGCATCAGAGGTTGTTCATCACCACCCCATGCAGCCCAAAAGGGAAATGATTTGACTGCGTAGGATGTGTGCCCTCTGTGTATGAGCTATAGGCTATATTGGCACAAATTACTTCCTGCTTTCGAGAGTTATAAAAATTGCCATGCAAAGAGGCGAGTCACAATTCACGCATGCTTTAATAAATTATCTGAAATACTCTATTACCCTCATTTACATAATCTTCACCCTGTTTTAGCACATTCACTCCATGTATACATATGCATGAAATCATTTAACTATACATCAAAAGGGAAGTTTCAGAGTGACGTAATCCCCCCAAAATACCTCAGAATAGGAATTTTGACCTATTGCGTTTTGTAAATACGACAGATATTGCAACCTTGTAGCAACTGCTTTTGCATAGAAAAAGCAGACCTAATGCTTTAGTAAATCTGAGTCAGACCTTCCATTACTGTAGATTACCCAGCTCTCACACAGTGTTTGCTGTCCATGTGAAATGCACTTACGAAGCATTGCTTGAAAGTGTGCTAAATGAATAAACTAAATTGTAGTAATGTGAAGACCTGCAGGAAAGCAGATTCTCATATCAGATGTCTGTGTACTTGAGAATGTGTTCTCAGTGTACCAATCACTCACTCAGGTCAATCGCAATCATTTCTTTGGCCATCAATAACCATGAGCTTACACAATATATAGGGTCTAATATGCAGCGAGTGTGTGTATATGGATGCGTATATGGATGACTGTGAAATTTATGTACGAGGTACAGTAAGTGTAATGGACTTCCATGGCTCCCCTGACCCCCTTGAGACATTCTTCCTTTCTTTCTTTAGGTTTCTTTTTGGGAATGGGTATAGCTGAGTAAAAAATAAGTTATCTGTCTAATGGTACTTTCTTTTGTTGCAATACAAATTGTTGTGATGTTAACATTATACTGATTGATTGTAAAGGGGTCTCTGCCGTCCTTTTTGTGTCTTCATGTGACTATAACATTATCCAATTATGTACATCACTCTGCACAAGAGCCTCTGCAAAGTGATTGTAATGCAATGCAAATTTAAATAAGAGCACCATTGACCTGTGTCATGGCAGTGCTTTCCAACCCACACTGCCTTTCAAAATGACATAGTACTGTATGTGGCTTCATTTATATATGGAAAACAAACTGGGATGCAATGTATGAGTGATACATGGGCAACCTATTTGTGTGACCCTAAAATGCATGTGATTATAGTTAACATATAGATGCCCAGCAGAAACAAATAGAAGTGAAACATACTGCATGCGCAGCACTCTTCACAGCACTATTGATAGCATTTAAATCTTCAGACCTGTCAAGTGGTAAAGCCATTTTGTTTGAAATGACTGAAGCCATGGATGCAAAGTTACTTTGACATTTGGAAAGTACTGTCATAAAATATATGTGAAGAGTTCTGTGTAAATGTCCATGTTCTTTTTACATGTCACCCCGCGCTCACACAGTGAGCAACTCGGCTGGTGGGTTGATCTTGTGTACAAGGCTGAGGAAGGGGCAGGAGCTTCCCGTTGTATCTTCTTAGTGGACTTGTGCAGCTACATATTATTGAAGAGAAATAACGGCATCATCAAAGACGTATATTTGGCATATAGCCACACATCATCTCCTTTAGTTTCTATAGTTATGTTGCTCAGGTTGCTGGTCATCGCTCAGCTGGTCAACCGAGTTGCTCACTGTGTGAACGCGAGGTCAAGATGTCATTTCTGACAATAGGTTGACAAGTCAAAAGCAATAGGTCATTGCTGTCTAACTTGCCAAACAAACATGCTGACTACTACTAGTCTCTCACATGTGTGTTCCCTTCCACAAATGATGTTCACGCTGGATGTTGATGGTTAAAGACAAGAGCATAAATAGCTATAAGTGGGCAGTAAAACACTACTGACTTGTTCTTTTGCACTGTACTACAAGAGAACCCCCAAAATATGAGCCCATCAGGAATGAGGGAGGGGGTTTGTAAATATAAACTGTTCATAACTTGGAAAGTGTAGTCAAATTATATAAAATTGGTTCTTAAAAGGAACCTATGGCACTGATTTCACCGGTTGCTGAAACATGCTCGTCACATTAACAGAAGATAATTCAATACTTCAATGATACTTTTGCTCACATTATTTGAGTGTAAACTGTATGGATTATTAGGATTATTCAGTGGATTAAATGAGTATAAGTAGACATATAATATGGGACATTGATACAAATGCTGTACGACTCACACTTTAGCACTACACAGTTCTGAATTATTAATAATGATAATAATAATAATAATAATAATAATACATTTATTTTATATAGCGCTTTTCATGAATTCAAAGACGCTTGAATTATCAACAAATGGTACTGCACTAATAAATTGAGCAGGTACACAGGGAGACACACCTCACCTATGTGTGGTACTAGCATCAGATACTCCCAGATTGCAAAATATCCATCGCAACATAACATGGAATCAGCCCCGCCTCAATGACAGTTAATTGTCGTTGGAGAGTAAAATACAAAAGCAGATTATTAGATTATTATGATTATTATTATTATTTTATTTTTTTGAGAGAAAGAGAGAGAGGGAATGCAACATCTGGATCTAGAGCATATGCAGGCAAGTTCTGCCACAGATCCAGCAGTGTATTACCACCTACAAACCAGATTGTGAATGCTGCACTCAGCTGCATCTCTGGTCTGGCCTATATCTGCATATAGACAAAATCATTATGTTTGTTTCCTACTTCCAGACCAAATCAGCACAGAGATTAGAGGCAGTTTTACCTGCCATGTGGATCTGCCAGTCTGAAACTGGCTCTGAATTGGAGTTGCTGGACTAATTTTGTGATTTGAGAGAAGTACATTAAGGTTAAGGGAGACTAATGCTAATGGCACGAGTTTTAACATTTAAATAGCTATTTTATGAATTATAGCACATTGCCTGATCAGACTCCACATTAAAATAGATAATAAAAGAGTAAAAATAAAATAAAATTGAGTTTTACTTATTACAGTCTCTTTACAGAGTTGATAACAGCTGTGGGACCCACTAACCATAGCTATCCTTCAATGAGCCATTTAAAATAGCACAGACCACCACACCAGCTTCTCTCTCTACCATCTCTATAAAGGGTGTGCCCAAAGGTGATAATTATTACTAATGAATTTGGAATGTCTTAAATCATGGATTAAGCTGTACAGTCATTGCAACATCAATCATTTGGTATGCATAAATGTAAGTAACTTTTTACATTGAAAATCTTTTCCAAAATATTATATTTTCTACATGAAGTCACATTACTAAAATGCATTACTTTATTTTACAGCCCCCTTACTGCTGGGTATTAACTACAGATGTATGTAGCTGGTACCATTTGCATGTATGCATTTTTTAATTATACAAATTAAATGGGTAAAATGTATCACTTCATTTTCCAGTTCTTCTCACACATTGCTACCCATTAATTACATGTCTCTCCCTGGTGAGACTGGATGAATAAGCATTAAATACTTGGATGCTTACCTGCTATTTTACATTCCTGTTATGGCAATGCTGCCCTATTATAGTTTGGCTTTTCTAATTTTTTATACATTTAAGTATGGTGCATTAGATACTAACACAGAGGTTATTTCTAAAAATGGATCAATTATAAAGCTAGGGCCCCCCGATTACACTAAGCTGCAATAAAAGTAACAAAGCAATGAAAGAATAGCAACTAAGTCTGTTCCCTGTTCACCCAATCAGATTAAACCAATTTGACAAGACCAACAAAACCAAAAAATAATTCTAATACACTTCGCTGCAGTACAGAGCATGCAGCATTTTCAAAGCAAAAAGGAATTAAATATCTATTTGATGAACAATGTGAAATCCTTAAATTTGATGAAAGACTTTTGTGTCCAAATTCTGATAGTAGTTTTAAAACAAAGGACTGACCTAAATGATGGATCAGTTAAATCAAGTCTATCCACAGCAGCTTCGACCCCAACTGGTTTCACATCAATCCCAGATGGGAATTATGAATGTGGAGAATCTGCTCTGTGTAACAAAACTAGTTTTGTTCTTTGGGCACCTTCACTCTGGCAAGGAAATGTAGAGCAGATAAATGAACTCTTAAATAGGGAGTCACATATTTTATGTCTATGTCAAAAGGCTTACATTGATAACATATCAGGAGGATTAAAACAAAGGACTGCAATACACCATCGTTCTACTACAATCCGGAAGATAGAGTATCCAGTAGAGGGTCATTTTACTGAAGCAAGGCATCCTGTATTGTCTCTGAAATACATTGTTATTGAGAAAATCCATCTCCCTAGGAGGAGAGAATTTTGTTCCCAAATCATTTCTTTTTGACAGTTCTGACTTCCAACACTGCAAAGTCACTTAGAGAGCTGAGGACTCCTTGTAGTGGCATTTCACAAGATTTTAAGCAATATGAATGTGCAGGGCTACTAAGGCAGTTTGATTCACTAGTGTCCCATTTCACAGCTGAGACTCTTGCAGCATACTTGGTTGTGTTGGCAGTTGTTTGTGTGGGAGGATGTGGGAGGATGTTCAGGGGTGGAGTGTCTTGTGGCGGAGGGGGTGGGGGGGAATTGAAGGTACTCACTTTACCTTCTGAAAGGAACAGAATATTTATTCGGATGCATTCCCTTTATTCAGATGCATTCCCCTTAAATGCCTTTTTCATTTAAAATGCAGTTAGTCTCATTCCCACAGAAAAAAATAGAATCCCCACTTTCTGAGGAACACTGAGGATTGAGTAAAATGTTTATGTTCTGGATCCAGCAGTTTTAACTGTTGACAACCTAATTTTAATGCATAGCAGTCTAAATACTGAACACAAGTATGTCAACGGTTAAAACTTCTCACTTATCCAACATATAAAATATACTTATTTTATTTAATTGGTAAATATTATTTCAATTTCAATTAATTATCACTTAAATCTCCAAAACAACCTGTTGGATCAACCATAATCAAAATGTACAACTCAGATTAAAATTAAGAAATGTATTAAGTTACAAAATATATATATATATTTAATCTTTCTCCAGTGGCCAATCTGTTTTAACTGCTCTTATATTAACACAAAAACCATAAATCATCACCAAATTTAGTTTGACACCTTTTAAAGCTGTGAAACAATGTCAATGGGGGGGGGGGGGGGGGGGTTGTGGATGTGTGGGCGAGTGGGTCTGTGCATGGGGATGTTTTCCATCTGCTGGATGAACATAATATAGTCTTACCCATTAATTTCCTATGGCGGTCATTTTAGACCCAGAACACCACAGGTGTGACAAAGTTGACTAAACCACTCAAAATTCAATGAAAGTGGTGATCAGCAATTGTATACGTTCAAATGCCTAGTGTGGAAGAAAACAAGGTTTTGAGGCAATATTTATGATTTAGGAAAGTTGTTAATCGGTCATATTTGACCCGAACACTGGAGGAAGGATATATATCTAAATACAAAGACCATCTACCTTAAACAACAAATGTTCCTGACATGAACAGGCAGTGGCGGCTGGAGATTTGGGGGGGCACAGTTTTGGGGGGGAACAAACAAACTGAAGCAGCACTTCATAGCTAAGCAAAAAAAAAAAAGTAAATAAATAAATCTAAAAACAACACAACACACTAATGTTGCCTAAACACTGACCAGTACCACTACTTGAACATATTTTGCCCTCCTTAATAATATTAAATAATATGTAGAGATGACAAAATGCCCATTTCACCTACATCACCTAAAGTTACCAACAGGCAACAGCTCAATTTCTAAATATGGAACTACTAAAGTCATTTCTACTGCCACCGTTACATTCTATGAAGTCGTAAAAAGAGTAGGAAAATATTAGCTAACCCCAAGGTCATTTATAGAGCCTTCTGCTGCCATCTGCTGGACAAAATATGAATATGTAAATGCTGAAGTTGATAGGAAGCAACAAAATTCACCAACCCACAGAATATCCCCGGATTATTGGAGCTCTCACTCTCACCATGGCTACGCAAAGCCAACTCAAAGGCTACACAAAATTTCACACTATTTCACATTATTCTGGATAGGATTTTGTCACCTCTTCGTTGTGCCTTCTAATGCTAATCCTGTAGCCTTCATCTAGCTGTTCAGCAATGCTAAGCCTGCTAAAAAATATTTAGTCTCATACTATTGTCTAGATGGCTGCGGCTACTTTCGTGCCGTTTGCAGAAAGATGTTATAGGTCTTGTACCCCCGTCGTTGTCCACAACGCGTCGGTGCCGATACTTTGAAATAGCAAACAGGAAAAGCAATAAAAGGCATTACTTACACCACATCCAGCTAGCCAACTCCGTTTGTCATAACAAGAGCGGCAGAAGCCCCGGGTGTAGGCTCGTTCTCGATCACTTGCCTGCTGCTGAATTTGTAAATCGGGTTGGTCCGGTCCAAGCTCCGTTATCCTCTTTTTTTTCTTCCAGTGAACGCCTTGTGAAAGGGCGTTTTTGTAAGGAAATAACCAAATTTTGAAGTTGCCATCTCCTGAAAGTACCGGTCAGCTAGCTAAGGAGCAGGAGTGACAGTCGTGCATCCGTAGTTATATTAATGGTGGGTGTGAACATGAAAGATAGCGTTGAGAATTGTCCAATCACATTAGATCAAAAAACATAAAAACAATACCAATTCACTGCCAATAAAAGTAGGAGTGTCTGGGGCGCAGAGAGCTGCGCCGCGTGGAAAATCTGAAGCAACCATTTAGACAGCAGCCTCAGGTCACCTGCTTGCCAAAAGTTGAAGGACTTACATACACACTCATTTGGCCGGCACCCTTCACCCAGGAAGTATATTTATTCACACAGAAATTAATTTTGAAACCAATTTTTAATGAATGCTGACAGGCACTGACACAATACCAGGCGCATTGTACGAGTAAACAATTTTTATTTTATAATTATTTAGCATTCAGCGCCCCGCATTAAAGAACCGTCACTGTGGACAGGTCACAGTCACATCAGAAGAGGATGAAGGAAAATACCAAACCACAGCTTGTTTCTCCCAAGAAAACCAAAATCAAGTTCAAAAACCAAAAGACAGCCAAATATTACAAAAAGTTAAAATTCCAGATGAGCTGAAAGAAAAAGACACCAGACCCTGCACACACTAAACACCAAGGAAACAGCAAGCCAAGATGCAAGGTTCGGGTCTCTCCTACAGCTTCAGCAGATGCTAACCTCTGAAACTCCACCGCAACAAACGTTAACTGGCTCAAGTTAAGTACCAAAAACTCTGGACTGCATAAAGAAAAGAATGCATTCTATGTTGATTGAATGGGTGGGGAGATTGTTGAGAGTGACGGGCAACTCTGTGGTTGAAGTGTGGAAGGGTGGATGTGTGATAGCAGGGTCAGGCAGGGACTGTCTTATCTATAAGCTGAAAAATTCACATATTAAAGTTGCCGTATGCGGTTATAAACACAGCTAAACACTATGAAATTATTATTAGAAGATTCCTGTTTTTAAGACCATTGAAAAGACAACAAACTGAATATGTTACGAGGTAATCCAGCCAGCTGGCTATGAAAAGTCCTTTGTTGCTTTGGCAGTATATTTGGGATCATTGTCTTGCTGTAGGATGAAGTGCTGTCTAATGAGTTTGGAGGCATTTGCTTGAACATTCTACTGTGCCATCAGCGGTTCCATCATAAATGAAGACAAGTGACCAGTATATGTGGCAGCCATAAATGCCCAAACCATAACACCCCCACCACCATGTTTTACAGATGCATTGTTTTGGGGCCTATTTTCAAAATCCTACCTTGTGCCGTACAGACTCACAGGCTGGCTCTAAGTTCACCAGAAAACACATCCACAACATTTTTTTTCTGTCATGTGTCCTCTAGTCTCAAGTCCAATAATCACAAAAAGGAAAACTTATGATTTTTAATATAAAAACTGCTTCCAATTGATCCCAGGTAGAAGGACTAGGTTGGAATTTCAGTTTTAAGGATGTCAAATTCAGTTTCGATAAAGAAAGACCTCAGAAGTTAAATGCAGCATACCACAACAATGTTCTCTGTCTAATGCATTTGTACCAATTGTACAGAAAGTCTCATCTAATATGTATTTATCTGTGCACATGACAAAATGAAAATAGTGTCCTCAGAGACAATTCTTCAAATCCAATGGAGTAACTGTGCTGTGACATAGCCCTGTTTAGAACTGGAAATGTATTTTGTTAAGTGCTCTTGAATTTCCTTGATAGAATATCTCTAATGGGCACTTTGTAAGGATTTATGATCCATTAGGCCCGATAAGGAAAAACCAATTGTCAGACATACCCACAGTCCTGTTATCTTACGGAGACTAATCTGACTGCGGTTGTGGAAACTAATCCAGAGTTTAAAAAAAAAAAAAAAAACCTTTGATGAAAAAGTCATTCAGACCATGCAATGAACAGCAAAGAACATAATAGTGTTATATTTTAAAAATGCTTGAGCATGGGCAATTCTGGGAAACGACTGGTGGAAAGCATTAGTACATAGAACAGTCTGCACAGCCTGATCAGTTACAATCTTTTTCTGCCACATGTAATGCAAATGTGCAAATAACACACATATATATGAATGTATTGAAAACCAATATAGCTGCAGGTCATATGTAAATAGTTCTGCACAGGATTGAATACCATATTTAATTTACTCTATTTTCAAGTAATTTCCCTTCTGAATGTTTATTATAATATAAAATTTGATATGTGAAAGTCGTTAATTTAAGGTTTTCCTGTTGTTTTAATTATACTCCACTGCCACTAGGCTGACCAGACATCCTCCTTTCCACTGCCATGTCCAATAATATATGTCCAGTAGAAAAGCTAAAAATGCCTGGTTAGTTTTTCTCAACAAAGGAAAGTACAGTGCTAGTGTTGATCAAGCTAATTTGCTGTGGAGGTTGGAGGACACTTCAACATCTGCTGAGGATGAGGGCAGGAATGTGAAGGAAGGCCAAAGGAATGATAGTGACAATAGTGATATGAACCTGCACAGTGAAGTGTGATGTTAAAACAAATAATATGAATTCCGATCCAACAGTTTTCACAGTGGTCGCATGGCCACAGACCAGATATGTATTTGATGTAGGACCACACTTGGAAGTGGCCCTATACTATATGAAAAGATCAGATTTTAGTGTTCAAAAACAAAAAATCTGATCTGTGTCATGTGTAGGAAAAAATCAGGATTTGGTCCACTTCAGCCTGCAATCTGAAGGAAACCTAATATTTTGTGCTTAATCTGTGAGATACTCTAGGTTCAGCACAGCTAAACAATCAATAGGATCTTATCTGTGGAGAATTATACAGGAGAGCAACTGTTACTATATTAACATAAAGAATGATTTACTTGGTGAATGTGTAAGTAAACACAGAAAATAATACAATTTCTATAATATTAAGAATAAATGAGTGATGCTTAATGCAATGATGAAAAAATATATGTAAAGAGGTATTAAAGATTTTGCACATACTGTATTCAATCAATGGCTGTTTCTTCACTCACATTTTGGTCTTGCGGGTGGTCTTTGATTAAGTGAACTTCATGACTGTAAGTAAGATGATTATGTAACGTTGAGGCACTCATCTGCGTACACTCGGAATACCAGGTGGGAAATAAAACTCAAATTTGGAAATGTGTAGCCATCAGTTAAAAAGTAGGATGTTAAAAACCAATCTCCACTCTCGTCCGAAAGACATGCTCGGATTGCCATGACAGATGCCGGCCTTGATTTAACAGCGCGCTGAAAAATTGACGTGAAATCACTTACACTGCTGCAATTGCCTCAGCAAAGATCCAATTAGAAGAGACAGTCAAGCCTTAAGCTGCTATACAACCAAACAGCACGGTACATGTGAACCCTCTGTTTGTTGGAGCTGTGTCTTTTAACCATTCTATTTTATCCCATTAATTATTACAACACTTGCATTGTCTGTACAAATGTTAACAATTCTGTAACTAAAACAAGTTCCATGCTGCTAATGGCCCCATTATCAACTGTGTCTTAGTTATTTATCAGCAGTGTTGTGCAAGTCAAAAGATGCGGTTTCCTGCTATGCCAAACTGCAGATGAGCAAAAATGCACTCAAAAATCAATGCCCACACAGTAGTTTAACTGCATACCTAGGTGAGCAGTAGTCATATAATCGGCATCTCCATAACAGCTCCGTTCCATGTCCTGCAGTGTATCAGCATTGTACATTTTCTGCTGACACCGGAACAGTATTTCTTTTATTGTGCAAAGTGACAGGGCATAATGTGCTTATTGATAGCCTGCATACGTTGCAACTGTTAAAGCCATCTATTGCTAAACTTAAGAAAGACACCAAGACAGTCAGCACTTTTAATGTATTGTGCGGCAGAATAGCCTGTCACATGGCATACCTTCTTAAATGCAGAAACCTGTGGTACACAGGTTAGAAACCCAAATATTTAGCTTGCCCATTACCTGTGAGACACATGGTTTTAAATATCTCACAGACCAAAATACTACATTTTTGTTTGTTTTTGACATGGGGTTTCTATATAATTACACTACTGCATGTTTTAGTAAGCAGATTATTGTTTTCATAGACATTATACAGAAGGAAGACATTTTTCTTGTATCTTTGGCTACAGTCATAATGATTCCTTCATTTTCTTTTCATTGAATATGAAGGAGGCAGCTCGGAAGTGAAGGGGCACCATCAGTATGGGGGCTGGAGTGCCCCAAGAACAAGATGGTGGGCCACTTGAGCTGCAGCGAGAATAGTATTTAAGTGTACTGTGAGGTAACTGGCACACCAGTAACTGTTTTAGTTGGCACAGGTTCACCATTGTAAGCGAACCTTGCATTTGCGTTCACTCGCTATTGAGCAAGAGTTCTAGCTGAAACTACTGATTAGTGCATTTTACTGTAGGTTTGGACACTCAGGCCAGCGCTGGGGTAGTCATGAATGCAGCCAAGCAGTGTACACTCCTCTATGGCAGGCCGCTGCCCAAAATCTCTCCAGGCGTATGTGGTGGCACAGTGTGCAGAGCAGTGGCTCAATTAGCCTGCGGACGGCTGTAGAAGACCTGTTACAGCGTAGCAGTTCAGGGCTTAGCCAGGTGGTGTGTAGCCAGCTACGTGCTCTCCTATCTGAATTCCAGTATCTGCTTTCTTGATATAATGTGTTTTCCTTTTCCATATATAGTCCAAGTTGGACTGGTTTCCAGCTTTAATTTCTTTATTAGGAAGTCCCTTAGAATAAGCCTGGTAAATTAATCTGGAGATGCTTTCCATTTTTGTCAAAACATTATGACCAAAAATAGAAATCTTTCTCTCTGTGGCTGTTTAGACATGATTTGCATTATTCCAAATGTTGAGGTTTTCCAACATATTATCTTTTGTAATTTGAATAACTAAGTACTTCATTACTGAGATATTACAAGCTGTCATAAGAGGGGAGTTATGAATTGATAATAATCTAGGAATTTAGGAACATGATCAATGTTTTTCATACATATTGTTGTGTCATCAGTCGGTTGACTGATGGTAAGCTGTTTATCCAATACTATTAGTTTCTCAAAATCAGTTTTTAATGAGAATGGGAAGCATTTCAGCTGCTGCAATGAAGCGCGAAGGCAATCTTGGACAGCCCTGTTTAATTCCTTTATTCCTTTATCATAATCGTGGAGTGGTACCTTGCGGTAAAGAAACTGTGCTATTTGTATCTTTGTAAAGTTTTCCCCAAATCCAAATAATTTTAATGTACAAGACATAAAAGGGTGCTCCATCATGCTTTATAAAAACCTAAGACAAAGTATGGCTTTATAGAGGGGCCCTGATTGTGGCTACTATGTCACTATGCTACTATGTAATATGTCATTACTTGTTAAAAAGGCATATAAATACAAAGAAATAAAAAGAACATGTTACAGCACATGAGAAACTGAACAAGTTGTGCAGATAAGCTCCACTGTGTTCTGGTAAGTAATTTAACGGTGCTCAAATTGTCACTTAAAGGCAATGGTGATACAAAATCTAATTGTCTAGGCTAGAGCCATAGCCTCATCACACCTGCCCATTACTGACTGATTTCCAGCCCAGTTTACTTTTACATTGTTATTACTCTGCCCTACGGGAATTTGGAATATTGTGTCAGCCACTTCTCCTTTTGATTACCACCTGCCTTTGCAGTAGCGCACTGATACATCACTGCTAATGTATTTTATTCCTTTATTCTTCTTTCATAATGTGTACTACATTTGTGTTACCTACATTTTAGGAAGGAAATACAAGGAATTGATTTCTAGTTCTTCTATCATTTACCCAGACTTTTCTACAGATCCAGTTTTTTTTCTTTCAAATTTTCATTTTCATTTTCATTCATATTGGCTTTGTCTCTGACATTTAGAAAGGAAAAATTATATGTGATAAAAAAATAAAAAACAATTCTTGTTATTAGTATTAGTATGGAGTAATGACTTAACAAGTTTGGTGTTTGTTATTTCAGATCGTGATACTGTTTTGGATATAGTGTAGAGAAATAGTTCTTATCTACCGCATGAACTTGTTGGCTTTAAAAGCATCTCACTGCTTTTATCTAAAGCCACTTAGGAGTTTCCAAATGAAAATTACAATGTCTTTTGTCTGCCTACTTGTGCCTTGAGCAAGGTTTACCCTGAAGCGTTGACAGCTGCAAAGAAAACTATGCTCACACATTTGGTGAGTCTTTAGACTGTTATAATTTGACATGTCTTGTCAGCATATTAGATTTTTTTTTTCTGGTTGATTTCACTGAACCTCCTCTAAAACACTTCCAGCATGGGACATACTGTAACTGCATATAAATGAACCAAATACTGAAAAGACAGCTGGTGTGTAAAGTTGTTCATAGGGAGCTGAATATTTAGCTGAATGTATAACCGTCATTATCCAGCCATAATTATGTTAACTGTATTCAGATTTGTGTAAATATGCAATAAAACATAGAGTGGCTTACACCAGATGATGCCCAGAAAACTGAAGGGACATGCCAGCCATAATTAAGGAGTGGTAGAGGAAGTGTGTTTACATGAACCTAAATGAGAGTTTAATCCATTAGTATGTGGACGGTAACACACTTTGTAGTTTTCACTCCACACTTTAAAAATCAACAGCCCTCTTTAGTCATGTCCATTTGTTTGCATGTATCATGATTATTTTTTGAATATCAAACTCAACTTTGAACTCAAAGTTTGAACTCAAAATCACTTATTGACTTGACTATTGACTATTTTCAGAGTTGTATCAATGTTCATTCAACTCAATTTTGTTATCTGGTAAATCCAGAGTTAGCACCAGCCACTTTCCCAGAGTTCTACACGGCATAGCAAGAGTGAGACTGAAATTGAAAAATAAATCTGGAATTACACATACTAGCAGTGTAAGTGTTACGGTTGTGCATTGTGTTTAGCAATAGCCTTCATGTTTTATATAGTCATCGAGTTAAGTGTGAGTTAGCACCCACCAAGGGGGAGTTTGCTGTGGTAATGACCACCTTTGCATTGAATCCATTTGCTTTGAATAAAGCTAGTTTTCTTGCCGTTGAAAGAGCAGGTATTTTTGAAGACAAGTAAGCAAAAGAATTGTATAGTTTCTCCAAAACTGTTCCAGTATGTGACCACCAATATAGGAGCTTTATGTGACCCAATGCAATATGTTTTTTCATGCATAATATAAAATTGTTCTTTGTTATAATTCAGGGAAATAATTAAGTTAAAACACTAGGGCGGTTTACAGAAGTGTGCCCCTTATCAGACCCCCAAAGGAAAACAGACTGTATTTACTGTGTTGACAGGGAGTCAGCACTTGTGATGAAAAAGTGCTCTGCAGTGACCCTTCCCTCTAAAGGGACATGTGGACCCAAACCACGCCAGGAAAAACTCCCCACAGCATAACTGAGCCACCCTCACTGAAGGGGTCAAGAATTCAGGCCTGTACCGTTTTTTGGTGTACGCCACACGTGCACTCTGCCACTTGTCGAGAATATGGTGAAAGATGACTCACCTGACCATATCACTTATTTTCCACATCTCTGTAGACTAGTGCCTCTGGTTTTTGCAGCACTGAACTCTCAAATGTGCATTTGCCTTTGTTATGAGGGGTTTATGTACAGCAACTGTACTATAATATCCCCCTTTATGTAGTTGTCAACTAAACTAAAGTAAAATTTAAAAAAAACTAAAAGCTCACAGAAAGTTGAAGATGGAAGAACAGAAAGGGAATGCCACAGCAGATGTGGCTACAAAAGCTGCTGCAAGACAACAATTGTTGCAAGTGACCATTGTCAAAAAACCAAAAGCCAAAGATACTCATACGGTTTTGAATTATGATAATGAAGAGAAAAAGACTAAATGGGTGTCATATAGCTGTACAAATGATGATTTGGGTGTATGGAGAATGCCTCATGGACAAGTGGCTTGCCCAGTTTGGAGTCGTCAAGAAATACTTAATCAGGGCATCTTGCATGTAGGGAGGTCTGCAGTCATAACCATGATAAGCCCCACGTGGTGTTGTACAGTCTTATAGATAATTCCCATATGCTATATACTCCGATGTACAGCATTTCATGTCATCTGCCTTGACCTCTTTCTCACCATGTTCAAATTTCATGAACTTATCAGCATGGCTAATAAAAAAAAAAATCAAGCACAGTCTAACAGGTTTCCACCTCCATCCTCCATTGAGGAAACATTACTGGGACTTTTTGTTCAGTCAACTATTGTCATGGTTTCTGTGCAGGGTAGATCATTTTTCTGTGCCTGCACCGGCTCAGTGGTTAGCATTCCGATTAGCCACTCGGCTAATCGTTATTTTGGTGTGTGGGGACGATTAGTTTGAGCTTGCAGATTAGCCACTCGGCTAATCGTTATTTTTGGTTCCTGTGGGAGGATTGTGCCTGCTCTAACATTCCGTGCATTCCTGCAGGGTTACCTCTGATCTGTTTCACCTGTGGGTTGCTCACATCTTCCGCTGATTACCAGCCACACCTGTGGCTGGGTATTTAAAGCATCAGTAGGCAGTGGAACAGTGCTTGAGTGTAACGTGTTTTGCTCTAGCCAGTTCCCTGTCGCTTTTCTGAGCAAGGTGTAAGGATTTTAGGAACCAAGAAATTTAAAAGAATTCTGACTTCAGTTTGTTTGTTTTTTGGGAAAAAGGTATTAGGACGGTATAGGTCCATATTCTGAGGTTGGCGGTTTTAAGGGGTTATTGTGTCACCGTTGGGGCACAAACCTTTCTGCCTCTTACTAACCAGTTTCCCCCCTGGTTTTAGTTGGCCTCAGAATATATTCTGTTTGTTTTTGAAAAGACATTTTCTTTTTCTCTGCTTCGGGTCGAAGTTGTTTATTCTTCTTTTTTCTTTTCCCTGTTCCTTTATTTTCTTTATATACTCCTTCTTCCTCAGTTACCCGTTTAGGGGTTTATTCATTTTTTGGGATACGTCTCTTAGGAGTATAGCACCCCCTTCTTATTTTGTCTCTCACGAGACTCAGTGGTTACTGGAGTGCCCCTTTGTAACTTATAGATCCCCTGTCTGGTCGCGTCTGGTATTCACACTTCCCCTCCCTCACAACTATAAGCAATACCATGGGCATAAAGGTGGTTAAGACTCAACTGGATTGCTAGAAATAAATATAATTAAAACCAAGGTACATGCAGTGTGATGTTACATTCATACCACCTAGTCGATATGATTGTATCAGAGGTGCGGAATAATTGTAACGGTAAAAGAAAACCCCCTATAACGTGTGTATGCAGGTTTTTTGTTTCTTTTGAACATACCAGTGTCAGTCAAGGAAACACATTTCCAATGGTAATGCGAGGCCAGTCACATTTGTGGCCCTGAGGGTAATTTACAGCATGCTTAATAAACATAGCCTACTGTTTTCTATCAGGCACGCATAATGTTAGCATGGCCAACATCTGATCCAGGATAACAGCTTGTGTTCTGTCTCTGTGCTGGAGGGATATAGGTAGGGTCCCCTAATATTTCAAGGAACAGCAGGTGCTCTGTTGTGCACATCATTTTATTTTGCTATTTCAGTACCTATTTTAGGGTGCTTTAGCCTCCTTAAAATTTACTGTAGCCCCCCTGTAGCCCACTAGTTTTGTTCATTATGTTTTTTTTCTGATTTGACAAGAACCGTGCCATTGAGACTCCATAATCATAGACCAGTGCTAGGACCCTGGTGAGGCTGCTGCCATCCTAATCTAGCACAGCCATTGATTTGAGTGCAGCATGGTGCAGGCACTGAGCAGTGTGACCACTCAGTTCAAATACTGTTACTGAATTCAAATGCCGGTCTTCCCCTCACTTGTGGACTGGAATTATCAGGCACATTCCCATGAAGTCCAGAGCAGCTAGGGCTGCCCAGTTCTACAATCCATCAAGTCTGTAAGTGGGTTCATGCGTGAGACTTTGTTTTTGTAAACATAGGAACGATAAGCAACCTGGTCCTCCAGACCATCACTTTACTCAGGATGTCTGTGGACTTTTCATTTTCAGATCCATAAACCACCTAGTATGTGTGAGAATAAAAAGAGGATGATTTTTTTCCTTTGGCACATCTCCATGCATAAACAATTTGTTTTCCAGAAAAGTAATAAAATTTTATTAAAGCACCTACATTGCACTTCATTATACATCCCTCCTTTATCTGATATTCCACTGATAAACAATGGTACATACATAGAAACACTGCCAAACCTTTGTTTTTTTCAGTTTTGCACAGTTAAAATGTTGTCCCTTTTGACACAGTTAATATATGTATATGCATCCGAGGCGGTGCTGGTAGAGACTACAAGACAAGAGTCTGGGATCTCAAACTAACTTCAAAGGTACTTCATAGCTTGAAACCCCAGCACACTCTTGTAACCGATAATGTGATTCACTGATTAAGCCTACTGGGCTTATCCTATTTGTCATTAGTGACTCACATGTTGTTATTGGTACCACAGTGACTCCTAGTTACAGACAATACCTCCAATGTTCCCATGCCTCTAATGGGCTAACAGTGTTGAACCGATCCCTTCTTGCACAAGAAACCCAGAAGGCTAACACTGTCAGGGAATAGAACAAGGGCCTCTGTTTTAATATGAGCAGTGTCAGAGGCCTGTTATCAATGACAGCGCATGTTCAATGGTGATGGAGTCCCTGTTGGCTCACTGTTAAGTGTTCATCCCTCAGACAGTGTTCATCATTAGGAAGGTACAGGCTTGTATTTATGGCTCCCCAGAGCTCACTGTCATTTATGTAAGTCCTGTGTTTGTCGGACTTGGGCCTCCCTTACTTCCCATGCAGCCGTGTCTGTTCGGCTCCCTGGCACTGCCCTTGTTATTGATAGAGGCCTCCATGAGATTCTGTGTGAGTAACGCTGCATTTCTTGAGACTGCCAGAGTCCCTGCAGCAACCAATTTATTGAGAATAATCTCGAGAGTGACTCACCTGTAAAGGTCCCACTGTGCCTCCAATTATCTTTTTTTCCTTCTATGCTGGATATTGTTCTATATTGTGAAGAGAAAAGGAGACAATAAAAAGTAATCCTGGCTTAGGACATCTATATTTGGAGACTGCAGCTGAGTTGTTTTGGAGTACAGCTGTGAATTCTAAAGTTTGAACAGAAGCTGCATTTTACATGTCTAAATGTACATTGTCCTGTGTTTTATATTTAGAAAATATATTTTTAGAATATATTGACAAGCCTACTTGCTGACACATGGGACTGAAAATAAATGTTTATCCTCTGTAATATTTTCAAATAATAGTGGAGTATCTATTATTATAGCTGTGTGTAAACAGAACCACACATGCACAGTGTAAGTGGTTGAACTGCAGTATGTTTTCTGACTTGGATATTTCATGTCTTGCATTGTGTATTTTTTTTTTTTAATATAGACTGAGTGTGATTGTTTCTTTCCCCTATCACCATTGCACTAAATAAATAAATAAAGAAATTTTATACAAAAGTTATTAAATTAGAGGTACCTGTCAGCAGTGACTGTTGTTAAGTTAACAGCTACCAGTTAACAGCTAAACCTGGGGCCTGTATCATGAAGAAGGATTACTGAGTAAAACTCAAAACAGCTCTTTTTGTTATGTTGCAGATTTGGAAGGTTTCGGGGTTTTACTCAGTGCAGTTATCCATCTAACTGATGGCGATCCTGCTTTGAGATACAGCCACCTGCTCTAGCGTGTAATTTGGCTGCAGCCAAAACGAAACAAAATGAAGCATCAGTCTGATTTGGGAACAAATACAATTCACTCTATCCAACTAGGGTGAAACTGACAGCATTATCCTTTTTTTCTTTTTTTTTTTTTTTGTTTCTTAAGCAAAAAACAGGGCAGCACGGTGGTACAGTGTGTAGCACTGTCGCCCCACAGCTAGAAGGTTGTGGGTTTGAATCTCAAACCCAACATTCAGCAATGGCGTATAAATTGCTTTTGGATTACTTGGCTATTCGTGCCTTGGGGAGAAAGCACGATAAGTTTGCAGACAGCGATGAATGCCTGATGCTCGCACACAACCCGGAATGTGGCATACCTTGTATGGGATTGCTAGAGTGTTTCTTTATGCAAATCAACTTGACCCTGAGCCATGCACAAAATTGAAGATCTGTGCTTCTTTCATGCATCCCAAGTTGGTGTTTTTAGACCATCAGTACTATACAAATTATCTTCACCCTTACAAAATGACCCCCTTTCAAAAAATAAAAATTCCAACAATAGATAGTCATGGCAATATGCACCTGTTGGTTCTCTGAAGAGTACAGAAAGGGTGAGTCAGAATGTGAATGATTGGAATTTTTTTTTTCCTTCAGGAAGAAAAGATGAAAAGGAATGATGCTATTACTCTAGCTTTCTGTAACATCAGTAAATGTCAATAAATTATATATTTTATGCATAAAAACGCAATCCTAAAAGCAAACCAAATGATTACAGCCTTTAACGAACATAATGTTATCTTTATATTTCGTATGTTGGATAAGTGAGTGGCATGGTGGTGAAGTGGATAGCACTGTCGCCTCACAGCAAGAAGGTCATGGGTTGGAATCTCGGCTTGGGGCCTTTCTGTGTGGAGTTTAGACATACAGGTAGGCTAGATAATGGATGGATGAATGGATGGATGTTGGATAAGTGAGACGACTAGACTGTTGATATACTTGTACTCGGTATTCAGATTAATGGACTTTAAAACAAGTGTGTTAAAGCAAAATTGCACTTATCAGTCATGAGAAGCAGAAGTGTTATATTGTCCTTCTAATGAATGTGTCGCCCTTCATTTTCCAATTAGTTATTTCATTATGTTAATATTTTACGCTGTTTTGTTGTTTTCCTTTACACATGCAGGAAGTAGACCCAGGCAGTTTAGTGTCAAACTCGAGGATGCATATCATTGTGCGACTTCTGATGTGGGCGTACCTGCAGGCAATAACATTAGGTTAGTCGTAGAAATAGCTAGCTAAACCGAAAATGTATGAGGACGAAGGAGATTTTGTTTTTGATCATGGGATTGTTTTGCCCTATCGATTCGAGCCGAAATACACAAAAGAAGAGCTGGCAAATTTTGAGGCTGATCGTGCGAGAGCGAGCGGGCCAAGATTGAGGAACCACAGGCTATTCCCAGAACAAACGGCAACTGGTGGTAGACATCCTATGTATCACTGACAGATGCAAAAGCGTTAGCCAGCCTGCATAGTACCTACCTCGAGCGGTTCGACCGACGATGGAAAAACGGTGGGTACAGCTCCAGGCTTCAGACGATCACCTTGGTATTCGGTGCCTTCAAAGTGGTTGCTGCATACCCTTAGTCCTCATTTGCGAACTTCTTCGGCTGTTAACTAGTGGTTTCCATCTTGCAGTGTAACCTCTATAGTTTGGTTCTTTAAGACTTCTGCAGATAGTAGTCAATGATACATCTATGCCTGCCTCCTGAAGAGGGATTCCAATCTGTCAAACAGGTGTTTCTTCATTGTGGTGAGAATTATTCAGAGGCCTTCTTTTGCAATTACTGAGCTCCTCAATGCTCTCTTTCTCCTTAATGATGTTCCAAGCGGTTGATTTTGGTAAGCTTAAGTTGTGGCCCTCTAACTGTGTTTTTTTTATTTTTTATTTCTCATTTCTCAGCCTCCTAACGGCTTCTGACTTTCATTGGCACAACTCCTTATGCTTCTTTTGGTCATTATACTGACAAATGCCAATAACAGATTCCAAAGGCAATCAAAAGCCTATAATCAAGACTAGATACTGAGAGCTGTCACAGCTGACTAATCAGAAACGCCTGTGAAGCCATTTGTCCCAAAACATTGTGATGCCCAGAATTGGGTGGGGGTGTACTTTCTATGCATAACAAGTATTGTTATTTCTACATGGTGAAACCAAAATGTATAAAAATACCTGTCATGGAGTGAAACCATGACCTGTGGACATTTACAGTTTTAAGCATGCGCACATGGTTGAATGCATTTAAACCCCTGTTTGTGTTCTTTTTAATTGCGCGCAATGTAACAACCATATAAAGTAACATGAAGGAAGGGGGGAAAATGTACTTACCATTGTTTGTGTGTTCTGAAGGTGAATTGTGAATTGAATGAATGGGAATGAGAAAATATGGCAAAAACGGAAAAGAAACGATGTTCGTTTTATCGCAAATTTAAAATACTTTTTTAAAAAAACTGATCGCAATTTCTGTTAAATGAAATTGGTAGCGGTACCGTTGTTTGTCGTAAATTTGTGGGGAAAAAGTTACATTATTGAAGGTAAAATGTAACATTCATGTTAAACATTGTTTTATTTTGCATTATATTAAAAGTTAGCAAACACCAACCAAACATACAGCCGTTTTTTCTGGAAGCCTTCTAAGGAAGCGTGGGCTATTCCATAGGGCTTTCTCATGGGGGTGTTTGGGTCACGTCGTGTGTGAAATCCCAAGGGGGGAGGATGTTTGCATTTGATTTTGTTTTTCGTAATGGGCACTTCATTATTCACATTCATTTGTTTATTCATAGTAATTATGTATTGCTGGTTCTTGAAATGTAAATGTAAAATAACACATAATGATAAAGGGAAGGAACTTTTTTTTTTTTTTTTTGTAATAGGATTGCCGGGGGAGGGGCTTGGGCTATATAAACCAGAGGAAAAGTCCTCCTGGGGGAATATCTTTTCTGTGTGTACTGAGTGGTCATACTAGACACGCAGCTTACTCCAACAAGTAGGGCCTACTAGGCATAGCCTACTGTGTTTTGTTTACTCGTTTTTGTTTTGTTTATGGTTTTTTATTTATATATATTTTGTCGTGTCGTCACCTATACATATTTTGCACTGGTTCTGGGTTTCAAGTACGTCTCCTGTAAATAAACCTGGGTGAACAGAAATTTCTCCTGCCACTCTTGCTGCTCCAACCACCGCCAGACTCCCTCACAATACCCTTTAATAAAAGCTGAGATTCTGCACTTACACCACATGTGCATTATTTGATTACAAATCTAAAATTGTGGCATTTTGAGCCAAATCAAGAAAAAATATGCCTTTGTCCCAAACTTTGTGGCTCACTACATATGCATGCAGTCACGCTGGCATGCAGGTTTTGTGTACACCAGGTAATCATAACCCCATGTGCAGCAAGAGAAGATTATGATGACGACTAATTCTTCATGTTTTTTATTTTTTATTTTTTTTAAACTCAAGATTCAAGATTAACTATTGTCCCATAAAGTGGAAAATTTGGCTTGGGCTGTCACCTGTGCTGTATCCATAAAAGACAAACATTCCACATACAAAAACATACAAATCGTTAGTGAATAAAAACATACAGCAAGGTTCCTAAAAAAGCGGACAAGTGTGTCCTCCGATGTTATTGAAGCATTTATTATTTTAAGAATGTACACACAGTATTGTTCATACCACAAGAATGCTGTTTCCGCAGTTTCGCTGTATCACATAATATCCCTGGCATAACGTCACCTTATCTGGATAGAAATCATTAAGAGAAAATGTTGCAACATGTTGATGGAAGATAATGGCATGATTTCCATCTCATATAAGGAAAACAATGGCTTTTTTTTGTTTTAGTATTCTTATACACAGATAAAATTGGCTGAAATGCAAGACAGCAGATAGCTGAAAATGAATGAGACACATATCTTCTGGTCATATTTTACAGAAATTGTAGGTGGAAACTATAGCTCTCAGCTGGTAATCTTTCCTGGATAGCAAATGGGTGGAAGAAAATGTGCCCCATTGCTATGAAATGAAAAATGTGGCCTCATGGACCTTTAAGATTGTTTAAGTACACAATAAATCAAGGCAAGATTGTATGTACGTATGCATGTATGTATGTATACACAGACAGCCAGAGGTTGACAGTTTCTGGTTTAGGGACAATGTGTGTCCTTGTGTTTTTTATCCTGTGCAGAAGACAGATGACTCTACCAGGTATCTGATTGATGAGGCACATTCTGGATTTGTGTTGCAGGAAGGTTGTAATAGGTTCACTGTGACCTGGCAAGCTTACTACTAAACTCTTGGTCTGGGCACAGCATGTGACACCGAGGGCCATGACAGTCCACGCTAGTGTGCTCACAGAAGAGTTCTGGGAAGGTAAAAATGACATGACAGAGGCAGGAAATACCAATGAGCACCAGCATGCAGCTGAAGGCATGGATATAAAACAGAACAAAACTGTATATAAACCAACACTTTCAAAAAAAATAAATAATGCTAGATTAGTGATTAATTTGTTAAATATCAAATATTCACTGCAATAATTGCATAATAACTGCAGCCTAATACTTCTGGTTTGTGAAAGCCTGCTGTTTCAGTGTGCATGTCCAACGCACATGTATTCAAGGTTATAAATCAGCTAGTTCAACATAATAGAAATACAGACGTATAGCACTGCATCTGCACTTTTTAATACACTATGCCATTGTGCAGCTTAGACTGGCCAGTGGCCAGATTCAGTGTGTATTGCTATGGAGCCGGTCTGAAACATGACTGCAGGCCAGGAATGCTTGTCACCATGTAAAATGTTTGAGGAGCATTGCACCCCTCTTAAGCCATTTTTAGACAGAGCGTAAATGCCGATAATCGGTGGTGCTGACCTGGTATCAATGCCTGTGTGAAGACATCAAGGTGGAAAAAGGCGGGTTAAAATAACCTGGCTCTGGACCATCTCACGACACAGGAGAAGGCCACCGTGACCAGGTATTTGTTCTGTGTAAAGTAAAGCCTGAGAAATGCTGGCACATTGCCAAGGTAATATTCCACAAACTTTCCATCAGATCTCAGATGTACATGTGAGCTACTTTGTATCCCAGCAGGCAAAAAGTTAACCCTCCTGTTATGTTGCGGGTCAAATTGACCCTTTTTAAAGTTTGAAAATCTAGGAAAAATACTTAATTATTTTTTCAGTATGAAACTTCTTCTACTGGCCTTAATTAGTGTAATCAACATTTTAAATGAAAATGGTTCATTTCATGTATTTGCAAACCCCCCCTGTATGGGGATTGACCCGGGAACATTTTTGCTGTACCTAAAAAATGAACAGAACAGGAGGGTTAATGTAAAATCTGCGGTGTGAGGGACAGATTTAAAGGCATACTATGCAGGATTCTTTACTTGAAAATACTGTAAAATAATTATGACGCACTGGCAATCTCAGTCTTTTTGCACTTTTGCCGAATTTGTGCACCTTCTCCTGTATTTGTTATTCAAAAATATTTCTGGGTATGGCGCTCTTTTCTGTGTGGGGAGGGGGTGGACGTGGCTTCAGAGCCTGTGATTTGGGATCAGATTTTCTGCTGCAATGGCAGATGCTAAGAATCCTAGATAGAGCAATCCTACTTATCTGCTGCTCTTTAAGTTCATGCTAATACAAGTCTCCCCATCCCCTGATCACTTAATACACCTTAAACCACATCATAAACATATTTTTATTTTTATACTTTCGACAGTTATCTTTTCTTGTATATGTTTTTATGAAGAAATGTATAACCACCTGTTCAGCTATCAGGACAACGCCTGCGATCACAGAATACAAATTTACGAAAAGTTATTTTCTCTGATGTTATTTTGATCTCAATCCGACATGTCTCCAGTGAGAACATTCCTAAAAGCATAGCCAATGGGGGGGGGGGGGGTTCAATGCAAACCTCCTGGCAAACCTCCATCATTATCTTTGATGGAGATTTGCCAGGAGGAACTGGAGATGTAGTAGCTCGACTGGTTGCCAGATGACCAGTGTTACATTTGCTAGCTGAAGATTCCCTGGAGTTTTGTCTGGAAATCTTCAGCTAGCAAATGTAACACTGGGCTTCTGACAACCGGTCAAGCAGCTGCATCTCCAGTTCATCCTGGCAAACCTCCATCAAAAATAATGAGAAAATATAATGGTGCTGATATCTCTCTTGTTGAAAACCTCCAGGCCATTTGCTCACTTGCAAGCAAACACAATGACACTTTCTTCAAAATTTATAGCATAGAGAAATTAACTGTGAAGTAACAACTAAAGTGATGGGCAATTTATCTGATACTGTCCAGGACCGCCTTTACTGAAGTGAATATGCATAAATTGAAAATCAATAACATCGAGGGTGAGGTGCAGCAATTTAAATGTGAGAATAAAGAGCTCTGAGGCTGTCTATCAGAGCTGCGGGGTTACTGATGCAGGTGGTGCCTGAAGCCTCATGGCGTTAGAGAGACAGTCGGAGAAGATAAAGAAGTAAAGATAACATCATTTGGTGGGCCATATGCATATGTTGATGGCAAGAAGCTGGACTGTTAGGATGCAAAATGAAATGAGAACCTTTTCAATGTTTATCTGACTTTGGTGTCTGATTGTAACGCGACTCAAATCATGAGTATTCATATTAGTGCCCACTAAACTGTTAATTTGTCTGAAACAATTTAAGGTGAGTCAACTTGTTAACCACTGCTAGCTCATTCAGGGAGTTTTCTAGCTAGCTATTTTTGCTGTCTATATCACTATTTGTGTCAGTTTATATATATATTTTTATTAGTGTTTTTCCTTAAGCATTTATTCAATAATCTGAATTATATTCTTTGCACATTGTTTATCTTAATGTCTGGGACTAAGAGACAATATTAAAAAGGCTTATTTTTATTTTGTAAATGTAGTAAGGCAGACTTGAAACTGTGCGATTCAGATGCTAAACTGTGGAATGCTAATTGGAGCAATATGGCTTATTTTAGTCGTGGGTCTAATCATTCTGGGGGTGTGCTAATCTCTTCTCACAAGTTTAAAGGGGAAGTTTTAGACAGCGATCCAATGAGATGGGTTATTTTAACAGTTGAACTTGACAACACTTTTTTATAGTATGTAATGTATATGACCTTAATTTACAAGAAACCAATGTGACCTTTTTAATGATCTCCCAAAGAAGCTACATGATTCACTTAACAAGTTCACAAATGCTCGCCTCATTATAGCTGGTGATTTTAATGAGCCTCTGGAAAAGTCTCTTGACAGATCCCCCTCCATACTAAAACAGATATTTCAGAATACCATTTTTACCACTCTATGCAGATTAAACTGTGCTTTTTTACCCAAATTTAAAATTGTACACTACATAAATAAAATAAAATAATAGCCATTAAACTGGATATTTTTGTCTAGAATACACTTATTCATTGTTTCTCCCTCTCTTACAACATGTACAGGATAAAAAGCATGAAATGGCTCCTTTCATCATTTAGTCTCATCTACTGTAAGTATAAATCTGAAGAAAAACACATTTTCAACATACAAAAATGCAAAGTACTGTCTAAGTCATTCATTTAAACTGCAAAATCTCGGTCTGCCATTAAAAGTATTGATATCAAAAATAAGTTTCAAGAAACCAATACTGGCTATCTTAGCTCACACAGAAGCAGTTGAAAATGTTTCACGTCAAATATGTTGGTATAATATAGTATAGGGACTAAGGAACTGGGAAATGTTGTTCAACTGATATTTGGCGACAGCTCAGGAGGTAAGAGCGGTTGTCTGGCAGTCGGAGGGTTGCCGGTTCAAACCCCGCCCTGGGCGTGTCGAAGTGTCCTTGAGCAAGACACCTAACTGCTCTGGTGAATGAGAGGCATCAATTGTAAAACGCTTTGGATAAAAGCGCTATATAAATGCAGTCCATTTACCATTTGTCAATAATGGTGTCTCCAGGGTGCCTGAAAAGGAATGTTGCATTTTTGCAACACTGGGTCTCCACAATGTTAATTGTGCTGTTGCAGGCAGGAGGGGGTGTGAAAAACAGTCTCGCAGACTTATCGAAGACATTTTTTACTTTAATCCCTTAAATCACACCATCCCGTAATCTGGCTGGAGTCTGTTTATTTGTATTCATTCAGTTATTTTTAATGGTGAAATTTTCAGTAAGACTGGTGACACCTTATAATATTTGAAAGCGTTAAAACTTTTTAATGATCTCCCAAAGAAGCTACATGATTCACTTAACAAGTTCACAAATGCTCGCCTCATTATAGCTGGTGATTTTAATGAGCCCCTGGAAAAGTCTCTTGACAGATCCCCCTCCATACTAAAACAGATATTTCAGAATACCATTTTTACCACTCTATGCAGATTAGTGCTTTTTTACCCAAATTTAAAATTGTACACTACATAAATAAAATAAAATAATAGCCATTAAACTGGATATTTTTGTCTAGAATACACTTATTCATTGTTTCTCCCTCTCTTACAACATGTACAGGATAAAAAGCATGAAATGGCTCCTTTCATCATTTAGTCTCATCTACTGTAAGTATAAATCTGAAGAAAAACACATTTTCAACATACAAAAATGCAAAGTACTGTCTAAGTCATTCATTTAAACTGCAAAATCTCGGTCTGCCATTAAAAGTATTGATATCAAAAATAAGTTTCAAGAAACCAATACTGGCTATCTTAGCTCACACAGAAGCAGTTGAAAATGTTTCACGTCAAATATGTTGGTATAATATAGTATAGGGACTAAGGAACTGGGAAATGTTGTTCAACTGATATTTGGCGACAGCTCAGGAGGTAAGAGCGGTTGTCTGGCAGTCGGAGGGTTGCCGGTTCAAACCCCGCCCTGGGCGTGTCGAAGTGTCCTTGAGCAAGACACCTAACTGCTCTGGTGAATGAGAGGCATCAATTGTAAAACGCTTTGGATAAAAGCGCTATATAAATGCAGTCCATTTACCATTTGTCAATAATGGTGTCTCCAGGGTGCCTGAAAAGGAATGTTGCATTTTTGCAACACTGGGTCTCCACAATATTAATTGTGCTGTTGCAGGCAGGAGGGGATGTGAAAAACAGTCTCGCAGACTTATCGAAGACATTTTTTACTTTAATCCCTTAAATCACACCATCCCGTAATCTGGCTGGAGTCTGTTTATTTGTATTCATTCAGTTATTTTTAATGGTGAAATTTTCAGTAAGACTGGTGACACCTTATAATATTTGAAAGCGTTAAAACTTTTAGCGACAATGGTTCCTTATTTTGTAACGTGGGGTGGAAAACCAAGCTTGGGGCTCCTCACCTTATATGTTTTGGAAATTCCCAGATGACATGAATCATTGTCAAGTTGGTGTTTTTATCATAGCGACGATCCAGCAAACAAAATCTGCAGTAATTTGTAGTCCAAAAAATACATTAACTTACTGTTGTCTGTATAAACACGCTGAAAGTATTGTGTGCATATGAATGTTATCTCCGATTTGTATAGACTCTCTGAAACAAAATGAGACGACCTACTAGCTTCTCTGACGAGTATTGCTCGAGCAGTCCCTCAAAATACCCGATGGGACCCACCATGCATAAGCAATGACTTCAGCAGGACAAAATAATTTCTGTATATAACACAGCTAGCCAATGGCAAGACATTTTAGTGACAAATGAAAAGCATTTTTGCATGAAATTTAGTTTCTAACGGTATATAGTTTTTAGGCTTGCATGGAAGGATACATATTGTTTCTCCTGCGTTAACAAACCATAAGTTTTTGAGTATGCAAGTTGAAAATGTTACGCAATGTCGAGAAAAGTTATTGAGGCTTTATGCCTAAAAAGGATTGTTTTACAACAATTTATTTTGCAGTGCCTGAGTATAAACTGAAGACTTGAAATTTGAAGGTCTTAGAAGAAATCACTCATCTGGGTGAATATTTCTGAGGAGGACAATGAAAACAGCTTTGACTTCACAGGGCATGTGTAATGAAGGACTCAGTCTCATTTTATTTTGGTGAGCATCAGAAATACATTCTCAAAATATATTTATTATTATTCAGTGCACTTATAAATGAGGAGTAGGCCTGCTTTTGAATAATGTGAAATTGTTGGACGTGTTTGACATGTTGATAGGGGTGAGGTATTTGATGAAAACTTCAATGAATGCACCTCAATCAATGGATTAGTGAACTAGTTAGCTCATGTAATCATTTTCTACATTCTTTCAGGCCTGCTGCTGCCAGAGGTGGGAAGGGAATAGGTGGAGAAGGGAAAGAGGGGGAGGGTGATAGGCAGAGGGTATACAAGCTGCTACTTTTTCCATGAGCATATAGTATAAATTATGCAGAATCCTACACCTTTAATAACCCATAATATAATTTGGTTACCAGGGGCCTTTTTGGAGTCTCCAAATTGTTTTTTTTTTTTGGAAACCTGTCTAGACATAGCTCAGAAATCAATGCAGAATGCTCATTTTTGGAGGTACTGTCATCAAATGTGAACCAGAATGTGTCCAGCATTATGGCAGTGTCTGTGTTGTGTTTCTAAGCCCACCAGGTACAGCCTCAAGCATCTGAATCCACTCAAAACATTTTTAGTTGAGAAGAAGAAAAACTTGCATTTCCACTGTTTGCTTCTGTTACTTTGTCAGTAATATTTGGAGTAATTCTGACTCTTGGTAAACAAACTCCCAATGGTTACCTTTCAGAACTGACCAGGATTATGCCTGTTGTCAAAAGGGTTCAAAATTTTATTTTGGGTATGTCATTTTCAGGCTTGCGTTTAAAAAATGGGGGCAATACATTAGGGGTTAAACCTTGCTTAAAACCCAAGGCTTTTGTAAGAACTAAGCTAAGCTTTCACTCCTGCGCTATGCGAAAACGCGGCGTGAAAGTAACTGGGTACACAGCAGAATAGTGAAGCCATAATTTCAGCTATAAGAAAGCTGTAAACTACATCCAAAAATTATGTAAATGAGCTTGAAGAACATGAGACTAAGGTTACTGTGACATATAGTACGGGGCTTCCAAGCAGAGACAAAATCAGGATAGGTAGATTGTAGAGAGGGTAAAATTTTTTTAGGTAGTAGCTAGCTTTTAGGTAATATACTCAGCATTGGAATGTCTAGTTGAGATCATTTTTTTTCACAGTTTTTTTAAGGTAAGCAGTTGCTTTTTTATTGAAATTCAAAGTAAGTACATAGAAGTGTTCTTCAAAACACTTTCAGCTCAATGGAAATAATGCATACTGAAATAATGACTTTTCTTAGCCTATGAATAAAGAGCAGATTGAGGGGATTTCTGGCAATGTCAATACCACCACTGTTGCATTAGCAGTTGTTTGACTTGTTTCTGACAGTACGGATGATAAAATACCATAATCATCAACCTGGATTGTCAATTTTAGCCCTTCTCTGGGGAAGGGGACTGCCTTGTCTTTTTTTTTTTTTCTGTTTGTGTCACGTCTAGTAGTTTTATCAATTGAGAAGAGCCTAAGCTTTGCAACAGTGTAGGTGTTACAGCAGTGCTTGAATCAGCATCTTGAATCAGTGACCAATAAAAACAATAATGTAAGAGAATGCTATTTTTAGATACTGGTGTCTATTTGGGCTATCAGTGATTAACACACATTTCATGCATAGGTACACTCAATTTGGATGTGCCTGCATGCCGCGTATTATGTAGTGGCAAGGGCGGAGAAAACAGCTTAAACAGACTGGGATCTGTCTGCCGAAGCACTTACACAACTGGTATCATATACTTAACCAGTTTCCATTGTTCATCATACTTCAGTTCACATGATAATTATTGTCTTTTCAAACCATCTTTGGCTAGAGTGCTGTTTTGTGTGCCAATGTATGTGGATTGGAAATCGCACCCATTTTGGACAAACTGGTCGATTTTTGAAGTTTTCCCAATACGTGTGTGTCCCTCATCCCGAACGTATGACAAGGGATGAAAACAGGAAATATGAGCATATTTGTGTTCCTTATCACAATCAATTACAATTGTGATTGTTATTATAGTCACCTGTGCGATTCCAGAGTTGGACAGATTAGCATCATAATGCAGATAATTAGAGAAAATAATTGTAATTTTGCATCACAATCTATATACGACTTAAAATGAATTGAAATGGAAATATTGAACGATGTAAGGAAAACAGGTAAGCTGGATGGGTGATCGAGTTTAGAAACCCAGTAAGTGGGGGTGATGGAGTTCAGTTTACCAAAATGTGAGGCTTGAATCATGCACAATTTGTACAATTTGTTAATGGATTTAGCAAGTATTCTGTTGAGCTTTTATGTAAGAGTGAAGGGCTTCACATGGATTACATACAGACCATTCCAAGAACATTTCCCCTAATGCATATATTCACAAATAAATAGTTGTAATTGTAGTTGTCATTTATTTACAAATAAATTGCTTGAAAAACATGAGTAAAACATTCTGCCAGTGTTATTATATATTGTTGCCCAATGCAACTTAATCAGAGCAGGTCTGCGCTATGTACCATAGAAAGAACATGCACATTTAGGAAAGCTTTGCTACAGCACAGCAGAAACAATGGCTCACTTTTACATAACTGTTACCAAGAAGGAAGAAGCTAAGTACTTTAAAATGTAGCTGATCATTGTAAATGTCAGGAATGTTTCATTCTGCACTGTTTTGCATTAGAAGCAGCACTAATTGCTTATATGGGTATTTCACTAAGCTGTAGGGTATAGGCTTATATCCACAGAAGTAGATATGCCAGTTGCTGGACTTTTACCAAATGGCATGATCATTTGTTTCTGAAACATTTATGTACCAGTAATTTTAGTCCTTACTTGAGCTATCTAATTTGAAAGGAAAATCATGGGCCCTTTAAATAGGTAATGCATTCATATGAAAAGGATATTCATTTCCTCTAGTGAATATCAGTAACTTTCACAGTGGCTGTGCTGTGTGGCTACATCTAAAGCTACTGACTGGATCTCATAGGGCCTTGCCACTTGATTTCATGACTTATAAGTTACATTTGCCCAAGGGGAGAACTGCCTCTCATAGTTCGTTGGGATAACACTGAGTGTACCTTTCAGACTCAAATAAAAATCATGCTCTTTTTTTCTTTTCTGTTCTACTCCACAGTGGAGCACAGTGCAGAAAAAAGAAATACTCAATCCCCAAAATACATGAAACCAAAATAATTTAGATATCAATACTTTTATTGATTTTGCCAGTTAAGTTTGAATGAATGACTTAGACTATAGACAGTGCTTTGTATGACCGAGGAACTTGGCATTTTTGTATGTTGAAAGTGTGTTTTTCATAAGATATACTTTCTTTTTGTACTGTGTTTGTTCTGAATAAGTGAAAATGGTAATTCATATAAATGTAGGTTATGAGAGACATGCATGCAAACATGCATACCTACATTCTAGCTGAAAGAAACATACAGGCATGGATTCAATAATGTTTCCTTTACTATGAATGACAAATAAATGAAAGTGTATATCATAGTTTTAAATGGAAGTGTTTTAATGGGCTATTGTACATGACAGACCTACTAATTGTTTGTATGTCGGTAGAGGATCTATAGGGCTAGCTAACATTAATTTAGAAATGTGGCATTTCAGTGTAGCTACAGTAACCTTGTTAAAGTAGCTACCTGTACAGGCACAGCGGTGAATGTGACCGTTTTGAAAATCGATATAACTACCATGAAGAAGTCATTGCATTGCGCCAGTTTCTATACGATGGGTAACATTATCTACCAGACCGAATCGCAATGCAGATTTTGGTCCTTAATTTCGGAGCCGCCTGTACAAACGTTTTACACTTGGTCTGTTCTCTCATTAGCAATGTAGCTAACGTTGAACTCGGTCAAGAGCATAGCTATCTAAAGTGTGGGTGTATTTTATTTGGATTTCAGAAATATAAATGAGTTTCCTGCAAAGATTATACAGATGCAAAAGCAATTGTTTTATTTTTTTCATTAGCAAGCAAACCAGTATAATGAGTTTCAGGTTTATTTGAGAAGGGGGATTTGACCCCGAACGTGTCAGTCATCCAAAAGTCCCATAGACAACCGTGCTACCCAGTGAGTTAAAAGTGAATTAGACATCAGGTTGACAAAGATTTGTTCTTTTAAACCTGTGTACATCTATATATGCCAATTTTGTGTGTGTGTCCAAGGTTTTTTTTTTTTTTTTATTGGCTGATGTACCTAAATGTGCAATGGGGAGACATATTATGTGTGGCCCTGGAGCAGTTGTGATGATGTAATCAGCAGGAAAAAGGAGGAAGGAAAAAACATAAAAATCCCCAAAGTTTGGGTTTTTATTGTGTGGACGTGAGAAGTTGTTTTTGAATTCTGTCAGTTGAAATGGGGTCTGAAGGTACAGAAATTAATGTTTTAAAGGGCTGAGTGCCTGTGGTCATTGTGGTTATGTCTGTAGGGAACCATGAAAAGTGCCAAGTATCTGTGTAGTATAGGTATGGGGCACGCAGCCCTGCCAAGGCATAACTTGGCAGGATGGTATACCTGTCATTCCAATAAATCAATGAACTACACTGCAGCACATGCATCTTCTTTCATTCTGTTCACTTTACAGTAAAATCAGTATATATAGAGGATATAAGAATATATGGTCAATTGCTGTTAAGGTTTGTTTTGTAAAGTACTTGATAGATGTCAGTCAGTTAGATGTTTTCCATGACAGACAAATTAAAGAAGGAATCCAAATGCTTAGTTTAATTTAACACATTTCACAGTCAGACCATAATAAATTTAATTGCACTGGTTCACATGCCAAAAGGGAAATGCAAGAATTATCTAGGAAAAGCATGTGCACAGAAGGTATATCATTTTCCATGAATGTTAAGTTTACTGTTTTTACTGTTAAGTTTAGTAAATGCAGATTAAGTAAATCAAGCCAAGCTTAATATAGTGTCATCAACAGAGCTGTTTAAAAGTGAGGTCTTTTGAGAAAATTGTAGGAAAATGTGGTGTGACCACCACTCATAACTTCATGTACATTTGAATGCCATACTTTTCATTAGTTATCTGATTCTGTTATTTGGGAGTGAGCATAAGCCTATATGAGAATTGGGGCCAGCTCCTGTTCACTGGTCTCTAAGCCCTTGAAGCCATGTATTCCCCAAATGCAGAGAAAATCAGAGATGCAAGTTAGAATGTGAACATCTGTTACAGAATGTGATGTAACACCTGGAGAGGCAGTAAGGGTGCAATTAGTTCCTTTGGCTCAGCAGGCTAATCATGTCTCCTGTCGTCTGGAGTGGGTTCAAAACCCTCAGCACACCTACTTCTGTTACCAAACTGCATCCAAAAAAAGATCCATTTGGGTACAAAATTTGCAAAGAAGGCATCCATTTAATAAAAGACCTATGCAAGAAAGACATTGCCATCCAAATAGCATGAGAATGCGTACAGTCCTGCTAGGATGTTGCCATGTCAGGATGAGAATATGGCAATGGATCCCACAACTTGCTGTGTAGTCAAGATGCAATCGATCACCAGAAGGCAAATTCTGTATTGACAAGATTTTCCTGACAAGACAATTACATTTGGATTCATTGATTAGTTGGTCTGATGTGCATATCAATAGTGTATTATTCTACATGTCCACATCATCACATGGTAGTTGTATGGATCTAAACAATGTAGTGATTTGTCACTAAAATTGGCTTTGTTCTATTGCTGGTTACTTCACCTTACACCAAGATTTAATTTAACACTGACATCAAACCATAGGATAGCGTAAAACTTATAATACCTCATAAGGTTATTTTACTGTTGTTTATTGTTGTGTGTCAGACTGATTAAAGGAACTAGTCACATAATATAGAGTAGTATGTCACTAACCCATAACACAAATTAACCGTCGTTAAGTGGTAGTACTGTTAACCTTTATGTTTAGCCGTCGCAGAATTATCATTTCCTCTGAGTAAGAATCGTATATTATCTCATATTATGCAAATTATTGTTTTCAGTTAGCTCATTCATATATTCATTATCTTAGCGAAATATATATCCTCAATTCCCACTGTCATTTCTGTTATTTCACAAAGCTGTGATCTACAGACATACATCATTTTGATTGGTTGTTGAACTCTGGATGGCAGGGAGTGCAAGTCGCCCTGCTGCAGCAGAGCGGAGTGGTTGAGCTGACGTGTAGGATTGAATGATGTCCTGTAGGCTGCAGGGGGGCTGTCCTGTTGGCTGCAGTGTAGGCCAGGATCAGGACTTTGAACCTGATCCTGGCGGTGACCAGTAGCCAGTGGACTGATCTCAGCAGGGGAGTGACGTAAGAGACAAGTCAGGCAGCAGCATTCTGAATCATCTGTAGAGGCTGTACAGTGCAGGTTGGCAAGTTTCCAAGGAGGGAGTTGCAGTGAGTGCTCTTTCTTGACCTGTGTCACAGGAAAACCTCCCAACACTAAATACATTTTATTATGGTGCATGGCGTAAGTTATTTTGTTTCACATAGAATGCACTCAGCAGTTGACAGGTTTTAAAATAACATTCTCTTAAACAGACTAAGAGCTTTCGATATAGAATTTTTTAGAATATAACAGATATAGTATGATCAGGATTACACATCCTATCAGCAAAAACAAACTTTTGGAGAAGATATGGATGGTGGCAGGTAGCATTAAACAAGTAACTCCTGGTTTAGTCTCAAAAGCTCTTTTGCATGGAAAAGAAAAGCACTTACTAACTGAGATGTAGTTTGGTGTGTGTGACTGGCCAATCAACATGATTTTGTGCTCACATCTGATTTTTCTTTGACCGCCTGTTTAAATCTACTTTTAAAAGCGACCCTTATCTGACACAAGTGTTAACACAGTTTACACTTGAAACAACCTGCATGCATACACAAGGGTTTGATTGCTGAAACAGAAGAAAACAATCAATCAGGCACAGCAAACAAAACAGAAATAATGATTCAAGCTATCACTTTCTGAAGCATCTTTATAGGTCAGCAACGAACACCCTGAATATTTTGACCTGTTCTGACTCTTTGCCCCACAGGATTAAAAGGCACGTTACCCTGGTATTCATCCACTGGCATGAGCCTTCATCCTTAATTCCACTTCTTTTAACATTTAGTGTTACCAGTGGAGAGTGGTTTTGCACATGTTGTGTTACAGGTCATTCAAATAGGAAAAAGTATAAGAATATCACAGTTTGAATGACTTGCAATTCGCAGTGGCTGGGAAATTTCCAACCTGTGCATTTAGATGACAGTCTAATTGGCAGATATAAGATTCCTCTATGATTTATTTCCACATATGAACATGACCCAAAATGGATCTGAACATATCTGATCCTGTGTGCTTTTTATCTGTTTACATGTTCATGTGCATATCTAATCTGTGACACATGTGAGCAAAAAATCTGAACTGGATCGCTTATATCAGGCGGTGTAAACGTAGCCTTGTCTTCAGCAAGTGAAACGCATGATTCACTGGGCCAGTCAAGAACATGCCACTTTTTGATCCTGAAAGCCGTATGTTTTGGGTCATTGTCATTGTCCAATGATGCATTTGGTTGGATCTAAGCTGATAAGATTCTTCTGTACAGTTCAGAATTCACCCTGCTGCTGCTGTCAGCAGCCACATCATCACTGAAGACAAGGGAGCCAGTTCAAGTGGCAGCAATACATGCATAAGCCATCACACCACCTCTACCATATTTCATAGATGAGGTGATTTGGATCACATGCAGTTATTTTCTTCACAATTCCCTTTTTCCTTCAATTTGGAAGATGGTAATACTCATCTGTCCATAAGACTTCCATCTGTTTCAGAACTGTACAATTTTTGTTTGTACTTTTTAGCAATCTCTAACCTGGCTATTTTGTTATTGAGGTTTACTAGTGGTTTGCATCTTGCAGTGAACCCTCTGAGGTAATGCTGATGTAGTTTTCTCTTTTTTTCCTCATAGTTTTCATTATTTTTTTATGAGAATCATTAGAGACAAGTTAGAATTATTTATTGAAAATAACTACATCCTAAGGAAAAGCCAGAAGGGCCTGACAAATCATTTGGCATTATTTTAGGATGGCTTAAGCTATTGCATATTTAGATTTCTAAAGCATTCGATAAGGTACCACATGAAAGACGCATTATCAAAATGAAGACAGTAGGAATTACAGGAGGTATTTCAGAGGTTCAGAACTGGCTGCAGGGCAGAACACAAAGAGCAGTAGGAGGGATCTTATCTCTCAGCAGGATACTGTGGGAAGTGGAGTGCCTCAAGGATCGGTGCTGGGACCACTCCTCTTCCTCATTTGTATAAAATACCTTTACGGGGACATTGAAACTACATTAGTTAAATCTGGAATGGAATCTACTAAAGTAATCCGAGAGGATCTATAAACAGAATCCAGAAGTGGGCGGAAACCTGGTAAATGAAATTCAATATAACTAAATGTAAAGTTATACATGTGGTAAATAAAAACATAAGACAGGATTACTTTATGGGAGGAACAAAATTGGAATGTGCCCAGTTTGAAAAAGATTTGGGAGTAATAGTTGATCAGGGTGCAGGCACTGTGCTGTAGCGGTAAAAAAAAAAAAAAAAAGGCATACTTACACAATTCCTTTGTCAGACCATGCTTAGGGCTCTAATTTCCGGAATCATTGTTGCAAGGCACATGGGCGCAGTCAGTGCAGCGCATGGCACTCTGGGCATGTTCTAAACTAAATATATGATCAGTGAATGTGGTGCAACTGCATTTCTTAATAGCCAATAAAATGCCCTCTTTTCATTCCCTGTTAAGAGCAGTGCAGATTGTGTTGCAAATTTTCGTAGTCTTCCACTGCAATGGAAGTCAAGGATAATGATACGTGAATCAGATATTTCTCACGAGACGTTCTTTTGTAGGAGGTGCAGAGTTGGGTTGTCACTCAAAATGCATCAAATCCTTTTTTTCCTTTGCACGGATATTGTTATTTTATGTAGAAATATACTAGACAAGGCAATAAATGTTCAAGCTTTTGGAATTTGTAATGATTATTTGTTTCATTCAAATGATAAGTATTTCTACATTTTTGTTTATTCAAGTTACGTTTATTGTCATTCTTCTCAAAACTGACGTGGGTAAGAAAAAGAACAAAATACAGGACCACAATGCAGTATAGGAACAGCCAGAAACAATTAAAAATATAAATGAATACAATAATTAAAATGATAAAAAAAGAAAAGACTTGTATGATTTATATCAAAGTCAAATTGGACAGCATGTGATCCATGAAAACCACTGATTATCCTTTTTAATAGATTGTGAAACATGTGGGCATTGCATGGTTAAGCCCCAGAACTACCAATCCGCCAGACACTGGCTTCCACCATACGCCTTAGATGTGATCTGGGCAGGCGGATGGCAGGTAGAAAATGGCGTAAATGATAGACTGGAATGTCCCAAAAAAATCCAGAGCTGGCAAAATTGCACAGCGCCATGTGATATTGACTGACACACCCCCAGAAGTGGCTCCCCTTCCACTTCAGCTCACGGTGAGTATCAAATTCACCAAACCACTCAGACATGTCAAAATATTTGCCAAAAAGCACCATTTTTCCAGAATGACGGCTTGCAACGCATGCACCAGCCGGAAAATGAAGCCCTTAGATTATTGTGTAGTTCTGTTGACCGTAGTACAAGAAAGATATAGAGGCTGTGGAAAAAGATTCAAAGTAGGGCAATGAAATGTGTTCCTGGTATAAAGCATAAAAGTTATGAGGAAAGACTTAAGATGCAGAATCTATTCAAGCTTAGTAAAAAGGAGACTTGATTTGATTGAGGCTTTTAAATTCATAAAATGTATTAACAAAGTGAACTACAAGAGATTCTCCATGTTGAGTTTTGTTAGAACGAGGGGGCACAAATGGAAATGAGAAAGGTAAATTCTGCATAAATGTTAGGAATTTTATAATGCAGAGAGTAGTCGCTGCATGGAATAGCTCGCTAGAACATGTAGTAGAGGGAGAAACTCTGTGGGTTTTCAAGACCAGACTTGATATGTTAGATACTATATAGTTTGAGTAAACCTAGCACTAGTTACACGCTAATGATAGGAAAGCAGGCTTGTGTGTCTATCCATCCATCCATTATCTATACCTGCTTATTCATGATCAGGGTCACAGGGGGTGCTGGAGCCTATCCCAGTGTGCATTGGGTGAGAGGTAGGAATACACGCTGGACAGGTTGCCAATCTATCACAGGGCTTTTGTGTCCTTTTAGATGTATATCATATAAAATGTGGCTTGTGTACAAAACTGAATCACCCCCTCCTGGAGTGTCACATCTGAAGGTGAACATGTAAAGCCTTATGATTTGAATTTCCCAAAAGACAAGGTAAAATGTTAAAGAGTTTGTTACAGCATTTCCCTCCTTCATGTTTAGTTCACCTGAAATAGTTTCAATATTAGCTCTCTGTGGATCTCCATATCATGAATCTACCTTCTATGTGCATTAAGCTGTGTGATGTGATTAAAACATGAACAGCCCAGTGTTTATAATTCAGCCCATCCAATTAATAAAACCTAACCATCGAGCAAGCAGATAGCGGGCCCCCAGCAACCTGTCTTTAACCATAAGCTTTCTGTCTGCCAGAATTTTACAAATCAACAATTGAGTCTGCTAGTAGGAAGTCGAAATGAGGATCAGTTGTTAAACTAATGCAAAATAGCACTGCCAATTTGCCAAACTCTGGCAGACCAACAACTTGCAGTCTGATACAGTAGCTGCTTGCTTTTACAGTTCACTCAACAATACATAGCTAGACATTTGGGCTGAAAAGACCTTGGACCTTTTACATTTTATTGGCATGAGTAGCTAGAAAATGAAAATATATTGTCTTTAAAATAACATTGCAATTAACACAGTCGGCCATTGCTTCTGAGAGATTTAAGACTTTCTTTTCAGTTGGTGGTGATTATTGTACAACAGATGTACTGTTGATAATAGAAATGTTTAGGCTGCAATGCTCTGCTAAGATGCCATGAATTTACACATTGTGAAACTTTGCTATGGATTTTCACATTTTACATACAGTAAGTGATTATGAGAGAATTTTAATGAAAAGTCACGCTTGATATGTAAGTGTGTGGGTGTTTGCAAACAGCAACCGAAAGACCACTAAGATTAAATCTCCTTCAGGTTTTCAAACATGAATTGATAAGTGCACTGTCTTTGATAATGTGGGAAGGAACCACAGAGATTAAAATTAAACATTCGTGCCTTACAATTTTGCTTAAGCCATGTAAACATACTGCCATGATTTTAAAATTTGCAATTTCCCCCACATCCTTTGCCAGTCCTTGCTGAGTTTAATGAATACATAGCAAACCTAAAAAATGAGAATTGCAGGAGAACACAGAGCTTTTCAACTATTAGCACATTTAACAGGATGAGAACAGACTAGTCAACATCAGCATCACCAGTGTTTTGAGAAAGAGGGGGAGAGCCGGATCTCCTCATGCTTAAGTTAGACATTATTGACGTTGTTGTACATGATTGTCCTGCCTATTGTGCACCAACCTATTCATTTTTACACTGGCTGGACTGAAGCTAGTGTAAAATGCTGTTTTGAAATTCAATTGACAAACAAATTGGCATTGAGACAAACTGCTACAACAGTATGAAAATCAAGCAAATGTTGGTCATAAATACTTTCAGCGTAGGATGACTCGCTGAAGTAGCGAACCTTGCTTATGCTGAAATTATAAAGAATGATATTGTTACTCTGACAAAATGCACAGTGATACACTTGCCATAAGTTCATAAACTGTGATCGGTATCCTTTAAATGATCGGTGAACCATCCTTTGTTTCATCCACTGCATTTTTTTATTTCTCAATTGACTCATAAAAACCGCAGCCAGATCAGCTGGTGTAATTTACTCCAGAAGGAGAGTGGGGTCCTTGACTTGAATTAGATTTTTCAGGCCTACATGGAATCATTTGCGACACATCATAAAACTGATGGAATTAAAATTTATTTGCATTTTTGATTAGTCCATTTTCTTCATTTGAAAAGGCCCACAAAAGTAACACTTCGAGAGATTTGCATATTATATAAATGATTACAGCACCATCTTCAGTGAACTCTATTGATCTCTGACTAATTACAGTCTAAATGCTGCATTTCAGGGAAGCTAAGCAATTAAGCCAGGCGGATGACACTGGAGAGCAGTTCAGCACCATAAACAATATTTTCCATGCTAAATAAGAATCATAGTTTTTAATAAGCCAATTCTATTTAAAGGAGGAAGATGTGTACTGTATACATTTTGGGGGAAGCTGTACAGTTGGCTTTGTTAGTACTTGAATGGAAGGCCTCCTGGAAGCAGTGAGCAAATCAGGAAAATGTAGTTCTTGAATAAAAACATTAGCGGAATGGCAACACCGTCCAGGTCAGAGGGGTAAAGTGATAGATTACCAGTACTTCTGAAACTGTGCTTGATTCTGGTTGGAGTGACTCAGTTTGCAGTCTTTCACAAGCTATCAGTCATGACAATTTGACGGTAGTGCTGTGGCAGAGATTTAAGTGGTGTAGCAGGCTGTTGGGTGCCCATGAGCGGAACTCATCAGAGTTTTTGGGGGTCCATGTGGACCCTTTCAATTTGTTTTACCAGGCCCTTTCAAGAAGTAATTCCAGACACCAAAAAATAGCCTGAATTTCTTATTGTATAAATCTATAAGAGAATGATGTTAACCAGGTGCCGCTGCTTGCTGCTTCATGTAAACACCGCTGCCACGGAGATGAAGAGCTGCCTCTGCTAAACTCATTATTTCTCAATAGTTGACTGCCTCACTACTTTTGCCTTTATTGATTTTTATCAACGTAGTCAGTTGAAATTAAAATATTCTTCTATGGCCTTTTGACCATATTGTTTTAGCATTGTCAAGCAAAACTGGTTTATAGTTCTATTGGACTGTTGTTAAGCAAAAATCCCTGGTTGTTACTCTATGATTCGATGAAAACAATGATTCTATCGGGGTAAAAAAGTATTATTATTATTATACAATTAGCACCAATATTTATTATTTTTGTCATTGCATTATTTACGAAAATTGCTATACATTTGCCTCCCTCTGTCTTGCTTTTTAAAATAGTTTGATCCCACAATGTAGACATAGCGTCTTTCTTGTCCCTCTCACCTGGGTTAGAATGCAAACTAACATTAGCTTTATGCTAGGTTTGCCATTTCTCATGTTACCTAGCTAATATTCACTAGCATGCAAAAACGAGTTTCATGAATCAAAACAGTTGATTTGTAGTGAAGTGTATGATTATTTTATGATTTACAGCAGTGCACAATTTAGCCATTTTTGATTTGAAGACACAAAGGGACACCAGGGTATACTACTTGCGTTTAATTGCTTACGAAGACAATTTAATAGTTCTACATATCACCCTCAGATTTTGCACACATTTCTGACCCATATAGTTTTACCTGCTTTACATTTATGACTCTCTGTATTTCATTGCAAACTAAAGAAGAACAACTTCATTTTTGCATAGATGTGTACATAAATTATTACAATAAACTAAAGTAAGAGTTAGTATTGTAAATGGTACACCTGTTTTGCTGACTTAAGTCATTTTCCACATCTCTGTGATGCTAACATCTGGAGTTATAAAGCCTAAAATAGAACAGTCCCTAAATGGGAAAGGATTGGCCAGATTTGGCATCGTGAAGGGGTTAAAAAATAAAGAAAAGCTATCAACAAAGTTATTGTTAATGCATGTGAATGTTGTAGTTGAAATTTGTGCAATATGCATTTTTCAAACTTTACTAGAAAATCATAGAATGCAGTGGGATGAACCCACTGTAGCACAACCTATCCTGGAAGGAAACCAACTAAGCATTAATACAGATATATTAATTCAAAAGTGTACTCAGTTTTGCTTTATCAGGTCTCTTATAAAAATGATGCCAAATGTGAGCTTCAGGCAGAACCAAGTCACACTTCCAGTTGATAAAAATTAAACTTTTTGTGAATATTAGACCGGTGCCTGTTTGACAGCATTGCTGTCTCAGAAAGTCAAGTGTTTGAAAGTCAACTTTTTTTTTCTTCTGGCCCTTCTTTTTTATCAAACAATTCACAAAAAGGCCACAAACTGGGTTACTGAAAAGGACATTTTGTTTCTAAAGCCAGCTTAATGGGAAAATAATGCTCTTATAAGATCCTGATTAACACTGGTTTGATTATTATCTGAAACAAGGATTATTACTACAAAATAGAATACTTTAAAAAATATCTTACAAAATGTATGTGATAAATGCATTCATATTATTTGTTGGAGACACTACACAGTTCTGAATTACTTCCAACAAGAAATCAGTAGCAGAGCAGTGAGATTTTGCATTGAATATCTGATAATAATGATAAAATACAAGAGGCACTTCTAACCCTTCCCACCCCATCTGGCTTATTAAAATGAAAGCCATTAAAATAACATTGTCAGACATTCAAGCACTTTTCTCTACTCAACCACCCAAAAGAAACATTTAATGATGAAATTCTCATTTTTCTCTTTCAGTATTTCTCACTACTGTGTTGTTTTCCCAAGCTACCTTCCTGAGCTGGCAAAGGAGTACAGTAATTTGACAAAAAAAAAACATGATACTTTTCTAAGTGAGTTGACAGACTGAGGGGCATCAGTGGCTTTAACTTCATAGCAGTCCAGAGTAACGTGAGCGACAGTTTTTAACATAAAGGCCTCCATCCAGAATGGCTGTTATATATTTGTCATGTATATTTATATTTTAACTCTTAAAAATGTCTGTGCAAATTACTGTATATAATTACTAATTCATAGATTATGGATGGAGGTTGGATGGAGTATGATTCTTCATTTATGGATATTCACAGGTAATGTGCTGGCATTTGGAGAATCCAAACTTACTAAATGAAATAAGGGGCCTGGGACCATAAACCTAATAATGTATTAGGTACTGGCTGTTTGTGATCGGTCCTACCACCCAGGTATGTAGAATTTGAGATTTGCTAGCAAGTAAAAGTCTTTATGTGATTGTTATCTCAGTGAAAAATGTTAGCAAGCTGTCAAGCTAATTATGATATAAAATATATAAATAATCCCTACATTGGACATATACAGGTATAGTGCTGTGAAAAAAAAGTATTTGCAGCCTTCCTGACTTCTTGTATTATTTGTCACTGAATGGTTTCAGATCTTTTGATGAAATGTAATATTAGACAAAGGGAACCTGAGTAAACATATAACATAATTATAATTTTTAATTATTTCAATTATTTAATGAAAAAGGTATCAAAAACCCATATTGAGGTTATTATTATAATTGAGAAAATTACAATATCATATTTATACATATCAACTTACCAGTAGCAATCTCTGACTTTCATTTTAAACCACAATGCTATTTCTTAAATCTTTTTTTTTTTTTTTTATCAGTACATTTATGATTTTCTATTCCGGCACATATTAAGCTAGAGGAGGGAAATTCATGTGAAGCAAGCAGATAGCTAGCAGGGCAGAAGGAGATGCCATAAGCATTGTCCAGATCTCTAGGAAGTGACATTGTCACAAGGAATCAGTGCAAATGTATTGTGTGCTTCACTGACCATGTGCCTTTTTATCTGCATTAAACTGCAGGTGCTGCCATTCAGTTGCGCCTTGCCCTCCTCCTGCTAGTCAACTCGGCAAGTACGGCACAAGAAGGGGTTTTTCAATTTCATAGATTCTCCACATTATTTGTTTATTTTTACTCTTTTTCTTATGTCCACAAACAAAGTCATTGACCAGGGTGGAGCAAAACCACTTGTCCTGCTTTTAATATCTGCCATCTGATGCTATGCCTATATCAAGAGCACCACATAATTAATCATATGCCTAAATGTCTGTGGAAAGTGATGGCAGGTTAGGCTGTGACCTAAGTGCACTTACTCTGATCAAAGGCAGTTTCATGGTGGATAAACTTGCATGTGGATTTATGAGTTCTTGGCTCTTGTGTTTTAATTGGTCTGCGAGCACAGAACTCGTGAAATGAAGGAAGGAAGGAGGAAGAAAGGAAGAAGAGCATCCTCAACAGAGGGTGGGGCAGGGGGGGTCTTGGATGTTGGAATATTAGAGCTAATTAGAACTATACATGAGAAAGGAGTAGTGGGTAGTCAAAGATATAACATAATAGCTGTGAACAGTAGTCAGGGTTCTTCACAATTCAGTACAGCATTCTCAGGATATTGTTGTATTGCTATTTCATAATCTTTTTGACCCTGGAGAGGGACACTTTTTTCACAAAGCAAAAACACCTGAAGGTTATTCAGAGCTGTTTTTCAATATGCCTATACATATTAATCCAATATGAGCCAGTGAGTCCTTGCACATGCAAGTGAGAATTTTCCCCAGGGAAATTACGGTGATGAAGGATTGAGCCGGCTGAGGGCCGGTTGTGAGGTGATCATCAGCTTTCCCCGTGTTGTGTTGCTTACGCTGAGCATTGAGCACATAAATTAAGCCCCTGGGACAGCTGAGCAGGGTAACCCACAGCAACCGCATAGACAGCATATCGACAGAGTTCTTACACACCGTGAGGCCAAGCGTACATGGGCATAATGGGATAAATAACAGCAACCCAATTAGCTATATTTCATATAGAAGAACAAATAAATGCAAAAAATGGCTCCGTAGCATGTTCTGTTGTCCATGCTCATCCCATACTGTCTGCAAGAAATCAATTAATCACAACATAAAGGAGAGTCACCAAGACATTATAAATCCTTTACGAAACAGTGACAGTTGACTCATGGCAGCCTGTTGTTTTTCATTCCATAAAACAGAAATATTCTCACTGGGTATCTTCGGCTTTGCCCGCAATCCACCCCCTCACAATTCAGACACTCTCTTACTCAAGAACATGGTATGTCAATGTTTATTCCATGATATAGACAGATATGAGCGACAGGAGTGCTTGATTCCAGTGCTTTGCCAGAAAGCAGTCAAAAAGACCGCCCTACATGAGAAGTGGAGACTACTGAAATGATGTAGGATACTAAGATCTCTCGCCTGAATGCATTCAGCCCAACGGGGACTGCAGTAACAGTGACATTCAAGTACATTTGAGTGTGTGAATGAATTGTTAAATATCATTATTTCTCAATGTTACATTCTTCTTCGTCAGATAAGATAATGTCATGTGAAATTTCATTTGATTTTACATTATTCGGCCAGTTTGGGCTTCTTTTCCCAAGAAAATGATTTCCCTGGTTTACATCCAGAATGTGCTTTGTCTTTATTTATCGCATGGAACACATTTTTACCGTCATCTGTTACTTGGATACATTACTGGCTGCTGAGAATAATTTTGTATAAAAATGAAGGGAAAATAACATTCTGGCTATTGAGAATGACAGTATCTAAGTTTAAATGTGTTGTAAAGCCTCTAAACATTGTAGACTGTACAGACTACACAAAACCTGTACTGTAATTCCACAGAAGGCTTTTCATTAAAAACACATTAATTGCTATAAGGTTCAAGAAAAAGAATGCTTTGAATTATTTTGACAGTGATTCCACATTTTAACCATTGCGTATTTCTGTGCTTTGTTTCAGACAGACACTGAGTATCTAGACCATTGAGCCCTGAGAATGTGTTGCCTTTCAAACTATGTCTATTTTTCATCACCTTTGCAATGTTTATTTTTGTACTAACACTGGCTAATGATTTTGGCATTTTGTGAAAAAGTATAACGACATGTCCTGCTGCTTCCATGTAAACCATTGAGACAAGGCCAGAATGTATTAATGTGAATAAATAAAAAATAAATAAATGATCAGTGGGGTGTCAACGGAGACTTGAAAAGCTTCAATTAATTTATTATAAACAACCTAAGTGAACAGTATAAATACTGGTTTGGGTCTGAAATTATATTAATCAATTGATTAAAAACAGCAAAACTAATTATGTAAGAAATATGCAAACAACAAGGTAGAACTGAGATATGGTATTATTGTTTTTCCCCACAAGCTTTAAGCTCTTTTTAAGCTCTGTAGCTGTAAATGGGGAGAGGGGCCTGACTTCTTGGTCAGCAAGGTATTTTGAAACATGATGTAGATTCCATAATCTGACCAAAAAAAAGAAAAAAATCTTTGTGGGTAGAGCTGTCTCTACCCACGAATTCCCGTTCGCGCCAGTCTGACTCACCATCTGTCATGTAAGTTCATGGCCTGCACTTGCATCAGGTATTCCTTTTGATAGGAGGTGCCTGACTCACTGCTCCGACATGACCTATATGGAAGGGCTTGAACAAAAATCTCTAACTAGGTAGAAAACTTTTTTTTTATTTATTTATTTTTTTAATAACTTGTACAAAATGTACAAAGATATTAGTGTCTGTTTTGACCTAAGTGGCTTTAGCTCTATCTATAAGTTTCAATACGTATCCGGTTTTTCATCTTCTTGAAATTAGCAATCAACTGTGGTTGCTTGCCTCTTTTGCATTCCACGTCAAGTTCTTCCAGAGACATCGTGATCCTGGCGTGTGCCATCACGCCCACTGCTGCCCTTTGCTGACGATGCCTTTTACTCAGAGTTCCGTACTGACATCCCCTTAGACACTGTTACTAATTAGACATTAGCAAATTGAGCTGTCTTGGTCACTAAAGCTTCTGCCAAACATGCCCCAATAATCACCCCACTTTCAAAGTTGCTGAGGTCTGCTTTTGCAGCCTTGTTAGCCATAATTATGGGCAACCAGGACTGTCCTGCATTGCTGCATTTCTATACATGACCATACACAATAACTTGTTTGGTTAGTTAATGAATGAGCCACACCTGCAGGATAGCCCTTTGCATATACTTGTCATTTACAGGTGTTTCTATTTTTTGTTCACTAAATGCATGCTGAAAGCAAGGTTTACCAACATGACAAATCAATTAATGTGATATAATGAGATGATATCATAATTTCCTCTTGATTCCTTCTTATTGTCTTATTGCAAAGCACATTGTCAATATTTTTGAGTAGCACAAATAAAGACAATTATAATTTAAAAGTATTATTCAGAATTAAGGGGAAAAAGCATAGTCAATGATCAAATAAGTTTTATATGAAACCTTCAAACCTAGACTGTCATCAAATATAATAGTCTATCAGATTTTTTTGTATTCTGTAGGATGTAAATATTACCTCAATTAAAGTATGACATCAAAACATTCACATGAAATGCAAATAGTGGGATTTTCTGTAACTTAATATGTAATACATAATGTCACTATTCATTTTAAAACTGTATATTAGATGAGGCCAATTAGCATGGGTTTAAATATACATTACTTTAATTTGAGATGAGGCAAAACCAACTGTGTCAAGATTTGCTTAAGGATTATGTTTTTAAAACCAATGAATTCTTCATTGTTCATGCATATTACTGGGAGATAATAAACAAATTCAGTGTAAATTGAAAAAGCCACATAGTGTACAGTATAGTACACATAACAGGCCTCAAGCAGCCTCAGTACACAATTAACACACATTGCAAAGGTAACGCAAAATGGACATTTCTCAGTTTTCTTTAAAAGGCAGCATGTTCTCAGGGCTCAATAGCCCAGATACGCGGTCTATCCAAAATAAAGCATAAAACTATGTGATGCTTCAAATGTTGAATCACTGTCAAAATAATCAAAAACATATTATGTTTATTGAAGCTGCTATGAATATATTGTAAGCTGGTGCATGATTAATCAATCCATCATTATAAGTAGCAGCGTTCAATCACACTTATATACAAAGCTGCAAAATAAAGGTGCATATGTAAGTTTGGAGAAACAAGTAAGAGAGCTTGATTTTGAAAATAAATAAATAAAAACGATTCCACCCCCTCAGCTCTCCCTCCTAAACCCCTGCCTCCAAACTCACATGCACATGCACTGCCTGACATCTGGGTACTAGAGAGAAAGGATATATGTGATCTGTTCTATCATAATCATATAGAAATTGCTATGGCCAATTTCATATAAATCCATGTTTATGTCAAACTTTTCATTTTTAGATTAGTTTAAATTTAGATTTCATCTTATTTTAGTAGAACAATATCTTGGTTTTCATAATATGTAGATCCTAATGCCAAATTCAGAGTAAAATATAGTTTTGATGCTTCTAAAGATGATATAATATAAGATGACAGCACCGGAGTTTTGCATCATTTGGAAGCTAGTCGGCTTGTCACCAGTCACACAATCACCTCAGCTGCTTTTGTGGCTACAGGCTAATGGGTTTCATTTTATTTGACTCAAAAAAGGTCTTGGTTTTCATGATCTGTATGCCTTCACGTCAAATTCAATGAAAAATATAGTTTTAAAGGCTTTAAACGTAAGTTGACAAGCTAGCACTGGAGTTTTGTTTGACTACTGTGAACATAGCTATAGCCGTTTGTCACCAGTCAGAGGTAGTGACTACTTTAATGCCTTGGCTTTCATGATCTGTTTGTCTTCCAGCGAAATTCAGTGTAAAATATCATTTTGAACTATCAGAAGTAAGATGACAAGGTAGCATTGGAGTTTTGCTGTTGTTTTGAGGCTCGCCAGCTTGTTAACATTAACCCATAATATCACATCAGCAGCTTTCATGGCTACAAGCTAACATAATATTGGGTTTCATCTGATTTTACTCAAAGATGTCTTTCATCTTTCATTATCTGTATGTCTCAATGTCAAATTCAGGGTAAATATATAGTTTAAAAAGTTCTAAATGTAAGATGACATGGTAGTACCAGAGTTTCACTTAGTTTGTAGGTCTAGCTTTAGCACTATCTCTTCAGTATCTCTGCTCTTAGCTGTGTAACCCCTGTCTGATCTGGCAGCACTGTGTACGTGGAACAGAATTGACTGGCAGTTAGGATGACTCCTTGCAAAGACCTGTCCTGATTGGTTGTTAAGATTCAGGCATGGTGAGATTTGGAGTGGCTGATTTCAGAGACTGGGGCTGTCAGAGGTCAGATTTTTTTTTTCTTTTTCTTACAGCTTTAATTTATTGATAACCGTCAGGATGTGACCAAATATGAACATACAGTACATGTCCTAAACAAACTTACACACTGCACCTTTAATGTAGCTAGTTAATAAGAGCCATTCAAATTCCTACATCAAGTTAATTTCTGTGTGCCGAATACAGATTACAATCCATTTTCTTTATTGTTTCCTCCAACCTGTAACAGGTTTTACCATTTTAGGGGAAAATATGAGACAGCAATGCAATTTCATAGCATTTCCATCAAGTCTGCATTTTTATGAAGACAAAGGAAAAAGCTTTTTTTGATTTACAAACAATCACGTCCAATGGATTGCATCACTTTCTGCTGATATTGTACAGTTTACACAAAGTAATTGCACTAATACAAATTTTATACTTGGTGATATCATTTATGGCTTTTGTGACTTTAGAAAGATGGGTTTACTGCCACATGTCTGACATGGACATAATCACATTTGCTCAACATTTCTGAATGAAATAAAGCTTGGCATTCAATCTAACATGCCTGCAACACTAACATTCCAATTTGACCTTACAACCTTAAAAAATACATTTCAAGTCAAAAATGTTCACGTCTCCATTGGAGAAAAACAACCCTTCCCCAAAATGTATAGCTGGTGCGATGGTAAACTAATAAACACTTTTCTTAGTCTTTCCACAATTGATTTGATATGAGCATTCCTGTACCCTAAGGTGAATTGTGTAATCATTCATTAAAAGAAGACTATGTGATGTGTGGCATGTTTCTGTCTATTTCTATTTTTAAAAATGTCCAGATACTCATTTAAACATATGAGCTTTCCTCAAAGTTTCATTTTAAATAGCCTTTCTGTTTTAATTGCATTTAATTTGTATGTCTTGAACACGTTTACACAGAGGTATCAGTGTAAATTGATCTGTTCTAAGAACTCCCACTTTTAGTGTAACAAAGCAAACAGATGGGGAAGTGAAAGTGTGAATGCTGTATATTACATGATTTTAATTCTTTATTAAATGAAAATGTAAACCCCATCAGTAATCACAATAATAGATTTAGAGGTGTGGATAATAATACTGTATTATACATTTCTTCACCACATTGGTTGCTTTATACAGTTCTTTTAAAATTAACCATACACAGCCAAATGATGACAAGCATTGACAAGCCTATCGAAGCTTTTTAAACATGATTTTTTGTGATTTTTGGATAGAAACAAATCCAAAAATTAATTTAGCAAGTAAATGGATGTTGTATTCTTGGTTTTAAGTATGCAATTCTATTAGAATGTAAATCCATGTACAGCATGCTTGTCATCAAAACTGAGATTCCCAGTCTTTATTCTGAAGATTGGAGATACAAAAGCTTGCATTAATCATAATATGTTTCTTCCCATTTTGGATATAGGACATAAAAAGTAATATTGCAATTGCATTACCTTTTTGGTCATTTCAAGTCCAAGAATGCTTTGTGTAACCTAATGGATTTGCAGCTTAAATTATCTTTTTTGAATGTGATAAATAGCTTTTTACAATATTCCACAATTATTAGAATGGAATGCTTTTGTGGAGCAGTGCCATTAAAAATGCATTGTGGTCCATCTGAACTCAGTACACTGATCAAACTGTCTATGTACATACTGAAACATCTTTCATTTAAAACATTTTAATTTGAAAAAATATGCCATTATAAAACCCTCAGATGTTCCTGTTTTTATATCTTTCTCCAATAAACCTATTAACACAATATCACAAACCATGTTACAGCATTACTGTTGCAGCGTAAGCACAAGAGTGACATTAATTGGTCATGCCTATCCGCTTCTGAATCTCCGAATGTTTACAATTGGCACATTATAAGGATAACACATTTTACATTCAGAAGATGTCTCAGCAGAAATGCCATCTGCACAAAATATAAATAATCCTGATACCCATTTACAATCAATTTATAAACAAATACATGCATATACATGTCGCTTTCCTTGTTTTTTTTCTTTTTTCCCAGCTTCTGTTTTGTAGCAGTTTGAAACAACAAATACAATTTTTTTTTACTGCATGTTCACAAAAAATAGAGAAATGGCACTTTGAATATATTCATATTTCATTTTATATATTTATAGCATGAAAGATAAGTTGACTATGCCTCTTGATAAAAATGATATGGATCTCATTGGTGTGTTGAGACCATGCGGATCATGCAGGTATAATAGTCAATTATGTACATTACATTCATGCCCTCGTGCAGAGTTTTGGACCTAGTCTTTCTTCTCAAAGGTTCAGTGTGATTGTAGCAAGTATCCGAATATGAGAAGATCTATACATATATTACAGTTGGTTCTGCAACGATGACTCACTGGCAGTACAGTCAACAGAGACAAATACAAAAGGGGCAATATCCGAGACATTGAAAACAGAGTTTTTATCATTTGTATCTAGTCTTCAGTGGTCACTAGAACAGTACACAATATTGTTTGTTTATTCTTTTCTGTTTGTATTCCTGGCAGCTTTCTTTACAATTCTCTCCGCTACTGGTCGGAGAGTGAGTGGGTGCCACAATCATAACCCCTGTGAGATCCATCAGCGTGGTAAGGCCCACTGTGCCAGTACGTTGAGTCGCACACTGTCTGCAAAGAATTTATCTCCGATGCTGAAGAGTTACCCTCTCTTCGCTTTGATCTTTTACGGTTGCGCAGGATAAAGACGAGCATTCCAACAACTGTGAATGCAGATGTTACAAAAACCAACAGCAGCCCAGGGACCAAAACAGAGATGGATACTCTGCTTGGCTCCAGATATGAGTTGGAATGTGTCCCTGCATCTGCAGAGGAAGTGCTGTTTTTAGATAAAGACGTGGGTACAATTTTGCCATAGAGTAGGGGACAGAGAATGTCATTTCCAATGGATCGGAAATCTCTTTTCCACAATTCCTCTGGAGATTCACACTGTAGATCACTTACGATGACCTCTGACCCGAGCTTCTCTGCCCATTGCTTAAAGGGTACAATGCTGCATGAGCAATTCCATGGATTACCATGCAAATCAATTTTTATTATGGACACAAGCTGATCTAATAAATGGGCCACAGGAATAAATGTGAAATAGTTGTTATGCAGGCTAATTTGTGACAAGGAAACTCCAAGGAAAATATTCATCGGCAGTGATTTCAACAAATTGTTGTTGAGGAACAGAACCCTTAGATTGGGCATTGGGTTGAATGTGCCAGCCATTATAAGATGTATGTCATTATATTCCAAACTGAGATATTCCAAGGTTTGCAATCCAACAAATATTTCCATATAAAGAGTATCCAGGTAGTTCTTATCCATATACAGCCATCTTAATTCAGTGAGATTTTGAAATGTGTTATTTTCAACTGATTTTATATTGTTTGCCCCCAAATCAAGAAGATTAAGTTTTTGAAGTCCATATAACTGGTTCTTTTTTACAGCGGTAATGCTGTTGTCTCTTAGATTTAGCTCGTGCACATTAAGGGGTCTAGGTTTCACATCAACCAGGGTCTCAATTTTTTTGCTATCGCAATTAACCCTCAACCATTGCCTAGGCTCAAGCAGTTTGCAGCTGCACGAGCGTGGACAGGATGCATTGTACAGCTTTTCGCTCCTCTCGTTTACAGTTGCTGTAGCTGTGGGTTTGGTTTTCAGCTGCCAGTTTTCCCGTGATTTTGAGCGTCCTTTGTGTCCAGATCCAGGAGTTGGAGACTCTTTTTCGCTATTTATTTTAGAAGACGTTGGGAAGGGTCCGGTATTGGCGTTCTGGTCCCTGATGGGTGGCGCAACCAAGCTGGTGTCCATCCCGTTCTCTGAAGGACACAGGTCAATTTCTGATGTCTCGTTCAAATCGTTCCCCTGCAGTCGCGTCGGGGCCTCGCAAATGACCCTGCCGATCAAAGCATTATGCGGGATATTCTCAAGCCATTCCTTCAGGGAAACGAGATCGCAGTTGCAGTCCCAGGGGTTATCTTCCAGTAAAACCTCAGCAATCCCTGGTATTTGTTCCAGAATTCCTTCATATGGCAGCGTTTTAATTCTGTTCCCGCGGAGGTCGAGGTGGGTTATTGGAACATGTTGAAACACATTATTAGGAAGTGCGCTGATGAGATTATCATTTAAAATTAAAACTTCAAGTTTATTTAAATCTCTGAAAACAGCTGGGTCAATATCTCTCAGTAGATTAAAATCAGCCTGTAGGTATTCCAGGTCGTCCAACCCTATAAATGTACTCTTTTTGAAAGACCGGAGCTTGTTGTTATTTATATGCAATCGTTTAACAAGCTGCAATCCAAGAAAAGCTCCTGGAACGATGTCATGCAAACCGTTGTTTTCCAAATGTAAACTAACAGCATTGTAAAAGTTTGCAAACTCATTGGGGAACAGTCTGGACAAAGAATTCCCGTGCAGTAGTAAGTGATAAAATTGAGAACTCGGGCCAGTCAAATGATGCAGATTAGAAAAGCTCTTTTTTTCGCAGTCAACGTGCAAATCGCCTTCTATTTCATTGCAGGAGCAGATCTGCTCTTTACAAATGTCCCTTGTAACATTTCCAATGGCAACACAAAGAGCTGCCTTCAGCATCAAAATCCAAAGCAGCATTTTTAATACGAACAATTCATCCCCGATATCAAGACATGAATGCAATTAGGCTACGGGATGGAGGAATTTGTCAGGGATTTTTTTTACAACTGAGCACATATCCCCGTCTAAAAAACAAGAGGACCGTCAGTGACTGCGTCCATTCTTACCGATCTAGCCACATCCAGACATGTACTGTTAGTTTAAAATGATCACAAAAAACCTCTCGTCGACTGAATCCTTTTGAAAGTAATATCACCACGTCTTTGATGATAATAAGAATAAACAAGACGCAACACCACCCAGCGCATTTTGTTTTAGTTTGGTGATAACTGACCTTGCATATTTTACAAATCCGTGATTTTCTTGCAGTGCGGTGTTTTCAATGGGTGCTGTTCTCTATCCTCTGGTGCTGAAATCACGCCCCAATTCGAAGATTTACTCTAGTTCACGGTGCCTTGGAAAAAATCCGCAATCCCTGCATCTTTCCGTTTCTTCCCTTGCTCTCTCAGTTCGCGTCTCGTGTTTTTGGACTGTGAAGACGGTTAGCAAAAGGCTCTGTTAGTTCCAGCTTTGTGCTCGCTGGAAGATCGGACACCCTCTGCTGAGCTGCAATGGCAAAAATCCATCTGCTGAGGCAATGCTGGAGCATGAAATATCAATCCACACACTGGGCAAGCGTTAACATGTTCGCAATAAAAGACGTCGAGCTGCTCAAACGCTTTGTCCGAATGTACTTCTTCAGACTGAAAGGGTTTTGTTTTTGGGTCCCTCTCCGCTCGGCGTCAAGATCTTTGCGTATTCGTAGTGTATTTTAAAAATCGCGTTTTGTTTGCTTCTGTAAGCAGTCGTTAGCCTATCATTCATAGCGAATCGGCTACATAACAAGCCCTTCACATATATGCTATGATCCTTTATCTTGACATTACTAATTAGGATTATCAGGAAACAATTCAGGTTGCAGATTGAAAGCGTGCAAGCCCTGTTTTTAATGCAGCTGATACTTTTGTAACAGCGAACTGCATTTCGATGCGGTTAGATAATTAACTACACTATGCACCCAACAGCCGAACCTAAGAAATAATCAGACTTGGTGAAAATGATAAATCTAGTGTCTAGATGAACTGTGTATGCATCCGTGGTTTCAGAATGCGAACAGCACGCTTTGTTAAAATTGTGCGTTGCCTAAATAAAATGTGTGTATGTAGCTATAATCAACTGCATGATCCAATTGTTTACAAATTCCACGACCTATTTCGCCGCATAGACGTTCTCTGCAGAGGGTTCATTATATCTGTGGCTAATTAATGAAAGACATTCAGGCAGCACGCCACAGCTCTGACAACCTACTGTATCACCATCGTAGCGAGGCTGCTTATTGAATACGTAAGTCGCTCTGAAAAGGAAAGGTGTATCAACTTAATTTAATTAGGCTATGCTGCTACATCTGTTGCATTTTTACAACACCAGGCTACGTGTTTAGTCATATATTAGTTTATTTCTATAGGGCTTTGTTGCTAACTACTGCAGTAGACTGTTGCAATAAATAAATTAATAAATCATCCACCACACGATATTTAATCCAGGTATCCATTAGCGGTTATTGTTTAAGTTACAAATATATCGTTCTCCGAATGATATTACTTAAATGTTAAGTACTTTCCCAGGTTTTACAGAACGTGTAGCTAATGAATAAATAGTCATGGATGTCAGGTAAAGACTGCTTTAAAGGTACTGTATGAAGACTAGCCTACTGCTGCACGCATGTTGTCTTAGTGCTGTTGTTATACAGATACAGGTATCCATATCCCACCCTTAACAGTACAGTACCTGCTTGAATGTATCTTAATGTATGCAAACAATCCCGTCTTTCGGACTTTCAGCAAAGTACAATTACCCTTGCCCTTTTCCTTGTGTGTATTTACTAATGGCTGCAAACTATTTATTCCAATTTCACAATGCATGATTCTAAAAGCACTTCATGTGGCATAGTTCACACTCTATGTTGCGTTTATAAGGAAAATGAGTCCAGTAGCATTTGCATCTTGCAGAAGTTGTATTTTTCACGAAATACCAGGCGACTGAAGCAAGCACATACACATATTTAAGAGAACTTAAAATGAGTGGAAAATATTTTAGCTACATCCAGAAATAGATCACACACTCAACCATGACTGACCTTAAACACAAAATAAAATTTGCACGTGTGAACTGTACATACACATATCTAGCCATTTATGTCAACAAATACATTCATCTAGATTTTACATTTCTCCAGAATGTTACTCACTTTATTATTCTGTGCTCAAAAGTAGCTGAGAATACAAATCTTTTTATTCAGCCACATGCTGTTCTAGCCTTCATTTTATATAATTATTTATATTGTGTGATGCTCAATAATCATTTTACACTCATTGAATCTCAAGCCCCTACCTACAGGATCCCCAATTTAGTCATCTAACCATCCCTCAGTCTATCTGGCAAAATAAATCCCTCCCACTCCACTTCAGCTCATATGTGAGCAGCATTCAGATGCAAAATGGCGACTGTGCATCACTGGGTGGCACACATTTCAGTGATTGAGATGAGTCAAACATTTTACATATGTGTAAAATTATATTTGAATTAAAATAATATTTTATTATTTTTACTATTTTTATTTAGTTTACTAGAACATGATATACAGTGTCTGTAATACCTTAATTCAGCATAAAAAGTCAAGCAACTCATTTACACAAAGCATATGCCTACACTGTATAAATATGTAAACAAACCCTCAAACAAGCCGTATCCTGAAGCAATCCTATCAATGTATTTGTTTATCTTGGCATCCCAGGCCATTTGATGTCTTTAAATGTTCGGTCATCTCAAAGACTCCACGAAGCATAATACAAATCAGTCCTGTAACATTTATTTGGCATGTCATGTTAAAACCTTTCAAGCGCAAATATAGTACTGGTCCCTCATGCATATGCAGCATATTCATGGTGTGGAAACTACTTTTTTCCACTTTCAGTATAGCGCAAACATACATTATTTGCTTTATAAGGAGAAACAACTGTAGCTTTTTAGAGTTGGAACAATGGTATATAACTTTCTATATACATTTCTCTACATTACGAGCATTTGCGTGGATGTTCTTCACAGAGGCTTTCTGCTGAAATTAGTTAATATGTTGCATACATTGATCACACGTAAAGACCGCATTTTATTGAAATGGTACAATTAAAAAAATGTGCCTCAGTCCAAACATATGAAATTGAGAGCTATGGTAGACACTGCTTTGATGGCTACACTCTCAGTGTTAATGCACCTTCTGGATTTTCTGCCATTGATGTAATAGTGAGTTGTCACTGGCCTGGCCATGTAACACTTAGGCAACTCAATTGTTCACCTAACAAACATGATCTAAGGTTCCAGCATGGGGTCCCCATATGGTTGTCATTTTCCCTTCATGAACACAATAAAACATTCACATTTGCCCTGATGGTAAAGGCAGGCATATTGTTGGTATATTGCTATTTTGATGCAGCTGAATGCGTTTGCTCTAAGATCAACAAAAACCTAGTCTTAAGTCATGTTGCAGTTGTTTCATTGTTCATTTAAGGGCACGACATTAAGACAGTAATGTGCCTACTTTGGCTAGTGCACAACACATGCATACCCTCTTGTCTGTTACATACACAGGGGCGTGCAGAAACATGCATACAATATCAAGATTACAACCTGGAGTATTATTATTCTGTATATAAAAAAATACACTATAATAAAAAATACATTTCATATTGGTCAGTCATAATATTTATCCAAATTAATAATCACACTAATGAAGGTATGTAATAATTTGATCAATCATGGCAATACACATCAGTATTTAAACAAATTCATGAGGTTGAGCATATTTGTCAAGATCCAGCGAAACATTAAGATCATAGCAGACCTAATTTTATGTTACATCATTACAAGACTATGAAAGGTGAACAAAACATCACTTGTTGAATGCTTGAGTATTGATTGGTCTGAGGATTGTGAGACAATGGAGGTGGAGGGTCCATTGGCCAATAACCTCATACAGTACCTGTTTCTCAGCAAAGGAGAATGTTTCTATGAATCCTCTGGAGTTTGTATGCACATAAGAACCTTTTCACCTCAGTTTCAAGTTTTATAAATCTCAATTTGTGCATTGATTTTCACATGAGTTTAGGATCAAAACTGTGTGTACAAACAATTTATAAATGTGGCCCTGGACCTTGGATCAGCTGCTGTTTTATAGGCTACTCAATGGAACCGAAATTGCCCACCCCACGTTACTTGTTAAGAACTGAATTGAATAAATGTAACACCAGGAGGTGGCTGCTGTGTGGCTCATTCAGTTAAGACATCGCATGGATGAGCCCAAAAATCTCAGTTCGAATCCAGACTGTGCCTGGTAGCTCCAGAGGGCGACACTGGCGTAAAAAGAAGCAAGCTGGTGACACCAAGGGCCAGATGTACATATATAAAACTCGCAGCATCAAATATGGTCTGACAAGTTGTCTGTGTGAAATGACTGTCTTATCTACTATGGCTACAGCTAATTATGCAATCAACAATGATTTCTTGTCATTCTTGTTGCAAAGATTCTCTCAGTGCATTATCAAAGCCTATACTGTACCTGTGTCTTGCTTGCACCTTGTTTGACACCTGCTCTTTAGAGGTAGAGAAAATTAATGCAAAAGTAAACTTGATAATTGTGTGAGCTTTAGTTGATTCAATGGAATACATAATTACTTATAATATGCCTGCCTGGTATTTACGCAATCCTCCCTTAAAAGCATACGCATTAGGGGAGAGAAGCGCACCTTGCGATGACTCACTTAGATAACACATACTGCGGTTCCAACGCCGTGTGCCTGTTTGATGCTTAACACACTCACATTTTTGTGGCAGAACGCGTCATATCTGCACCTGGAACCAGACGCAAAGGGCTCAGTAAACCTGGGCCCGAGTGTTTAAGAGGAGAACCGCAGACATCTGCACTGTCTGGAAACAGCAGTGAAGATCACACATGGAAGGGGCTTTAGTTGCAAATGGCTGACTGGACATTCCGAATGGGGGGTTATTGCCACGAACTGAAAAAAAAAAAAGAAATAATAATAATAATAATAATAATAATAATAATAAAATGTGACTTCAAGAGAAGATAACAATATCCTCAATTTTCTGTTTTGTTTTATACTGTTTGATAATTAGTGTCATGTATATATTTTTTAATTCAGGAATTAATAATTCAGTAATTCTTCATTTTTCATAACATTCTAGGTTGACTGAAATTACTGAAAATCATATATGCATATGTATTTCCAAAATAATTGTTTAACTTGTGTCCTGCAATTGGCTATCATGGAGTTTTGTTTTTGATGATGTAAGCAACAGGAAAATTAAGAAGCAGAAGAAGCTGTGGAAAAAATCTGGGTTGGCGGGTATATGTCCACTCTCTCCCCGAAAGTCAATGATTGATTCAATTGTGACTCATTTTAATTAAATACATGTCAGATATGAGTGAGGATACATGCACTCCATGTAACATACTTATGCAAGTAACATCATTAAAATATAAATAAAAGATCAGATGTGTTGACATCAGAATGAAAATATATTTGCTGCAGGTTTTATCCTTGCACAAAATAACATATTGTTGAAAGATCAGCATGACATGCCATCAGCAATACATTCAGACTTGGCAACCCTAGACTTTAAAGAAATGCAACCAAACTCAGAAATAAGCAGATCTACTTTAATTGTGTTTCCCTCAACCAACCGACCAAGAGTTATGATTTTGGGGAAAGGCCCAATAAAGATTTTGCACATCTGAAAATGTTTAATTCTTAAAGACAATAGCTCTGTTATTTGGGTCCATTACCATCAACTTTCACAGCCCAGCTCATTTTCCCTAAAGCAGCCAGAGCTCCACAAATTAATTATGACCTCAAAAATCATACACACTTATTAGATCTCATTCCGAGAAGGATTTTAAGTGAATGTGTCTATTATGAACCAGCACACCTCGGATATCATCATTATACATCTCTATCAGTGAGCTTCATCACCAAATATTTCAAATCTCTGAGTAAAAACTTGATTGCAGTCAAATTAGATCTAATTTTTATGAAAAACAGCCCTCCCTGTCAAAACTGATACCCCCAAAACTTCAAAATGTCTCACTTTTCTATGCTCTCATAATATTCCAGACTGGTCACACACATATTTTCATTCTGACTAACCATGGTTGCTCACAACCATAATGGCTGTGAGTTAATTTATATAATTATACATATGATCAAAATTATAAATAAATAACCACTGATACCATAAAATTACAGATTATAGTTTTCCTAAATATTAGTTATTATAATTGCCTAGTTATTTATAATTGGCAGATATCAATTTGGTAAAATAATGAGAACCTTAAAGGCAATGATCGAGAGTCTATAATGGTACAATATAATTGCCACTGCATAAGGACCCCGTGGTTACTCACCAGGTGTCTACAGATTACATTTGTCGTTTTTGTGAAAGATGTACTTCCTGTCCAAACAGGGCTCTCCTGTAGTATTCCATATAGCTTGTCCTGTGGAATGTAACCAGTGGTTCATGGCATATCAGTGGAGTGCACAAGCTCGACTGCAGTGCACTACGTATGTTGATGCACAGTAACTAGCAGATGGTGTTGGGAGTATCATAGTACAATTACAAGGTGATTACAATAAATGCAAGGGGAAAAAAGATTTTTTATTTTACACATTATGGTTTCACCCTGTAGAAAATTGGTCCTTTTACATACAGTCTCTCATTTTTAGGGCACCATAATGCTTGGTACAAATGTCTTCCCAGGTGTTTCTGATTAGGCAGGTGTATTAAATTGCCTGATTTTTCCTAACAAAAAAATCGTTTTGTTAGGATGTGTGTAGGATCATCAGACCCTACACACCAGCCAGACCTCTCCATTCTACCACCTCTGGACGCTTGGCACCTCCCCCTCTTCGTGTCTGTACTTCCCGTTCGCGTCTGCTGTCTGTCCTAGCCCCTCGCTGGTGGAATGACCTTCCTGTGGTGGTCAGAACAGCAGAGAATCTGACTACCTTCAAGCGCAGACTAAAGACTCATCTCTTCAGGCTGCACCTCTCCCCACCCCTCCCTAGCCTCTAGTTTAGCTCAATGTACCTAGTTAGGCTAATGCGATCACGTTAGTTTTGTATTTGGCAGGATTGTTTGTTTGTTTGCTGAACAGGTTACCCTACAGGGCTGGAGTCCTGATCTATGTGGTCACTTCTGGCACTACGATCTTTACTTCACTCTAGTGTGTTTTTCTGCACCTCTGCACCTTGAACTGATGCACTTGTTGTAAGTCACTCTGGATAAGAGCGTCTGCTAAATGCCTGTAATGTAATGTAATTTTATTGGCACTTGTCAACATATGAACCAGTTGTGCCAATGAAAGTCAATGAAGCCATTATGAGGCTGATAAATAAGAAAAAAACAGTCCGATTCATTACAAGAAAAAATATTGGCTATCTTAGCTTACACAAATTAAACAAGTTGAATGCGAAGCAATGCTACCCAATGTTTTCTCAATTATTTTTATGAAATTAGCATGCTGTCCACCAGGGGGCAGCACCAGCCCTACTGACAGGTATGGCTGCAGCTGTGAGTCACCATAATCACATCAGCTATGGCCCATTACCTAATACTAGGGTCTAATTCTCCTATACCTGGTTATCAGTTGGCATATTGACATATGTGCATATATGCCGAAGTTGGAATATTTTTTTATCAAACCCAGAAGTTCATATCAGCTACAATGCATTTGATAGTATACCACATATTCAATTACCTTGACATTACTGTGTTCATTAATAATATTGATAGTGTTAGAATTTTACTTGATTTGTTATTCAGTTTTGTAATATAATATTTTTGTAATATGCTACATGTCGTTACTGGGAGTATAGATAGCCTAGGAGAGCAAATACAACTGTGTTTCTTCAACATGCAAAATCTCAGAACGGACGAGTGATCATTTTTATTCAACCCTGGTAAAACCGAGGCACTATTTGTCAAAGTCGAAGCTTCTCCTGAATGTAACCACAGGAAGTGAGACACAGTGATTGCAACAGATTAGGTTTACAATGGATACACCAATCACTGCTCATTCAAGTGAACTCGACCACAAGGATTTTTGTTCTAGCAGTAAGACGCGTGAGTAGAATAATGGCAGATGTGCTTTCAGGAAGTGGGTAATGTAGTCCTACCTGCATTATACATGGTCAGTATGGTTGTTTGCCGGTAAATCTACCCTTCTCTTTCACACTGTACTAATAAATATATAATGTTTCCGACCTTCCGACTTGACATGCAATTTTCATGCTCATTTAGGCACAAACTTTTAAAGACAATATTAAAAATGGTATGCAATCGCAAAAAAAAGGAAAAGAAAAATGGACCTGCAGATTTAATAATGCATGGGGAAGTTGAGGAAAGTGGGTCAGAAATGCATTTCTTACCATGATATACTTCAGTTTTTTAATGCGTTAAATGTATGACTCATAATCCCATATGCAACACCAATGGAACAGATACAATGCATTGACAACATCCTCTAAATGTGTGTTCTCATTAGATAAGTGATTTTGATCTTTTTCTGTTTTTATCCAACCATCCATAATCAAGTGTAAATAGATGATCTTAGCATTTCCACAAAATTTCTCAAGCAAAGGGATTTCCTCATTCTATCTCCCATATTATTAAGAGCAATACTTTTCGAATATCATTTTTTTAACTGTAACTGAATTAATTCACTATAAATTATGAAATTATGAAATTATCCCATGTGGTAATGATTTTATTCGATATCCCTGCTCTTTTTATCAGTACCCCTTGGGTATGCACCAAAAGATGGTCACTACTTCAAATAAAAAAATAAAAAAATAAATAAATAAATAAATAAATGTCATTTGCACAGTGCTTTGTTCTTGATTTCTAATTCTAATGTTTGCCTTTTTTTAAATTCAAATTCATATGTTTCTCATTGCTACCTTTGTCTGAAAATGTGAATATAAACTTTGTTTTATTTATTCACCCATTTTAACTGGGTGAATAAATACATGTGATTCATTGCTCCTGGCATAAATTTATGGTGTACTTCCCTTTAATCACCCTCTTAACGCTTCTTCACCTTAAAACAGGGTCGTGCTCAACCAGGCTTAAATATTGTTTATCCACACAATCCTTTAAACTCACAACACACAACCTCTCTCATGCATCACCTTCTATTTTTTTTTCCACTCGTTAATCATTTAAAGCTGTTACCTCATAGGCTACAGCCCATATTTTTCTCCATGGTTGGTAATTAAGCAACAAAGAAACTTGAATTATGCTTATTTTATGGATATAATTTACTGTGCGCTCAAAGCAGCTTAGCCAATCAAGGCAGCACTGCTGACATCCAAAGACAGATGAGAGAAGAGGGATCTATATAAAAGACCATGACAAACTGAAGCACCCACAATGTTACATACAGTATATTTAAATGTCCATGTATCCTAGTCTATATTGGGGAGGGCATGTAGACCTCAAACCATCTTAGCAAGCAAGTGCCTATTGGACTGCAGTTGGTGCCAGCTGTTGGTCTGCCAGAGCTTTGCAGATTAGATTGGCACTACAGCAGTCTGCTAGTGGCAGGACCATTTAGATTCAGTACCATCTATTTTGTATTCTTTTAACAACTGATCCTCAGCTCAGCTGCTTTGACTCAACTGTCCCCTAGTGGATCCTACTAGTGCCCATTTGCAAAATGCTGGCAGATCAACAACTGTGTCAATCTCAGGCCACTTATGTCCAGCTAGTGTGCACTGTATATTGGCTGAGTGGGATTACAACCAGAGATTAGAAAATTGTTGCAGAAAATTCAGTCTGAGATATTTATTTGTGGTTGACGCATCCAAATACACTACATGGCCAAAAGTATGCGGACACCTGACATCCAACATTATCTCATCCAAAATTATGGGCATTAACATGGAGTTGGTCTACCCTTTGCTGCTATAACAACCTCCACTCTCCTGGAAAGGCTTTATGCTGGATTTTGGAGCATTCAGCCATAAGAGCATTTGTGAGGCCGTGCACTGATTGAGCGATTAGGCCTGGCTTGCAGTTGGCTTTCCAATTGATCCCAAAGGTGTTGGATGGGGTTGAGGTCAGGGCTCTGTGCAGGCCAGTCAAGTTCTTCCACACCGTTCTCAACAAAGACATTTCTGTATGGACTTCGCTGTGTGCCCGGGGCTATTTTCATGCTGAAACAGGAAAGGGCCTTCTCTCAAACTGTCAGGGAAGCACAGAATCATCTATAATGTGATTGTATGCTGTAACATTAAGATTTGCCTTCACTGGAACTGAGGGGCCTAGCCCAAACCGTGAAAAACAGCCCCGGACTAAGTGGTGTCCAGATATGTTTGGTCATATAGTGTACCATAAATAAATGCTTTACTTCCAGTTGTTCATCCACAGTAACTAATGATTATTTTCATTGTTTGAAAAGAACTAAATCACTGAAGAGTTGCTGTGTGGATGAAATGTTTTCATATACTGTAAAATGTAAGGAGGAAATTTCTGCACAATTTAAATAATCTGCACAGTTGAAAGGTTAAACAACTTTGTGAATCCAGTTTTTTACTTTTTCATTGACAAGATAAGTATATAAGCTTGACATATTGTAGTGTAAAACAGCATCCTGTCACTGACTGTCACTGTCTTGTTGGTGTGCTGAGTCTGCAAATAATGTGGACTAATACCCTCCTTGAAATCATACATTAAATCCCATTCATATTTAAAGTAATCAGACACTGATTCAAAGTCATCAATTCCCCTGCTCTTGGATTGAATTAATTCATTTGGCAAGCTCTCTGGGTATACAATAAATTGGTCTAAAAGTGATTTTATGCCCCTTTCCCACAATTAAGCATAAGGTTTCCTCGAAGGTTTGCCATTTAAAATCGTTTGAGGCCATCTATCTTACCTTGGTTTGAAAATACCTAGGGAACCAAAACATATAAGCTCAACCTTGCAAACTGCATTACAAAGATAAAGCAAAATATTGATAGCTGGAGAGTTCTGCCACTGTCTATGATTGGATGTTCAAATTCTATGAAGATGGGTTCTCTCTTCAGGTTTCTCTACCTGTGTCAACATCTCCCTCTTTTTCACACATCAGCCATTAAAAAAAAAAACTGGATTCCATAATTGTATCATATATGTGGAACTAGAAGTGCTACTTAATTTCCAAAGTCCACTTACAAATTTCCAAATTAGTGGCTAGCTATGGAAATGAATACAGCCATTGATAGTCAAGCCCAATAATTTTACTCACTGGAGTTTTATATTTGAAAAACTCCAAATTTTAAATCTGAAGTTTTCAATATACAGTCAGGTCTATAAGTATTTGGACAGTGACACAATTTTCATCATTTTGGCTCTGTACGCCACCACAATGGATTTGAAATAAAACAATCAGAATGTGATTTTATTTTATTTCAAAATTGAATTAGAGGATGAACCCCTTGAGATGCAGCATACATGCCCACACCGTAACACTACCTCCACCATGCTTCACAGATGAGGTGGTATGCTTTGGATAATGAGCAGTTCCTTCCCTTCTCCATACTCTTCTCTTCCCATCATTCTGTAGTTGATCGTTGTCTCATCTGTCCATAGGATGTTGTTCCAGAACCGTACAGGATTTTTTAGGCAAACTCAAATCTGGTCTTCCTGCTTTTGAGGCTTACCAATGGTTTACATCTTGTGGTAAACCCTCTGTATTTAATCTGGTGAAGTCTTCTCTTGATTGTTGACTTTGACACAGATACACCTACCTCCTGGAGAGTGTTCTTGATCTGGCCAACTGTTGTGAATGGGTTTTTCTTCACCAGGGAAAGTATTCTTCTGTCATCCACCACAGTTGTTTTCCATGGTCTTCCGGGCCTTTTGGTGTTCCTGAGCTCACCAGTGCGTTCTTTCTTTTTAAGAATGTACCAAATAGTTGATTTGGCCACACCTAAGGTTTTTGTTATCTCTCTGATGGGTTTTTTTTTTTTTTTTTTTTTCAGCCTAATGATGGCTTGCTTCACCGACACTGACAGCTCTTTGGACTTCATATTGAGAGTTAACAGCAACAGATTCCAAATGCAAATGCCGCACCTGAAATCAATTCTATACCTTTTATCTGCTTACTTGTAAATGAAATAATGAGGGAATAGCACACACCTGACCATGGAACAGCTGAGCAGCCAATTGTCCAATTACCTTTGGTCTTTTAAAAAAAAGGGGGGGGCACCTATAAAAAATGTTGTAATTTCTACACCGTTCACCCGGTGTGGATGTAAATGCCTTCAAATTAAAGCTGAAGGTCTGCACGTTGAGCTCATATTCATTATTTAATTTCTACTCTAATATGCTGTGGTAGACAGCTAAAATAACAATAACTTTGTCAATGTCCAAATATTTATGGACCTGACTGTATTTCAGACCTCTGCATACACAATTTGTTTTAATCATTAATTTGCACCCCCATAAACCAATGGTGTATACCTTTCTTGGAGGGAGAGGACGCAAAGTACTATTCAATATGTATATATAGTCAATTTGCACCCTTCCTTACACCCATTTTTTTCCCATTACCTACAGATAAGACATTATGTTACTGTAAATCCAAACCTCCTAATGTTGAAACCCTTCCAAAGAAACACCCTTTTTATGACCTTATTATGCTCCCTCCTGACTCCAAGCATCTTGTCTCCCTGTTTGTATCTAAATTTTGTGACCATACCACGGTGTCAACTGCACAACTAAGGCCGACATGGAATGATAAATTGGGTATAGAAATAGGATGTATACAATAGTGTCTGTCCAGAGTTAATGCCTGCTCCATCAATAGCAGACATCAGCTTTTACAATTTTAAGTCATGCACAGACTGCATTATTCAAAGTCTAAATTATGTGGGATTTATTATTCTGTGTGATAGATGCAGGGCTCCAGAGGGAACATTGTAAAATACCTTTTGGCTCTGTCCTTCACTTAAGGGCTTTTGTATAAATATTTTTTACTGGTATTCTAAAGCATTTGAACAGGACATTGAGCACGAGGCTGAAATTGCCAACTTAGGTTGCTCGGAGTCCACTGTACAGAGATTTTGTCAGGTTTATTCAGAACAAATTAAATTCAACAACCAATCCAAATTCTGTACCTCTGTAGAGCCCAAACTAGTGAAATAACGTGGACAGGGCCACAACAATAATGGTTTGGAAAAATTATATATATTTATTGGCTATGATAATGGATATATGAATAGGCTAATTGAAAACAATAATTTTCATAATATGAGGAATGATATTATATGATTCTTAATCTGAGGAAATTATAATTCTGCAACACCTAAATATTGAAGATAGCAGTACTACCATTTAACAAATGTTAATTTGTGTGACGGGTTAGTGACAAACTACTCTGTATTATGTGGTTAGTTTGTTAAATTACATAAAATGAAGTTTTAACAAGGTAAAACAACAAGGTCAGAGAATTTGCTATTCCAGACCAACACACGCATAGCAAAATAAAACACAATGAACAGCTGAAAAATGACCTAATTAGATATTACGCTATCCTAGTTTCACACTATCCCATTGTTTGATGTCTGTGTTAAATAAAATGTGGTTCAATACTTAACAGCAATAAAAGGGGAAGCCAGTCCTTAATTCGGTTAGGTGATGTGTCAGTTTGTCAACAGGTCAAAGGTCACGGCAGGTGTGTAGACTACTGGGAAGCTTTTTCTTTGAAGTCGAGGTTGCGATGAGGTTCCAGTCAAGATGAATTTGGATGTGCACAGGTCTCCAGGTGGGTCATGCCACAAGGGAGATGTGGAGAAAAAGTCTGGAGATCCTCAAAACAGCTGTTGATGGGAAATAAACCATCTTGGTTTATTTTGCAGATGGTAGCTAGCCAACACTGTCTCTATGATCAAGCGAGATGCGGGTTGGGGTGGAACATCAAGGTCCTTAAGGGGTGCGTTTAGTCTTTACCCTCAGAGCCAAATTAAGTTTTTGTTGAGCTTTTATGCTCAAATGTCACTGATGTAATGGAAACCCATATGCATTGCCTGAAACCACATATATACAGTATATGATTTTGGGCACCCAAACATTTGATTGGCTCATTGTATTGGACATGTAAATCAAGCACTTTAATGTTTAAGCACATTCATTAAACTCAGCTTCCCCATTTTCTTCTCAAAGGGGGGAGTTCCTGCCCCACACTGGTGCCTAATCAATCAAGCAGTGAGTTTATTGTAGGGTCACAAGAGGAAGGAAACAGGCACTTCATTATGCCTTGGTTGACCAGAGATGTTAATTGTGAATATGACTCAGAGGGTCAGTCCTGTGGTCAGGAAGCCAGGGGCCACAAATGTCCTTTATATAGGTACATTGTTACACTGCTATGCATCTGTTCACTGCCATGCAACACTTGTAGATTTTTGGGATAGTGCTACCAAAAGACTTACCTTAGCAGACTGGAAATCTCCCCTATTGTATTTAAAGGTGGATTTCTGAATTGCTCTCCAACATACCAATGGAGGAATTTAGGCTAGGTTTACACTGCAGGTCTTGATGCCCAGTTCAGATTTTTTTCCTTTTATCCAATTTTTTGTCCAGCTATTCATATTTACTTTTAAAAGTGACCCATATCCAGTACCTGTGTTAACATGGTTTACACTTAAAACAACCTGCATGCGTACATGAGGGTTTGGCTACTGATACAGAAGTAATCAATCAATCAGGCACAGCAAACGAGGCAGAAATAATGATTTAAGCTATTGCTTTCCGGAGCATCTTTAGAGCTACTTTATACTTAATTCTTGCAATGTTCTTACGAGCTGCTCGCTGAAAAAATGTGAGATAAATAACATTAATTTACAAGACATCATCCAAGAAAACACGCTATAGATGTCCTCATAAGACTTTACCAGTTACTGCCACCCCCCCCACCTCCAAAAAAAAGAAAAAAGAAGGCATTCGGATGAGCATCCTCAAATGCTACTGCAGATGTTTTTATGGGCACTGGGAATGAATTATGAGACAAACAGAGGCGGTTCAGTCTGGCCGGTCATCTGAGTCATCAGCTTCTGAGTAGCTCATAGAACTGGAGCTTTCCTTTTAATCTTGTAATGCCTTATTGTACAGCCTTGACCCCTGCCACAAGGCTGAGACTCCTGGATTGGATACATTTTGCCATCGAATTAATGTTTGATGAAGGGCTTCATTGCCCATCAAATCCCAGAGAAACAACATTTGACTTTGCATTACTTGAAAACTTTCTGGAAAAATACACACATACTACACTGCAGTTTACACAGGACAGAGAGGTTTTATTTTTTGACTTTTCCTTCTTTTGTAATAGAGCTTTTCCTATTCAACAATTAAATAAATTGTGTACATGTCTCTCAATTAAAGCCCCGACCACAAAGACAGGAGAGTATACAATGAATGTATTTTATTTTTGTAAAGATTGCATTATTTATTCCTGTACTCTAGCACTGCTATTTTAGCTTTGAGTTGAATTTTCTTTGCCATCTCCAATCCCACCAGAATTTATAATGTCCAATTTGTGAACTTTGTACAGGTGTGCTCATATACGCCCTCTGCAGCTGGTTTAGGACAGTTAACACATCTCACGGTTGTCCTTCACAATATACAATACCTTCTCGCTGCTTAATTTCACACTGCAGCCACAAGTCTTCCATGTACAGAGTGGGCGTAGGGGAGACCCAATCATACGTGCATGCAGAAAACAAACCACAAGCATCCCAGAGACCTAAGGGGGGTAACTCAAGTAACAATGGTTCATCAGGTACACTGTTGATCATGCACCTCCCCTGCGGAGCTGCGGACCACAGTCAGCCCTGGCAGGGGTCAGATTCGATCTGAGACCGTGTCGCTCACTCAAGCTTCGTAAGTGACACTTTTGAGCTACCCAGCAGCCCCTAGATTTATTTATTTATTCTTCCATTTTGGCTCATACACCAGCAGATAGATACTAAGCTCTCTCACGACAAGTGAGTACTGGGCTACTTCAGGTCATGTAGAATGGAGTGGCGTACTTATTCAATCCGAGATAACTGCGCATTGGAGTATTATTGATTTTTCTCTAAAGCAGTCTACGTGACAGCTGCAAGCATGGCATGGCTTTCATCATCCTACGGCCTTGTAGGGCACCCTGGTCAAGTGCAAGACAGTGAAGGACTCTCTTTTTCAGCATATTTTTTAGCATACGCCACATACAGAAATGAGTTGTCCTACAATAAATTTGCTAGCATGGCTTGTCCTCAGCCAAAATCTTAAAAAAGGAAGAGAAAGGATACGTAGACCATGCATTATGCAGCCATATAACCAGTTGATCATGACATTCCTGATCCCAACGACAGCTCTTGTAAAGGGATTATGAGCATGCCTACATTTAAAATACACCCCAGTTCTAACTAAATGTCCAGAATTGCTACATACCGAATTAGGAAACGCACAAAATAGCTGCTCTATGGAGTACCGTATGATGTTCTCACACGTTAAGGGGTGCACTTGGTGTGAAAGATCATTATGACACTGTCTAATTACTGTTGCCATCTATATGGAATCATTCATGTTGCTAAAAATGCGATTTTCAATATCTCTGACCACCTCACCTCTCTGCTTGACATTTTGCTTGTAGCTCTCGAAGGTGCGACCTCAATGGAGGTGTGGATGGGGTTGAGAATGGAGGAGGAGAAGACAAACACGGAGTCTAGAAAAAACCTAGCATTTTTTGCATAGTATACCTTTAAGTTCATCCATTTCTTATATGTTACTGTAAAAAACTTTTTCTCATGATATCTAGCCTTATTTGCTCTCTTTGGTTGGCTGGAGTTATTGGTTCCTTCATATATATAGTGTGGGAATGTCCCAAGGTGACTACATTTTGGAAACACATTTCATCTAAACTCTCTACTGTTCCTTCAATACCAATAGCACTTTCTCAAGAAGCACTTTTTTAAAATGAGTTTAAAAAACTTGAATGTATCAATAAGTCAAATAAGTTTTGCTGGCAGGCTTCACAGCAGCTAAAAAAATGATTGCTCTGTGCTGGCAACCCCCACACTTACTCTCCATTCACCAATATATTCTTAGTTTTATAGATGTGGCACTGTATATATGGTGCTCTCAACAGCCAGGTTAAATGGAGAAACATAAAGCAATGTCAATTTGTTAATTTGAATCTTTCGGCTGATTGTATTGTTTACTGAATTGCATTAAAATACCTTGTTGCAACAGAAAACATTCGAAAATCTTATCACAAAAAAACTGTTCTTATTTAAACATTTAAAAAGTGCATGATTAGAACCATTCTCTACACTTCTTTATCTGTTGCGGATGGATACAATTTTATAAACAGTATTTGTTACCACCTGGTGCTTGCTGTGAAACCTTCACTCAGTTTATTAGTTTTTAATCATAATTTAGTATCATTGACTTAATTTTATTTTTGTTATGTATTTCGTTTCCACGCATTTTCCATGATTATATTGCTACAATTAGGTATCATAGCAGATTCACTGCTGGGCCCCATGTTTACAAATTATGTCATCTTTGTCAGTACTAATGTGACAATCACAGCATCTCTGTACTCTCTCTTCTAGTGTAATGTCATTCATTCGGAAATTTCATATAAATATAGAAGATGTTTGCAGTGACATGAAACTGGAAAAAAAGGACAATGCATTTGTATTTTATTATTTTTTCTTGTGCAAAGCAATGATATTAATCATTTGTATAAGCTCTGGAAAATCAATTTGTTGCTATAAGAGCTCTCCCTTTCAAGAGGATAAACCTTTTTTTCAGTTTAGCTAAATACCTCTTTAAGGACTGAATCTATTTTTGATTATGAAATAAGGTCACTGTAGAAAGTCTCAGAGAGATGGGAGAGCATCTTGTATATTTAAGAGTCTCAATCCTTTCTGACATTTGGACATTTGGCCACAGGCTTAATCAGTATAACTTCATCAGGCCTCAAATATTTTATAGCATGACATTTTTAATTAAACTGAATTATAGATCTCCTTTTACTTTGATTTCAAAGTAATGATCAACATAACTCATAATGAGTACATTAAATGTGTTAAGGCAATGGGAGACAAATTTTACTTTGAAAATTAGAAAACTAATTAATAAGTACAGGATTTCTCCAAATATCTGTTCAGTTTGGATAAAATTGTCTCATCGGCACCATGGGAATGTTTAGACAGTTCACATTTGCCTCAAAATATACGTTAGGCTGTGTTTACACTGAACAGCAAAAACATGATTGGTTGTCATGAATGTGCAAGGCTAGCGTTTGATTAGGGGACAATATCATTTATTAAGTTTATGAAGACATAAAATGTTTCTTGGTTTTTGGGGGGTTCGATTCTGGTCTTTTCATATTTTCCCATTTTCCTACTTTCTGCTAAATTGTCTTTGTGAGATCTGTCTGAAAAATGCTATTCATATAAAATCGAATTCAAATAATCAAAAAAAAAAAGAAAATAAGGAATAAATGTGCATCATCTGAAACCGAGAATTGAAATGCAGTCCCCGCTCTCACGAAGTCCCTCAACCAAACTTGTGGGTGGCGTGAATGTGAGCTCCCGCCCACTCGCAGTGACTGCTAGCTGCTGCTGGGGAGCGATGACTGCGGCCTGTTGCTGGGGTTCGCTGGTGACTGTGACTGGGGGACGGTGGCTGCAGGCTGCTGCATGTACGGCACCTGGCAGTCGACATGCAGGACCACCTCCCACCAGCAAAGCTGCAGTCGGACCCGGTTCACCATGTCAGACAGCTGCTGGAGGACTGTGTAGGGGCCTTCCTAGTCGCTGTCCAACTTCGGCGCCAGGCCCTTCCATCGGCGGGTGTTGTACACCCAGACCGCGTCCCCCTGCTGGAACATCCTGTTGGAGCAGTGCAGGTCGCAGTTCCTCTGATACCTGTACTGCTACTGAGGTGTTCCTGAGCAAGCTGGGCCTGGCGTGGTGGGGCTACTGAACACCAGGACACCGGCATCTGCAGCTGTCGCCCAAACAGCAACACTGTCGGAGTGCAGTCGGTGCACTCCTGCCCAGCCATTTTGTACGACATCCGCACCAGTAGGAGGTGCAGGCCCCGGTCTCGCTGGCGGTGGGTTGTCAGCAATACCATCTGGGTAGCTAGCATGAGGTTAAACCACTGTATTACCAGCCCGTCGCTCTGGGGGTGTAGTTTATCCTATGATGAAACATTCCTATTCTGATGGGAGTAGTGTTTTCCGGATGACAATGCCCCCGTCCACAGGGCACAAGGGGTCACTGAATGGTTTGATGAGAATGAAAATGCGGTGAATCATATGCTAGGCTCTAACACGTATGGGAGATGTGTTAGACAATGCAATCCACCACCATCATCAAAACACCAAATGAGGGAATATCTTTTGGAAGAATGGTGTTCCATCTCTCCAGTAGAGTTGCAGAGAGTTGCAGTAGAATCTATGCCAAGGCACACTGAAGCTGTTCCGACGGCTCGTGGTGGCCCAACACCAAGACATTTTACATTGGTCTTTTCTTTATTTATTTTTTTCAATTTCTACCTACAATAACACAAAAAAGATTTACTTTAAAAAATAATTTTAGAAGCAACTTTCCACAAAATAGCTTCCGTCAAGTTTAATTACAATGAAAGAAATTATTGGAAGTCCGTCCAATCCTTTTGCAAATGGGGGATGGGAGGGAGGTGGAGAGGTAGTTAAATTGACAGAGATTTTATCTAATGTCTTGTGGTGTCAAGCAAAAGAACCACAGCAACAGGAAGAACTCAATGCAGCTAGCGAGAAACCAGTTCCCCTTGCTACAGTGAAACAAAAACTATGATCAGCTGGTCAAAGGGCCACGTCCTGTAGGAATCCAGAAAGATGGTGCAGGTTGGGTCCAAAAATGTGGTATACTGAAAAGTCCTGTCCTTTTCATTAATGAATATTCATTAAACTGCAGATCCAGCACCCAATCAAAATGTTTTATGAGAAAGTAGAGCAGGTTTCCACATGACGGGAGTCCTGTGGGATGTTTTTCTTTTGGCCTTTTTATTGCCCAGGAATAAAGGGTTTGAATTCCAAGTGTGCTAACCCCCCCCCCCCCCCGATTTAACATTATTATGTCCTTATTGCACCATTATTATGTGGTAAGATTAAGATTAAGTTCTACTCAGGAAAATTTGACAGGTAATAATAATAGTAATAATAATAATACATCTTACAAATTGCATGAGGAAAAATTGAACAAAATATTACAAATGTAACAAGAGACAGTGATGCAGATGCACTAAGTGTATCTCTTCCATGCTTTGTAAGCAATACAGCAGCCTCTCTCATTTTTCAAAAGTTTCCCAGGCAACCAGTCAAAATGGCAGCAGGCTTAGTTTGTTAATTAATCACTTTGGCAGTTTGTCCGAGCCACTGAGCCCAACCCCCTACCACTCTCTCAAATAAAGTCTCTCTGTGGAATTACAATTTGAGATTTCTCTGCGTGTGTGTGTGTGTATGTGCGTGTGTGTGTGTGTGTAGTGCAGTGTAATGTTGCGTGTGGCATATGCTGCCCTTAAGAAGGACCATTCAAAGCTACACAAGGAGCATAAGAGCATGAAGTAGGCTATACAAAATAAAGTATACTTTAGATTTCAGGAACAAAATATGCACAGTATATCCCATAACAACAGGGAACCTTTTTAAATTGATTTCCTTAACAATAAATAGTGTTTATAATCTTTTCAACACTGCTACTAATGAGGGACCCTACAAAACAAAAACATCACACACAAAAAAATTTAAACATATTGACATTAATCAGAGAAGAATTTACAGCAAAGTAAAAAGAAGTTGAAGCAGACCCACTTTGAAATGTGAAGACTTTTGCCAAGTAAAGAGCACAGTATATTGTACATGCATGGACTGTGTTCAAATAAGGACCTTTATAATTATACCTTTTTGCTTGTATTTTTATTTATTTATTTTTGCCCCGAGAAAAAAAAAAGATTCATTTTGTTGAATACATATGAACTGGAGCACAAAGTATTATGGAATGAATTACACATTTACATTTGCTGCTCATGTTCACAGCGGTGTGGATATACAACAAGAAGCTCCTGTTAAGAATAGCCTCTCAGCCACTGTTGTCATAGTTGGTACAAGTTTGTTTACACTCAAAGCATCTGTCAGTGTCTCAAATAGATGCCGGATTTATGCTCGCCTTCTACTGTCTCTCTACGGGTTTCTTTGCCATATAAATTGTGAGCCTGACTGATGTGGAAATCACTTGACTTGGGGCTTACAAACCAAGATATATTCCATCTGCATGTGTTCATTCACCAGTCAAACTGTTGCTCCTCCGCCAATCCAGTTTCATTGTAATGAGTTCAGGCATCAGAACCTTAAAACCAATCCGTCCCCAACCACACTGCTGATCCAAATGTTCATATTTTCCACTGTTCCTTTTCTGTATGAATGAAGGCTGAATTTAAGTGCTCTTATTGTACCAGGAGATTAAATCTTTCATTAATTTAGAGAACAAATCCAGCTATCCAATACTTCTAATGACTGTATCACAAAGAAGTAGCAGAATTTCCAGTTTTACCGTGGGATTATCTAATTATATACATAGCTTGCACATGATTTGAGATTTTCTTTGGGAATACAAAGATTTTCATAATAATAAGAAGAATAATATGTACAATAATGGTACAAAAATAAATAAAAATTAGATAAAAATTAAATGATGAAGCAATTTATGAATCATTTAGCAGAATGTAGAAAAAAAAATCATCCTGCTCATTATGAGTTTGATAATCTCAATAGGCATATTTTTAGCCTTTTAATGTAATGTATTATTCTAAGCCATAATCATACATTAACCATGAGCTGCAGAAATTTCCTGTGAAGATGATGAGGGAGGCAAGGATTTCAGTTGAAGAACTACAGTTTACCTACGTCTTGGATTCATCAAGTCTCAAAATCAACTGTGAGATGCCCTCTCCATACTTTTTGTATGAAGAAAATATGAAATAAATTATTTGTTTTAGAATGGCTGTAGTCTTTCTTGTGCTTCTTTTGTGCAAATAATGCTGGACCTGTCTGTATATTGGTTATGTTCATGCAAAATATGAAATTGTGTTACATTTACTCAAACTTGTTATATGCAAGGTCCGGTTTCAAGAGAGTCTATGTGGATTAAGCAAAATGTTTTGGATTTCAAGAACTGACCTGTATAGTATGCTCAATTACTTAAGTCCAGGAAGACAAATAATTGTATTTTGTCTTATGCTTCACCGTGGAATTACTTTACAAACAGGCAACACGTTGAAAAAAAAAAAGAAAATAAAAATAATGGAAAAATACAAGCTATAACAAGTCAAACCCTGATATCACAGTCTAGCAATGTTCATTTGCAGGACAGTTCTGTATTCTCTAAAAAGAGACAGGTATGGCCTTTGCCACATATTCCCCTTGGAAACAAAGTCTGTGCCAAATGCATCATTAAATTGAAACACTATTACTCAGCCTTTGACATCTCTACCCCTGATTTAGTGCCATAGAGTTATTTTGCTCAGCTGTGTGCTGCCATAAAGTGCTGCATATCAAGTTAATAGGGAATGTTTGTGATTAATAATTGCTCCAAAGTGCAGTGTTGTGTTACATTTAGAAAATGCCTGTGCTGTGGCACAGTTGTGGCCAGCCTCCCAGTTGCACTTCAGATATCTTTTGCCCAGGGGGTAATAAACTTATTAAAAAGGAGAGATGAATGGAATGGCTTCAAAGGGATTTCAAACGCACTATATACTCTTCAATGGTGAGTGAATGGTGTGTGTGCCCTGCGACAGATTGGCGGCCTGTCCAGGGTGCATTCCTGCCCCACGTCAAATGCATGCTGGGATAGGCTCCAGCACCATGAATGGATGTATACTCTGCAACATATTCGGATTCCACTAGAGCTCAATATACGGTTGGAAACTTTCATTCAACCAGGAAATGTTCTTTTGAATATTTTATGCATTTATCATATGCTGTTCCCAAATAAGTGTTAATAAATACATTTTTGACATACTTCATTATCAGAACAAGATAACTGTTTGTCATTTCTAGTTCAGTTGCTGGAATCGCTGTTTCCTTGCCCTGTGAAATGTGAAACACAGATGTAGATTTAAGATTGGACTCGGCATGCTCGAACCAAGTTTCAAGTAATTTCTGGTTCACCTCTATGCTTTGGCCATGTCAATGAAGACAAAAGCAGGGAACATTTTGGCAGTCTTGCTATGTAGCTACTCTTTATGAAAGACCTGTTGAAATTCTGAATATATTTTCAAATGAAAAATGCCCAACCAACCCCCCAATACACCCCCTGGATTCCCAGACTACATTGAACCCCCCAGACCCTTTGAATCACCCAGGCCCCATGCCCTAAGATTTTCACAGCTCATATGTGCATTTTTCAAATAGCCAAATCTCATATCCCATTTTCATTGTACAAATGAAACATGGCTTGTTTTCTTCCTCTCAGCAAAAAAAGAACTTTCTCATGAGTTCACCTGCCATTTTGGTGAAGACAAACAAACAGGAAGTGAGGTGTAATTCCTGAACAATTGTTAGCGTCACAAAAGAAATTTCAAATATATATTTTGGCCAGAGGCCCTAGGAGTGTACAGACAGAACTGGACAAACTCAGCAGTGCTAGTTGCTGAGTTAGTCATATACCCAGCCATATATTTGGCTCAATAAATCCTGCATAAGTGAAACTTGAAAATTTGTGCATGTTGGAGTCTGGAGATCACAAGTGTGTTGAAGGTGTCACTGTACCCAATGAGCTGAATCGGACGTTTTGTCCATCATAATGCATGGTGCATTATTATTATTCATGGGGTGCACACGTTTCAATGTCACATCTAGCATTTGCTTAGTATATTAAAAAGATTATATATTGCTGAGTTCAACATCCTAACCAATCTCACAGCTACTCTGAGCTAAGACAGGTTTATACCATTTTGTTATTTTTATTTTGCAATACATAAGTAAATAGACATTTTAAACAAAATTGTGTCAAACAAAACATTTAATAATTCATTGACTTTGGAGAGAAAATGGAAGATGACTCAAAAGCAGATCAGAGGTTCCAATATTGAAAATTAGTTTCTAAGACAACAGCATGTCTTGCTATGCAGTTATTTGTGAATATATTTTTATAACATACATATATTGAACAGTACAGGTTTTGTCTTTTTGTTTTTGGTCTGTCTGCATTTAGTGCACAGTTAACCCTGTCGTGTCTGTAATCACTTTGCATAAGCAAGAGGATTCATAAATAAAAGGTTATTGCCATGTTTAAGCCTGGCAAAGAAGCAGATAGATTTCTCAATAAAGCCTAAAAGTTATTGAGAAATCTGAGAATGAGAAATGTGTTTTGTCACATTTTTGTCACGTTGGCCCTTGTTATTAACAATGAAAATAATAACCAAAATATGGATGTTACCCATATGCATGTCATTGAATGCACAGTAAGCATGGAACAGTGTGTTGGCTTTCCTAAAGGTAATTACTCCCTGAAAATGCTATGAGATCTTGTACAATGCTTTCTTAAACTTTCTTCTATAATTTAATTTTACTTTAGCTTTCATGTATAATTTAAAAGTTAAAGTAGTTGATATTAGCCTCTTGAAATCTTTGATCTTTGGAAACTGAGCATGGACAGCATTAAGATGCATCATCTACTGTGGGTCTCCAAACAAATATGATAGGAAAGACATTTTTTACCATGCACTTACTTTTTTCCCAAATGGTCTAATTACCTTTAGAAAATGAATTCACTGTAGACCTTGCCTTGTGTCTTCTGCTACATACTTGCATGCATTCATACTTCACTGATATCATGGTGCCCCTGCAGTAATCTCACTGTGCATGTGTGGGTGGTTCTCAGTTGTTGCTGTCTGCTCAGAGTTAATTGCTTCTATTGTAAGTGGGTTTTGCATAGAAAGATTTCAGGGAATTGTTTTGTTTTTTCCCGTGAATTTTGAAAAATATTTGGGTCTTACCGACCATATTTCAATCAAGTGTGTTTTGCGGAAATGAACATTTTCTGGGTTACATCCAATGTGAAATTTCAGTTCTGAAACTGTGGAGTTCTGCCTCTGCATCAAACCATGTTGAGTCAAAGGAAGTAATCATCCTCTGTGCTAGGGCACTACAAAAGAGAGTGTGCAAGAAATAATTAGAGGGGACGTATTGGTAACAACCAAAACACGCAGTACATTGACCTGACACAAATGAAGCAATGACTCTGCATATAGTTCCTAAAGGTTCTTTGAGTATGTAACAAGCACTTTATTGATTGATTAATTTTTTTATTAAAATGATATTTTATTTGTAACCGCATGGTGTAAATTGAAAAGGGCGTGCTAAATGGTATTCTGACAGTATAAAACTGACAAACGAAAGAGAATCACAAAGGGTATGTGTCATGTCTTTTTAAGATTCTGTTCATTATTAAAAGCAAAAGCTTTTGAATTAAAAATGCAAATGTAAGTGTAAACATAGGCAGCTGGCTTTAAATGATTACGGCTTATTAATCTCAGATAGTCAACAGATTCATTCAACATTCAGCAGTGTTCCCTTTTTCATAACAAACAGCAGTGGCACACCATTCATCAAATGTCAGCAGCACAAGGCCAGTCAAAAGAAAAGTCTCATGGTGTTTACAGGGCACATTTAAACACAGCTTGAAGTTCATCCTTGCCTGTGAATAATCTTACCCATTTTAAATTAAAGTCCCTGTCTTATTTGGTAAATGGTAAATGGACTGCATTTATATAGCGCTTTTATCCAAAGCGCTTTACAATTGATGCCTCTCATTCGCCAGAGCAGTTAGAGGTTAGGGGTTAGGTGTCTTGCTCAAGGACACTTCGACATGCCCAGGGCGGGGTTTGAACCGGCAACCCTCCGACTGCCAGACAATCGGTCTTACCTCCTGAGCTATATCGCCCCAATTTTTTTTGCCTTAAATGAATAATCTAGTATTATAAACAACAACAACAACAACAACAATAAGAATATGAATAATAAATAGCACTACAGTGTTACATCCATATTGATTCAAAGAGCCACTTTTACTCTTTATTAAAAATGAAATAAAAATAAATGTAGTATCCTTAGCCTACCAGGCTCTTTGTGATTACTGAGCTCACCGGTGCTCTCTTTCTCCTTAACAATTTTCCAAACAGTTGATTTTTGGGAAGCCTAAGGTTTGGCCTATGTCTATGACTGTATTTTCTTATTTCTCAGCTTCACAATGGCTTGCTTGACTTTCATTTGCAAAACTCTGGTCCTTATGCTGACAAACGTCAATAAGACTCCAAGGGCAATCAAAAGCCTATAGAATGAAGACCAGACTCTTATATCTCTCTTATAATTGCACTAAAGAAGCAATTGAGCACATCTGACTAATTCAAAATATAAATGCACAGAGGCCCACGATCCAATTTACCCAGCAAGAGATCACAAATTTATTCATCTTTATTTGTAAGACAGGCATGTTTCAGTTCATGTCGCCTTCAACTCCATTCAAGACAGTAAACAAAAACAGGTGTCAGGGCACCTGGAGGCCAGAGTACTTCTGGTATTGTTTTCCCCTGCTTACCTGTCTCCCATGTGTCTGGTTGTTTAGCTTGTTAGTTGTTCCTTTATTGTTTTATTGGTTTATTAGTTTTCCTCACCTGTTTGTTGTTAGTCATTAGTCTCACCTGATTGTGCTCTGTATTTAAGTTCACTGTGTTCAATCATACAACTGTGCACGAACAATTAATTACATTTCATGAACTACCCTGCACTAGAATATGCAAAGACATTTTTTATTTTTTTATTTTTATAAATGAACATTATAATTTGAATTATGATAAATTGCAGACTTAATTACAATTGGGATAATTATATTACAATAAAGCTTTTTTTTTTTTTGTTTTAAAGCTAATAGAAAAATAAAAATATACCTTCTTCGATTATCCAGGCATGGTGGAGGAATTTTTTTTAAAGTATATATTTTTTTTCTCACAATTTCATTTAATGAAGAACTTTGAAGACTCTATAATTACAAGAAGTCTATTAAGATTATTTGTGAGCTGGTTACACTACTATATTTATCAATTGTTTTCAGCCTCTGCATATTATAGTGCAGGGTAGTTTATAATATGTAATTAATTATTACTGCACAGTTGAATGATTGATGTTTACATAGCAAGGGTAATCGCTTGGAGTGCAGGTCTCCACGCACTTGTATTTTGTATGAGTTTGGAAGGCCGATGCGCCTTTTTTGATAAATAAAGAGTAAGGTTAAAATTTCCATTGTTCTCGCATCAGTCTAATCATGACCGCCTGTGAAGGCTCCCTGAAATGGCTCCCTGAAACGCTGTCTTGCTTGACAAAGGGGCTATTGTCATTAATTATCGTTAACCATAATTAGCTAGACTAGCTTGCTTGTGGATTAGTAGCCTATAGGATAACTTAACCTAGTCTAAAGTTGGTAAATCACATATTAACCGGTTTATTCTATTTTGAGCATTGTGAGTGTTGTTGTTTCAACTGTGATTTTGTTTTATGACAGTGCAAAAGAGTACACAGTAGGAAATTCACAGTATTGTTACCTGTTATCTACGGATGTCAGTACAGCAGCGTGCATCCATAACAAGTGGGCAACTGTGTTGATTAAGACAAAATAGCAGCGCCTGGTACTGCAGCTGAGGGGTCGCGATTTACACATGACGTGAAAACTGTGGACCCGTGCATATATTATAATATGTATAATTAATATAATATAATTATTAATAATATATATTATAATTATATTTTGGTTGGTGGTATTTATAATTTGTATTTTATATAAAATACAAATTATAAATACCACCGGCCAAATGGGCACTCGTCGAGTGAGAGGGAAAAAGGGCAGGGGCTCAAGCCCCGCTGGAGGTCTATCTGTGCACGTGCCTGAGTATGATGTAACTAGCAAAAGGTATGGCACATTACACATTGGTAAATTTATTTTCAACCATTTGAAGAGCAGGTTTTTTTTTTTCTGATTAAAATTTTAAGTCAGTTTTCTAGAACTCTAGAAATTGCTTTCAGTTACTAGTAGTGATCATCACATTAGCATCAGAATGTTCAGTTATGACCCTTCTAATCACATGCTTGTGAACTTGCACCTTATTCTAACATTAACAGTAAAAGCTTTTTATGTGGTCACAACACCAATCATTTCTGTTGCATCCTCAATAAGCGAAGAGTACCAATATAAGATAGAATTAAATCTTTAAAACGTACATTTTTCTGTACCGCCGTATGTTTCACTTAAGTTCACAGTTGCTGTAAATGACATCATAAGTATGAAAACCAGTGTTCAAACCAAATAAATGAAATTCTTGGTGAAATCTGTTGGTTTTCAGTGCTGTCCGGGTCCTTTATCATTGATGTAATGTTGGGGAATATTTAGAGCTAAAAAAAAAAAAAAAAGTCAGTAGGATATAACATATTATTATATTTTTTGTCCAGAATATGTTAATTAAATGTACAATTGATATTTTCATCAAAATATATATTTTTATTTCCGTAAGTACTTTGTCTAGCCTACTTATTTTTAGCAGAGCTATCACTGCTGGAGTACTACGCTACTGTTCGCCATTCACTTATTGTTATTCTCTCGTGTTGGTAGGCCTTTCAAAGTTCCCCAACTTTCTAGGATGTCTTCCCCTGCTTGTTGTCAGGAGTACAATACCAATTTTGACTTGGTACCACGTTAATGTAAAAAGGTAGCACCGTTACCATTTCTGAATTTTAGCATCGACTTGGTACCAAAGTATCGGGTCTTCTCACATCCCTATTTACCACGCTTATCAAAGTCACATTTTTTGTGGTCAATGACCTTAGGATTATGCAATAAGAGGCTTTTAAAATTTAAAAGTAATGGGGAAGATTGTTTTTGAAGCACATTTCACAAAACATGAAAAAAAAAAAAAAAAAACATTTTCCAGGCATGAATGGAAAAAAATGCATTTTTACAGTGTAGTTCATTTTGATGGTTTTGAAAGGACAGAAGCTTAAAAATAATCACCATGCCTATTGCTGAGTGTGGAAATGTTGATTCACATTATCATTGCTTAAGTTCATTTTGCATTGCTTAATTGACCTTACTATGTAGAAATAAATGGACTGAAACCTAATTTAGCTTCTTGAATGTTTCTAAAACTCATTGCAACTATTAAGGCACATTAAGACACACGTATCACCATTATCTTATTGAAACTATTATTAAATCCATTAAACACTTTAAAGGGAGCCAGGAGGAAACGCAGGTAAAATCTATCCTGGAACTGCAAGTAGATGTACCTGTACCCATGGGAACAACAAAGTATTAGCTATTTTTGGACCATTGGTTTAAATAGTTTCTATGGAGAGATACTGTATATTGAAAATTTTCTACAGCAGTCAAATGCCTGCAGTTGAGGATCTTTTTTTTTCAGTTAAGCTTGGGTAGGTCTACAACTTCTTACTTTAGCTAGCTTCCCTGCTCCTTCCTCTACCAGAGGAGGACAAGCTGATAGCTTTCGGATAATGGCTGTCTGTCTATCATTTGGAAAGAACACATGCAGGTGAACAGAAAGGAAACACTTTTGGTGATGTGCAAAATTTTACTCTTCCTGGAAGAGAAGATAAACATTCTTCAAAAAATGTATCAAAGCCTTGAAAAGATTCTCAGACAAGAAGACCTAACCAGGAGGGTGCTTGTGTTTAAAAAAGGGAAGAAAAAGATTGAGTTGCTTCAGAGCCAGCTGGATGTTGCTGTGCAATGCAGTTGTGTGTCTAGATCAATGGTTCTCAGCTCTCTGTTCAATTTGAGCCACATGTCCCAAACAGAATGTGTCACGCACCTGAAGAAAATTCAGAAATGACTTGCACGCATTACAAAATGAGAAGAATCAGAGTATTTCACTGATTTTATTTCAACTGGACTTTCTGCCAGTTAGAGGCTAATGGGTACGTGTTGACACCAGGCTGCAAACAGTTTGTAAAACATTTCAATTTGCTACAGGGTTAGACCAGCAAAATCAAAGCACAGTGATCGAAGTTAACCTGGCAGTATGTTTCTAGAGTATTCAAGGAACAAATTCCCAAATTTCCACACACACACGCACACACACCCACACACACACACACACACACTGAACAGCTGACCACAGAATTGAATCAACACCTCTGTGACCCAGTCTCAACAAAATTTTACATAGTGATCTTCACAAAGGTGGTATTTATAGCAGAGCCACCATTCAGAGAAACCACTTGTATTCAAGGCTAAGGTATGAAGATACATAACCTGTGTAAGGAGCAGAAAACCTGGACCCCTGAGAAAAGAAAAAAAAAGACGTCTGATTAATCATATTTTTTTCTACATTTGGACAGGTTCACATTTGGAGAAAGCCAAAGGCTTTAAAAGACTTTTAAACATGGTGGTGAATCTATAATTGCATAAGCAGGCATCTCATGGGAGTCATTGGGTCTGATTGTCCTGCATGTAACAGCCAATGAATATGAAGCCATTTTACAAAACCAGGTTCTTCCAATGGACAACTTGAGCCTGTGAACACTTCAACAATCTGTTCATGGAGAAAATGTTCCAATAGGTGAACATAGCTTATTTATTATTTAACCGAAATTATGTTATTACAGATATTGAAAAGACACACCAATTTCAAAAATAATTGCCATTGTATAACCCTTAGCCATTTAAGAGTTATTCTATTTAAGGCTGAGCATCAAGGAGATTTGGAGAATGGCTTAAATGAACCAAGACACCTTTACCATTTACAATGCTAACTTAGATTAGTTTATATTCAGACTTTAGGTGGAAGTGCCACAAATGCAAAATTAAGTTGTTCTCCTTTAGAGATATGACATATTTAAACAGGTAAAACTATATATGTCCTAGATCATAAACTCCTTGACCACAAGTGTGAAGAAAAAAAAATCTGGGTGATATGCAGAACTACTAAAACTAGCTAGCCTATATGAAGCTAAAGGCAAGCAGTGCAGTCTAGTGTCTCCAAATCTATCCAACATGTCTAAATTGTGCATTGCTGTAAATCACAACATAATCATGTATTTCCTGACACATAAATTGTTTTGACTCATAAAACTCACTGTTGCATAATTTCCAAGTAGGATTTAAATTTTGTTCATAAGTATAGAGGTCTAAGATATCTAAGGGTCCAAAAACCTATCCATAACCTCTTCAAAAAGAATAAAATCATATGTATCTGCTACAAAGCATATAAATATTCCCCTTATGATGGTTTAAGCTGAAACATTGATATCACATTGAAAAAAAAAAAAGCAAAAAATTGCGACACACTATAGCATTCATATCTAAATATTGAATAATTCACTCTGGTATGTTTTTTTCTGTGTCATGCTTGTGGGGTATACAGATGGGTGACAAATTAAAGGAAAAACCCAAACAAATAAGTGGATGAACATAACAAATGCAGATGCTTCATTGTAGGTGTACCATCACCTCAATTTCTATTGCATGTTTGTGGAAGACGGACAATCCAATACTGCTGTACTGGCAGAGTTCAGATAGTTGTGTGTCAGGGGTTTAGGAACACAGCTCATGTTAATTGTAGGTCAGCGCTGAACTGAACAATTTAAATAACACAGTACCAAACACTGGTTCGGCAGATGCACAGTGCAGTCAAAACAATACATAGCTAATGCATGAAAACGTTCAAAGAAGAACCTACAACAAATTACAACTCTGATGCACTCCAAAAGAAACCATGTTTCTTACAACCAGCACACTGATATTGTTAGGGTTTTTGACCAAAGCAAGTCTGCACACTTGACAAAATTTCTGTATTCTTTTCCAGGTTTTCAGAAGAACTGTTCTCCCAAACTTGTCAACTGCAAATTATTTGCATATGACAACACCACCATAATGGCACTGAAAAGAAGGGGAAAGAGGAGAGAAATTCTTTATAAATTCTATGCAGAAAGAAAATACTTGTGTGTTCCAACAGACAGGCAGAAACATACACCTCTTCATATAATATCATCGAGCAAAGATAACGGATTATGTAAAAAGTTGAACATGATTAAATTCAGTTACAAAAAGAAATAGTACAAATTATAGAACACAATTATGCCACTATGCTAAAATATGCTAATGCCACACATGTGATTCTAATAACCATACTGAATGCAGCATTGAACAGCAGTGAGGAAACATTATTGGCAATTGTCATTACTGTAAGTGGCAATTGACTTATCATTGTGGATGACTAGGGAGGTAAAATGTGATAATTATGGATAAAAATGCGATCACAGAAGGCTACTGACCTCATACCGAGGGATGACTGAAATTTTTGTGAGAAAACTGTTTTCGATGAAATGGTGACCCTTATCATAACACATAAAAAGGTGTGTATGTTAACCTAATGCTAATGTTGCGAGGTGCACTGGTAATTAATTCAGGAATGTTTCTTATGAGCCAGTGACTTTCACTTTCACCTTTCAGCTCTGAGGGTTTGCCAAACTGTTTCTCATCTGATTCCTTCCATGTTGCAGATTTGGACCATATGATTTTGACTTCCAGGTCAATATGTCCCAGTTGCTTGGATGGCACATTCTGAGATGACTCAGACATTTAGCACTGAAAAGCATCCACTAGGGTTCCGATATACATGGTGTGAGAACAAGAAATTCAGATTTAAGGAATGTATTAAATTATGCATAAATCCCATGTGGGCCTCAGGCTTTCTTTTCTGGGAATAGGTAGTAACACAATGCTGCATCCAACAGTTCCATTGATGTGTACCATGCACAACTGCATTCCATGCTTCTTCTGTGAGTAAATAGAATACATGTTAACACTGTCGACAGGCAAGGCCGTTCATTCTGTTTCTTAATCATTGTTGTGCCTCTCGGAAGCTGGTCTTGTAAATATCTTTATTATCATTAATAATACTTTGGCATCATACTGAAACGTTACTCTATAACTTAAGTACTTCAGCGATGCACCCATATGCTTTGACAACAGATATAGCCCGTTGGAATACTCAGGAACACTCAATCCACACTGAATCTCATGAGCTATGCTGCCCACCTGGTTACATAAAAAACTTATGAACAAAGATTGAGACCTCAGCCAAATGCCTTTTAGTTTTAGTAAGCTGCCTGCTATTTGTAATGTTTCAGGCTTATCTCTTAAATATCCAAAGCAACAGAAAATAAGAAATAAGGGCAATGCAATAACATTTTATGACCTGAATGTAAAATTTAGACAACTGGAGACACAACCATTGGTTGGTCACAATCTATTCATGCTAATCTGAATACCTTACTAACTGCATTATAATACTTAAAAAACAGACACATGCTGTGCGTGTGTGTGTGTGCTGTGTGTGTCAGAACTGTTGTATTTCCAACATTTTACTGACTTATAAAAGAAAAAGAATATCTGGAAAGAAGTTTTGCTATTTTAAGTAAGTGCTGCATCCTTGTGCAAGATTAAGTAAATTAAACAATAATTCATTGTATTTCTGTGCAGTAGCAGGAATAAACCCGAAAACAGCTTATCAGCTCATAAAAAAATTACATATTTGATTTAGAAAAGAAAACTTGATTACATGCATTTATAATCCTCCATAGTTTATTTGTGTTTTGAAACTATTAATTACGGCGAGGTCCCAAAAATGAATGGGAGCTGGGAGTCTGAAAACCAGGAGGACGGTGATGCTGTTAATGGTCCGCGCTGACAGCTGATGTTGCTAGTAAGCCTATTCACACTTGCAAATAAATGGAGTAGGCTGCACAAGATTAGCCTACTAATGTTATATCAAAGTAAAATATCCCTTTAAGAAGTAAATACTGAGCATTATTCACAAAACCTAAAAGCTTTGTCTTCTTTCAACCATTCATACCTGGAATTTTCAAAAGCTGTGTTTCAATTAAAAAAAATAAAAAAAAACATTCATTGAACATCAAATGGGTGCAGGCTATGTGTTTCCATAGCTTTTGGGAAAGGCAAAGGAGTTGTGACACTCACTCTGAGGAACATGTAAAATCTTTTCATTACTTTAAAACCAAGCTTTAAGGAACTTAGCGCACTTCTAGAAAAAAAAAAAGGAATCTAATTAAGAATGGCCAAACATAACGGTTAACATAGGCTATATAATATCTGAAACAGGTGAGTAAAATACAACATATCACATTTGAAAATTTGAGGTCAGAGCTGTCCTTGGAAACAAAAAGCGCAGTTCAGTGATTTTCTGAAACAATGAGAGGATTTATGTTGCTGTGAAACCTTGTTTTGTGGTGAGAGATTGGATTAGACAGGCATCATTCAACTACCTCAACCCAGCCCCTGCCTATTATTTAAGGTAGACTGAGCAGTCACCTGATTGACTAGTGAGCTTGAAATTGGACTGGCCCTTAACATGCACTAGCCTACTTTCTTCTGTCCAGAGGCAAGCTTAATTTTCAGCCCTTATTATTTACAGGTTTCAAACATTTTCATGGTCATTTTGGGCCCCTCTTTTATTTGAAACAGTTGAAACTGCCATGGCATGCCTCTTTACGTGTGCATATGTTTATAAGGGAAGGATTATGGTTATACAGACAAAAATGACAGCTTGGCATTTTTTTTCCCTGCAGGAGCAAATTGAAATCTAAAAACTGTGGCTTATTTCCAGGAACGAAGTGAAGGCTAGTTGAAACAATTCAATTTATTTATATAAACCCCAAAGCAGTAGGAAAGGTCATCTGTTGCTGGATTGACATAGCACAGATTTTATTTATGGGTTGGGGGGATTTTCCCACAGTGCCTGATTTGACAGCAGTTTAATACCCTGTAAAGGCTACAGTTCATGTAATTGTCCCTGCTGATCACTGTTTCATAAGTGCATACATATTGGGTTTGCTGTGCATTCATGTGCGGCAACACAAATGAAACAGTGGGTTCACTATGAAATGGAGTGCCAACAGGAATAGCAATGATGCCAAATTTACCAGTTTACTGAGCAAATAAGTTGTTTTAAGCATATTTGTGAGTAATGAATAAAATATGGGGATGTAGGGTGATTGATCTTGTGGGGGAGGAAAGTTAGAGGGAGTGGGTTGGTTGGAACAGTTCAAATACTGTATTAATTTGGTTGATCAAACAGTCAATGGTTATTTATGTACCAATTAAGAATTTATTTCTGTTGGTTAATTTCTTTCTTGGATATGTTGATAGTTGGTATAGCTCAAATCCCAGACCAAGGTCTACACTGACTTGATTAACATTACATTAAAGACGAACAACCTATTTTCTCATCCAGGGGTGGTCAAATTGGTAGTTTGGACACCCAGCATTATGATTATTTTGTTCTGGACAACCAAACTGTGATGCCTCAAAGTCTATACGACTACCAGTAAATTATTTTGACAGGAGAGCGTGACTGAAAGTTTTTCAGATCAATTTTTTACCAGCTGAAACAAGCTAGAAGTCTGTGAGCTGTTGTGTGCCCATCTATCATCTGTGATCATTAGCAAGAACAGTGTAGTGGAGATTTTGAGAATAGGTGACGCAAACAACTAAGCGTTGCTTCAAAATATCAGAACTCAGAACTCATATCACTAACAAAATCACACAATTGGATGAAAAAATAAACTATCATAAATCTTCACTAATGATGGCAGAAATATCATAGTATAGTAGCCTAATTATTTAGTCATGTCACAAAAACCTGATGTATTTATTTATTTAAAATATATGTTAAAGATATATATAGGGCAGTCTTTTGACAGTGACACATGATTTGCTGTTTTGGCTCTGTACTCCAGCACATCGGATGATGAAGCAATACAAGGTTAAAGTGCAGACTGTCAGATTTCATTTGTAGGTATGTGCATCCATATTGTGTGAACCGTGCTGGAATTACAGCCCTTTTTATACAAAGTCCCCCCATTTTAGGGGACCAAAAGCAATTGGAAAATAAACACTAACAAAAGATGATTCTAAGTGTGTCCTTTGCATTTGGAGTCTGTAGCTGTTGTCTCTCAACATGAGGACCAAAGAAGTGTCAATGGCAGTGAAGCAGGCCATCATGAATCTGAAAAATCAGAACAAATTGACCAGAGTCATAGCCAAAACATTTTGTGTGTCAAAATAAAAAGTTTGGTACTTTATAAAGAAGCAGAAATACACTGGCGAGCAATACTCAAGGACCTTGTAGACCAACAAAGACCACAATAGTGGAAAACTGAAGAATAGCCTACTTTAAATTGTGAAGAAAGAAACCCTTTTCAACTGCCAAAAATATTACATTGCATTATATTGCAGCATTGAGCAGATACTCTTATCCAGAGCAACTTAGCAACTTACACAACTTGTTTTATTTTTTATTTTTTTACATTGCATCCATTCATACAGCAGGATATATACTGAAGCAAAGGCAGTTGAGTTCCTTGCTTAAGGGTACAATGGCAGTATCCTACCTGGGAATCAAACCTGTAACCTTCAAACCTGTACCTGCAGTACAGGCTCAGCAGAATATCACCAGGGAAGATTCCCAGCATATGGTGATGTCTATGGGTGTCTATGGAAACCAAGGTCAACAGTTACTGTTTATTTAAACAGGACCCTGTTGTATCAATCATAGTATAGGTTAATGCTAGAGAACAATGTTACAGTTCTATTCCAATTGATAGAAGAGCCTGTGTAGTATGGATAATCAAAAATGTCAAAATTAAGAATGAAATTAATGAATTCAATAATTAAAACAAATAAATAAATATATACAAATGTAAAAATTGATGAATGTAAACAAAAATAGACAAAACAGATAAAACCTGACATAAATGGGTATTACTGCATTTATTTATTTCCAAATGTATATATTTCTTGATTCATTCATTTCTGTATTTATTTATTTCTCTATTCATTTATTTTTGTAACTATTCATTTCTGTATAACATTTGATAATGAGGGGGCCGCCAATCAAAGTATGTCATGATTTCATGTTATTCCCATTGGTTGATTGATACCAGCGTGCATACATCAACTGTAAGTTCCTTGCTTCAAAACCGGTTGCTTTTACAATTTAATGTTAGTAGGGGTGAACAGGGCAAAATGTAACAGGGATTTTTTTAGGTAGTTGCATCAGTGCTTAATTATTTACATATTTCGGGTTAGACATTCTGAATTTTATTTTTATTTTTTGTTTATCTTTTTATTTTGGCATTGTTGGTCCTCCATAAGGTACAGTTATCATGTTTAACAGTGATGCGGCAATATGTACAGTATGGTGCATCCAGTCTGTGAAGCATAAGATGATTTAAAAGCATATAGCTTTTCAATATTTTTTTTTTCACAATCAATAATTAATACAAACCATTGTGAAATGTTACTTTATATAAATATCAACGCATTATGATAGTAGATGATATATAATGCCATTTGTCACTTTCACAAGCAGACATGTACATGCACAAACACTCAGATTTTTGCTTTTTTATGTTTTATTTACAAGCCTATTTTCTGGAATCTGTGTTCATCCACTGATAACAGAAGGCTTCAGTCTACATAGATGCTTGTCATGGAGTTAACTCACCACATCCATCATAATTGAGTAGCTGTATTTCAGTGAACATGGCAGCTATTTTTTATATGATGCTTCAGTTAGTGAACTGACAAGTAGCATTATCGAGTCATCTGAATGTGGAGTACAACTGGTAGTCCAACTGAGCAAAACAGGGATGTTTAGGCTAAAAAATAGGGGTTACATTCATGTAGGCCTAATACGCATTGCATTATACTGAACGACATGGCAGTGCAGTATAATGGGTGAGGGGCTGGTCTTATAACCGAACGGTTTCTGGTTCAATTCGTGGGTTGGACACAGCTATTGTATCCTTGAGCAAGATATACTTAACCGCCATTGCTTCAATATGTAACCATCTGTGTAGATGGATGCAATGTAAATGCTATGCAAAAGTTGTGTAAGTCACTCTGGATAAGAGTGTCTGCTAAATGCATGTAATGTAATGTAATGTAATTCAGAGATCATAACCTTGGTTCAACAACCTTATCTAACAGCCAGCATGGTGAGAAACATTTAATACAATCTGGGTCAATTTATCTTCAGCAAAAGTGTGGAAAGTTGTGAATAAATCCACACGTATAAGCTTTTGGTTTGACATCTCTGTAAGTGTACTAGCCAAGCTTGCTGTGGAAGATCATTTGACTTGGATAGTCACTGAAGCTCAGCAGGCCTTCTTTCCTTTTTTCCTTTAACTATACAATATAAGTATTAAAGCATTGCAGTGATTACTCTTCATTATACATCCTCAGCAGAGATACTCATCCATTACCACATGTGAGTAGTTCTACTGATCATATTACTGTTAAACATGATAAATGAACATGGCTAATGTAGTGGCTACCAAGACAGCACTCCCTCACACCACAACTTTCTTGATTGCATGTAGCAGTACACACCAGTTGGGAGGGTTAATGTATACAGAAACACAAAGCAGTGCAGGAATAAAATGACCCACATAAAGGTGTGTATGCTGTCCATATAGAAGTTTGCAGAACTGGAGATTCGTTGTTCGCCTAACTCAAGATTTTAAGGCAGACAGGTCACTCAATATTTTAAGAAGAGCCACCTCAATTTTTTTTTTAAGTGAATAAGTCCAATGCAGTCAGCTGTGAGTTTTCCAAGAAGCCTTCTTCTTGTTCCTACCCACCCCCCCCCCCACCCCCACTGCCATTTATTTTTCCAATAGCCTACCCATATTGCAATGCATTGCTGCTTGTGAGCCAATAAAACAAAACAACACCAACAGATTTGCACAATGCAGTTTACCTCTAGCCATTCTCAAATAACAGTTACATAATTAACCAATAACCATTACAACATCATCACCTTGCAACACACAATAGATGAATATTCAGACACCAACAACTATTTTCAAATGTTAATTTGAATGTTTTTTTTTTTTTTAACTTTTTGTCTCAAACAATTAATGTGAGAGTGAAAACATGATTTAATTAGCATATTAAATGAAGTGTTTAGCAATGCATTTGGCTTGTGTATCATTTTAAGGTTAATGCACAGTATGAATGTGCAAAATAATGTGCACAGAGAGAGGGAGCATAGATAATATGAGACCTCCGTGAAAACTCAGAGCCCAGGAACAAGAGAGACTGTATGATTGTAAAACAGCTAAGAATAAGTGCCACCTTGGAGGCCATTTAGGCTACATTCCTGAAATATGTACACTGTGTTCGTTTTCTCCTTTTGAGAAATAACAGATATAGGACATGTATTAAAGCTGCTTCTTCCTCCCTTGTCCTTCGAGTGTCAGCTGTCGCTGTAATGTTGCTGGAGTGCGTTTATACTTTTTGCTCACGACAGCAACCTCAGTCAATGTTCGGCGATAATAGAACTTTCATGAACATTCTGCAATTTCTGTTGAGCGACACACCATCGCTGGACAGCAGTGGCTTGTTTACATTGGTTTATCTGTGAAATTCAGTTTAATTAACTTGTTTTTACAATTATTATTTTTTTAAATACACAAAGCAGTTGTTGTTACATGTTTGGCCTTCTACCTGGCTAGTAAGCAGTGATTTTCAGCATGCTGTTGAGGTAGAAACTAGCAAATGTTCCAGGTCACATGGACTGGGTCTCTGGGTCATCATGGGGAGAGCAAATAAACATAATATTGATGCTAGAGGGAGCACCAGGAGCATACAATAGGAGTGAACTTCAAAAATAAATACATAAAAAAAATGTCGGAACCCTTAGCACCCAATTCCAATAAGAATAATATGAAATGCAAATATCGGCCCGATATATCGGTCAACCTCTAGTCAAGAGCTTCAATGGGGTGAGCAGCTGTACACAAACAATGTGCAATAGCAAGTGTCTGCTGGAGTGGTGTAAAGCAACCATTTTCTGGAGTGATGAATCACGCTTCCCTATCTGGCAGTCTAACAGACAAATTTGGGTTTGACAGAATGCGTATTGCCAACCGTACTGTCCTGAATGATGCCAACTGTAAAGTTCGGTGGAGGAGAAATACTGGTCTGGGGCTGTTTTTCATGGGGGTTTTCATGGGGCTGTTTTTCATGCCCCTTAGTTCCAGTGCAGGGAAATCTCAATGCTACAGCACACAGTGACATTCTAGAGAATTGTGTGCTTCAAACTTGGCAACATTTTGGGGAAGGCCCTTTCCTGTTTCAGCATGACAGTGCCCCCATGCTCAAACCAATGTCTATAAAGAAATGGTTTGCTGAGTTTGGTGGGGAAGAACTTGACTGGCCTGCACAGAGCCCTGACCTCAACCTTATCAAACACCTTTGGGATGAATCGGAATGCCGACTACATACCATGCCTTACGCCCATCATCAGTGCCCAACCGCACTAATAATCTGGTGGCTGAAGGGAAGCGAAAACCTCGCAGCCATGTTCCAAAATTTACTGGAAAGCCTTCTCAGAAGAGTGGAGATTGTTACAGCAGCAAAGGGGGGGTCCAATTCTATATTACATATGAGATGTTCAACAAGTATATATGGGTGTGATGTTCAGGTGTCCACATATTTGTAATGTGTTTATTTATACTGTATGTATATGTATATGTATATATATATATATATAACACACATGCACACACACAAAGCCTGTTCTTTAAGAAATACATGTATTTAGCTCTTTATGTGGGCCTCAATATGTGGTGTAAAACAGTACTGCACATAGAGCAAAAACAAGAAATAGAGAATTCACATCTGACCAGCACTGCTGCTATATCAAAACATTGCCATGGCAACATGACGTAATGCACAGGGCTGCTCTTCAGCATCTTTACATAATTATGCATTCATTACTCTCCTATATATCTGCCCCGTGTACCACTATGGCTAATTACAGCATATGAATTCATCCTAAACAGACAACAATCAAGCTTGTCTGGGGTCTGAATTCAGAAAGATGTGAGACAGTGTAAGTGATTTACCACTATACTGCCCGCTTTACTATGATATAAATAAGCATGCTTTATTACATTCAAGCTTTCCAGTGACAGCTGATTGATTTGGATTTGCCCCTTCTAATGTTTCTACTGTATTTAATAGCAAGCTATGTTATTTACAAAGTGGTATCGCTATTGCTGAGACACCAGTTTAATGCAATGCAGTCAACTGCAACCGTGAGCCCATCAGTAATTGCTTCCACATTTATCCTCTCAGTAAAGATACGGGCCGCTTGTCAAATGTTGCAAGAAGGGAGCTCAAAGGCTCTTTCTAAATTTAGCAACACAAGAAGGCAGGGATAAAATGATCTGGTTTGAGATGTTTTCTGTTTTGTTCTTGTTCTTTGTTTGCACGACTGCAATATGCTTCCACGCAGTTATCTGGAAGATCATAAAATAATGCCTTTTAGATGAAAGAGAGCAGGCAGGATTTGGCATGAAACCTGGGGTGGATTGATAATGGCGTCAGAACATATACATGTATTCAACAAAGTAATGCAAAATTTATGGTGTGGTCAGATGCTGCCAGCACCAGCTCTTGGTAACAGGGCTGCGGGGGGGGGGGGGGGCATGAATGAACAGAGGACACACCAAGGAGATATTTTAATTCATTAGAATTGACAGGTGACATGTTTGCATTGCTGTCCTTATATACTGAAAATATAGACTAGAGTACTGACTTTAGTGGAAGGTTATGTCAGGTTACCCTCAGATTTTACTGAAAATAAATTGGTGCCTCGCAATATTAGATGTGAAATAATGTTTGCTTCTCACCATCTCAATTTTGGGCTTTTTGTTACATTGTTAAAGGAATCACACTCTCCCCTTTTTTGTATTCTGGTCTGAAATGACACAATGATCAAATTTGTTTTCAAGATTCTGCACTGCAAATTCAAACATGAATACATTCCTCCCAAAAGCAATCGCAGTCATGTGATCCCACAGGTGACTCAGACAATATTTCCAATCACTCATTATGTAAGTCTAATCAAATCTATAAGAAAATAAACAGAACAAATTGTTGAAACTGTAGAGAATATGCAAGCCATCTATTGTGAATAATATTCAGCTATCACTGAACTTGTGTGATTGCACGAACCTTTAGTGGAATTCAACATTCTAGACGCGGAACTGCACTAAATTAGTTCCCAAGCCGAACGGAGGATCCTTCTCCTGCATTTGCCTTTGATTTACTTCATAGACCCATGAGATGCTCTCGCTGTTGAAGTCATGAAATAGCTCCTGGATTTTGCCCTCCTCTAAATTGTTTATAATTTATGCCTTATTGTGCATTGTGCATCTCTCTCATCACTGAGAAGCAGCAAGTCCCAGGTCTACACACATCCAGACTTCAGCCTCTGAAATGCAGGACTATAAGTATAATACTTCTTGCAGGGATTAGGAAATGGCAAACCGGTTAGCCTGAAGGAAAGACTTTATTCAGGTTGCTTTTCATTTTCTACCTGAAAGCGATAACAGGGCTAGGTATAATCTTTTCTGTCAGTCTCCCAAGGAGAAGGTTTTATAATCCACAATAATTTAGGTCTGGAGTCAGGTACAGCATCCCTCCACCCAAACCCCCTAAAGGTCCCTTTGTAGGGAATGAATGATGCAATAATAAACTAAACGAGGGGACGAAACATGCAATTAATGCAGACTACCCATGATTGGGATTTTATGTGTCAAGATTGGCTTGTTATTCCTTAATCATATTTTCATGTGGCTACAAGAGCTGAAAAATGACAGCAATTACCTTCAATGCAACCTGAAAACCATAAATATTGCCTTTGGTTCAAGCTCTCTCCTCTCCTAAACATCATTCCTTTTTTACCATAAAAAGCAAAGCTGCCATTTCAGGTTTAGGGTAGTGTATGTTTATTGAATTCAGTGAGCATCACCATGAGCTTTCAGTATCATCACAGAAATGAAATATGCTGCAATGTGCTGCAAAGAAATACATAGGCAAATATGTAAATTGGCACTTTCTGATATTGTAATACATCTTTTTTAAAACACATTGTTATGAAATATATGCATGAAATTTCAAAGCAGTCCACATATTTCAAATACAATGCAGCACCAATTCAGAATATGCAGGTGGACACAAATTATTTCCATTTTCTGATGTTGAAAAAAAAGTGAGGGCAGGGCACCATAATCTTTAGGACAAATGGCTCCACAGGTGTTTCTATGAGTCAGATGTGTTCAGTTGCCTCCTTAGTGCAGCCATGAGAGAGCTGTCAGTATATTGTGTCAGTGTCTTGATTCTAGGCTTATTATTGCCTTTGGAGTCTGTTTCTGCCATTTGTGAACAAAAGGGGTTGTGCCCATGAAAGTGAAGGAAGCCATTATAAGACTGAGGCATAACAAAAAACAGTCAGAGACATAGGCTAAACCTTAGGCTTACCAACATCAACTCTTTGGAACATCATTAAGAACAAAGAGAGAACTGGTGAACTCAGTAATCACAAAGGGCCTGGTAGGCCAAATTACTGAGATCAGAAACACTCTTCAGTAGGCAGGCGTGGATGTGTCAGTGACTACTGTCTGCAAAGGACTTCATAAACAGAATTACAGGGGCTACACTTTAAGATGCAAACCACTAGTTAGCTGCAAAAACATGGCCAGGTTACAGTTTTTGTACCTTATAAGGGGCTAAAAAAGCAATAAAGGAGGTTTTCTAAGCCAAAGACTGGAAAAGTCTTTACTCCCAATGGCCTTCACCTGAACCGAATCCAACTGAACATGCATTTCTTATGCTGCACAGAATACTTAACACAATTAGCCACCAAAACAAACAGGTTAGCTGAAGATGGCAGCAGTACAGGTCTTGCAGAGCACAACCACAGAATATACTCAGCGCCTGGTGATGTCTGTGCATCCCAGAATGCTAACCAATACTTCACTTTCTAGCTATTTCTGAATTACTGCTGAATGATGTCATGAAACTGAACTATTTGTCTAAAACAGTAGCTACATCAAGTGTATGAAAATTGTTCTGATTTTAAATGTTTCCAGTTCCTATGCATTTGTATCACAAGTCTTTGCCATTTTATTCTGAAGTTGTAATTAGTTTAGTTAATAGTCCACTTATAATAAAAGAGAAGGGTTGATTTGCAGTCCAGCCAAAAAACAGAGGAAACTCAGAGGAATGAAAGTGAAGTGAAGAGAAGTGACAGGAAGCACACTAAGGAAAATGAGACCTCAAATACACTTCTGTGTTGCTAATGTTAACCCTGATTATCATGGAGTATTCCCTGAAGTGCAGTGACTACTTAATTCCATTCCGGATTTACTTGGTAAAAGTAGAACTGTCACAGTTTGATGAATGTGCTCTGTAATGTTCAAAGTCAGTATGACATTTATTGTGATATGTTTATAATAAATGAATGGGCCTGGTATTACTGTTGGAACACACCGGAATAAAATGTGATATTGAGATTGGTATTGACTATTATATTATTTCAACCAAGTTTCCTCAGGTCATTGTAAATATAGTTGTACACCAACCTGACATCACAAGCAGGCCTTTGCATCAAGGATACACTGTCTGAGACACAAAAGGGTCAAAGGTGGTCAGGGTGGTGTGGAGTGGCTGTTATACGTGTTCACGCTGTCTTAACGCGTGTCGACAAGACTCAGCTTTTTAATTCATGGCTGGTGGCGGTTTGCCGAAAACAGCACTTGACAGCCTAGTGTGCGTTACCCTTTAAAATAAAATAAAAAAACCCTCAGGACTGGAGCATGTGCAGAGCATGCTAATTTCTGGAGTACGCGTTAATATTTCAACCGTGAGGGGAGAGAGAGCGGGGAAAAAAAGAACTTTCTTTGCTGCCTTCCAGGCAGACAGGTCTGTACACTAGAATAAAGAAATATCTTCCCTCAGTGATCACATTCCTACAGCAAATGCCATACTAGATGTATTATGGTTCACCAGGCTTCTAATTACAAATGATTTTCTATAATCGGTCCTTTTCATGCAATCTCATCTAACGCATTCAGTTTCTTTTAACTGCATTTCAATAAATAAATATATAAATAAATAAATTGTGCAGGGTAAAAAATAAAAAAAAATAAAAAATTATGTCTAACTGTATTTAACAGAGCATGTCACAAATGCCTAAAAGGCATAACAATCAAAATGAATTACATTACACAAAATAAATTTCTACAACCATTTTTGAGAGCTCAGGCTTTGGCGCAAGGTCGCTTACTCCATTGTCACCAGTAAACACTGCAGTTAATTGGGCGCAGGGACTGAGGTTTTGGAGTGTGATTGTCAGTTTGGCTTACAGGAGTGATGGGGCCCTAACTTGGGTTTGCTGAGGCATGGCTGTGGGTGCTCAAAATTAATCCAACTCATCACCTGTAGAGAAGCTATGGTCCCTATAGGACAAGGGTGTTTAGCTAATTATGAGACTGGGCAGGAAGTGTGTGGCACTAGACTTTAGTTTCCAGACAGCCAACGTCAATTCTGGTTAACACAAGCTCTGTTAAAGTTGTCTCAAATGGTTTCGGGAGGAGGGGAAAGTATCAAAAAAGTAATGACTGCTCCAAAGTGGTTCAGTGTTGCTCACAATTGCCAACCATACTTTCTGCTTTTGGCTAATGGACCTTGACAGTCAAAGCCCATGAGAGACCAAATAATGCTTAGCAAACAAATCAAATATTTTCTTCTGTGTGTGTACATGCACATATCTGTAAATAGCGGGCAAGAGTGTCCCATTTGGATAAATATATATATAGCATTTGATTTTCTGTGGCAAGCCTGTGACCAAATATTTAGGTTTCTGCATTTTTACCAAAAAGGTGGATTAAAATAGTGGTCTTCCATTTAATTATATTAAATGTTCCAAATGACACAACTGTGGAAAATGCAATAGGCATTGTTCCTTCTTGCAAAATTCATGATTTCCTTTCATTGACGTATTTATATTTGCATTGCTCTGCTGATACATTGACATCCCAAAATTAGTTTTATGACAGTTCTACAATGTAAAGCTGAAGTGTGAATAATAAAACATCGTTCACAGAGTGAGTGAGTGGCAGTAGAACAATTTCTGTGTATTATATTTGGGTTTTGTGACCATGCATTGTCATTGGGATTTGGAATTACTTTATTCTGTGAAAACTGTGCGCATCATCTTAAATACATATGTGTACATCAAGTGGTTATTGGTATTGTTTGTATCTATCACATGGCTTTCATTTGCACCGTTGAGTGACTGATTATACAATTTAAAGGCTGATTGAGAGGTATATATATATATATATATATATATAAATTTTAAAAAAACTTTGATTACTAGCAGACCCAGGGAGAGTGAAAGGAAGGAAAGTGAACATGGATGGAACATCAAATGCATGCATTATGAAAAGCATGTCTGTGAGTGGACAAGTGCATCAGTGTCTGCATGGTATACTTCACAAAGGCAGATTTCATATATTTTTTACAACTTGGAGTTTTACAAGAAAACTTGCAATGAAGAAAACAATAGACTCACAACTAAAAGCAACCACAAAATAAATCACAAAGTTCAAACCTTACATTAGCACTTAATTTTAGATCATGTGTTTTTAATCCATTTAATTTGTATTACCCTACTCCTGCTGAAAATAATTCCATTACTATTAGTAGCCTTCTAAATATAATGTATTTTAATTACGGTTTTCTGGTTATGTAACTGTACTTTTTAATCTGTCTGTCTAGGCAACTTCCCACATATGCCTATGGTTCAAATAAACACACTGAATGCAGCATGTGACAGCATTGGAACATTTCTGACCATCATTGTTAAGTGCCAATTGACTTATCAGTGTGTGACTGAGGAGATGTAATATGATAAGTGCCTAATGCATGCAATCAAAGGCTATACTGGCCTCATGTTGAAGGATGGCTGAAATGTCAGTGGAAAAACTGGGTAACCTCATAAGCTATCATTTTTAATGTTTGACGTGTGGCTTTAAAAAAGGGCTATCAACCCCTTGTTGATAGAGGGGTGAACTACTTGTGAGAGACAGACACTCTGGTGGCCTCACTATAGGCTTTTATTGCGTGTATTATTGTTAAAATTGTATAATCAGTCAGTAAACATTTTGGGGACTGTTACTCACAATTATGATTATTCGGTCAAATTAATCAAAATTACCTTGCTTTTCAGCTGATAAAGACTCATGCAGTGGAGTTCAAGGAATCAATAGCTCAGAACTGTGATACACCATTTTCTCTAGGAGTAAAAAAAAATTCTTAAAAATAAATTTTGGATTTATTTTTGAGATTAAGAGACAATTTATTTTTGAGAAAAAGCCTCTGTCATACTTCATAGAACTACAGAAATATTATGACATAGGAAGTTCTGTCCTCCAGTAAATTTTATTTGACCTATTTTTAGTTTGGGCCGTGTAGCCATAATTTTGTCACTGTTCAAAAAGTCTTCCTCTGCTCCAGATGGTGGTTATAGTGTCTGTCTGCAGCAGTCAGATAAATAATTCTTCAGACAACTTAGAAAGTTGTGGTTTGTTACATGGTGGCTTAGAACCAGCTAAATATATATAATAATAGTTTTCTCAGTAAAGGCATACGCTGTGTATGTAAATTGACAAATGCAATTTATATTATATAAATATGTATTATATTTATTTATTTAATTTTTTTATTTATTATGTGTTTAGAAGCATTGATCACACAGGCGTATGTAAATGTGATGCACACACTAACTATAATCCAAGCTGCATTGATTCACTTTTTTCTTTTGATTCACTGTTTTTCATATGTGCAGTAAGTGTTAACATCAAAGCCACCAGTCTGATTGGGTCTCAACACATTTAAGATAAATAGTTATAAAACATAACTGGCTAATTGTGAATCATTATAATTCACTGAAATTAAGGGAATGTTTTCTTTCTTTGGAATTGAATTGCTCAAATTTTGTCACATGAATCAGATGTGGCAGTATATTTATGTTCAGACATTTGCACCCCCTATTTAAGAGGCCAAACAGGCAATAGGACAATTAAAATCAGTTCCATGGAGGATTTATTTCCATGATTCGTTGCAGAAGAAGCACTGATTTACATATTTCATAGCTCTGTAAACTGTTTTTTATCACCTTTAAGTGTGGAGTTTTCAGGGTTCCACAGTGTTTGCCTCCCATTCTCTTTGAAGTTTCCTTTTTTCGTGTAATGAGTAATTTACCCAGAATTCATTTAATATTGGCCCATTTCATGCAGAAAATACACTGATGACCTAGAAACACACAAGACAACAAAAATAATGACAGTAATGCTGCTAATAATTAACATGGGGGGAATCATGTTTCCACTGCCATTATTGAACTTAGTTTGATTCAACAGTGCCACCTTGAGGTTTTCCCTTAAACCACAACTGATATTTTTCAAGATGCCCAACTGACTTAAACACTATCACAACAGATACATTTTAGTGAAGACAGATGTTCCTGTGCATTTCTACTGAATATGTTGGAAATCAATATGATTAATTACATCTTGACACATCTTCAAAGGACCAAAGTAGTCATGAATAACGATGGAATAAGTTTATCTGGATAAGAGCGTGTGATTAATGCCAAATGGCAGCCATGAGCAATCAAATTTATTTATTTTTTTGTCATGGTAATATCTGGGAACTCCCAACATGCTTGAATCAAATTCCATTCACTTGTTCATCCAATGTTAATCCAAATTTACAATACTTTCTGTATTAAACTGTATGAACAAAAAAAAAAAATTGTTTATTAATATTATTATTATTATTATTATTATTATTATTATTATTAATAATAATAATAATAATAATAATTTTATATTTTTCAATACTCACTGCTCTGGTAAACACACAAAATATGGTACAAGTGATATCTGTGTTACAGATATTTGCACGATGTACACTCAGAAAATAAACTCTCCTTGCAATGATATTCACATTGCGTTGAACCTTGAAACGGATGGGCTTTAGCAGGAGACCAAGCAGGGCTCCACTCCTGTCAGCTAATGACAAGAAGACGAGGCTACAGCGGGCAAGTGCTCATCAAAACTGGACAACTGAAGTCTCGGTTTTTGCTGTAATAACATACAGATGGTAGGGTGAGGAATTGGTGTAAACAGCATGAAGCCAAGTATCCACCCTGCCTTGTGTCAAAAGACATTATATACCCTGACATACACAGACATGCAGTATAGACATTGGACTTTGTACATGGCATGTATTATTGAGGACAATGTTTTACAGACAATATTTTAAGGGAAATGACATGGCCACGTACTTTATGAATCAAATTAATTGTATGCAATTCATAGAGGCCACTTTCTCCAGCTCTGACAATACATTTTCATAAATGTGTTACTTATTCAGATAAAATAAATCTGTGTGTGTATAACCCATGATGTGCTCTGTGCATAGGAGTAAGAATACAGAAAGGATATTATTTTGGTGAAATTGCACTATTTATATTATATTGTAAATATATTGTGTTAAATATTTATTATATTGAGTTAAATAATCTATGTCTAACAGTTTTTCTCCAAAGTCATATTGTGCAATTAGGAAATATTTATGCATGAGGAACATTATTCTCATCTGAGGAACTTCCAAATGCTGTTAAATGCTCCAAAGCCTGGAGCTTTCTTTCTCGCACTCTTCATTTATTTTATTATATTTTTTTTCAGCTGACTTGATGGCATTCATGTGCTGTCTGGCAGCCTTACAGCACTCTGTTGTGTTCCCTAAACGTGAACTGGATCCCAAGCAATTTGAGAGCTGGCATCCTTCAGACCCACACAACTGATATGCCATCCCATCAGAAATGCAATTGTGAAAAAGCGCTGGAGCTAAGCAGTGACACATGAAATGTGTCCTTCTTTATCGACAACATTAATGAGGGGAGAAGCCTAAGTCACAGCAGAAAATGAAAATTAGGTACATGTTGTGTACCCGTTACCACATGTTAACACTTAGTCATATTTCACTCAGGAACATGATCACTCAGAATTCTGAACATTTTGTATTCACCCATGAAACAGGACAGGGTGGGAGGGTCTTTAATTTCCATTGATAATGATAACAGAGTATCAGCAACTGTTCAATGTCATGCAGTGGGCCACAGCAGCCTAACCATGGCAGCAGAGCTCCACTACTTTTGTTTTTCTCTTTCTCTCTCTTTCGAGTGGTTGTTTTGTATTCACAGTGAACTTCACCCATGTCTGAGCTATTTCCTACATCACTGCGTACATGCCACTCTGAACTCTCAAATTACTGACAGCGTGTTCTTCAGTTCCCTTTATGATTTATATCATATGCAGGGTCATCAGCCTGTCTAAAAACGTGGAACAAATGTGGAAAAACCCAAACTTATTTTCAGTTCATAACACTCAGGTAAAATAAAGTACAATGGTGCCTTCAAAACTTTGCGAGTCCTTTAGGAATATATGCATTTTCTGTGACCCACCCAGACTTAAAACACTGCCTAACATACAGCATGTCTAAATATGGGACTAATTAATTAATTTTTTTTTTTTTTTTTTACATGTACTGCCATGTCTTGCACAATGTAACGCTAAGCATTTTTGTCACCTTCCAGCCAATCAGAATTGAGTATTCACCCAGACATGGCGTAAATATTATTTTAACAGAATGATAGAACAGGTGTGGAGAGCAGATTATTATTTGAATTTCATTCAAAACTCTTAAATCCACACAATTAATGCAACCTTTTTTCCCAAGAATGATTATGCCTCTCAACATTGACTTTCGCCATTCTTTATCTTAACATAATGTGTGAGATGCAGTCTCTTCATAAAGCACTGCAATTAAATGATTATTGGGACAGACTATTAGGACAGTGTAAGCAAGTAACCAATACTTGCAGCATAGGTAAAGATTGTTTTTTTATTATTTTTTTTTTTTTTTGTGCTGTTTGCTGTGTGCCTGAGTTTGGTTTTCTTTCACTTTAGCACTGTGTGCCATTTAATTGATTTGTCACTTTTTCCTTCATGTGCGCTCTGCTGCAGCGCAGAAACCATCAAGTTTCCGCTGCATTTCCCCAAGTCTTGTTTTTCATGTGGCGTGTGTCTCACTCATCTGGTGATTTGAGGGTTCCCTTTGCATGGCCGAGGTGGACTGCCGGGGACTGCCTCATTAATCATTTTCTTTCCTGCAGCAGGGATTCTAGGTGGGACACTAACACACCACTGGGCTTAATAAATAAATAGTTTCCCACATGCGGCACCAAATGAGCTGCAAGGCGAGCGGACGCTGTGAATTCTTTCATTTGCAAGACTTTTAATACTCGCCGCAAGGGGAAATGGGGCTTTTGGGTTTCTAAGGTTGTGCAAGGATACAAGCAAGAGAAAAGTGGGGATTTGTATGAAGGGAGTTATTTTGCTGCCTGTACTTTGTGAGGAGTTCCAGAGACTTGGGGTAGAACTGGGTCCTGGCTGTTCCTGTGAAAGGGACACAGCTGGTGAAATCTAAGATTCAGTGCAGGCAGCCAGTATTACAAATTGATCCTACAGTCAATTAGTTAGAACTACAGTGTAGTTCTGCACTTTGTTGTGCTGCCTCTCCTGACAGGTCCAGTTGGGGTACAGATGATGTTGTGCATTGAACAAAGGGGCAGAGACACTAACCTGGTCTAGTTTATTGTGGGTCGTGGTGTGGCCCCACTGGGGTATCCAGTGGGTCCTAAAGAAGGGCAGGACGAGTCTGCTAGTGACCAACACACTCCTTATGATAAATAAATGTTCTGTAAAACCAAAGGCTTGGAAGAGACCGTCAGCATCACAACTTACTGGTGCCTATCTCTATGCTCCTTTATGGTTTCTCCATTGCCAGTCTAATCCATTTACCATTCGGTGTCTGAATTGTCTTCATAGCTCAACAGGTTAACTCAATGAGAGGTTTGGCAATTGTGAACTTGGATCAGCGTTTTGTCTAGATCTCTGCCTTGGTAATGCCTACTAGTCTTTTTAGATCTTCACAAGATCAGAGGTTGGAGAAGGAGAGGTTCATTAGCACTCAAGTTTAAGAACATTGTAATTTCTTAATGAAACCTCTGAAACATCCTTTTCTGATACTCACGTGTGATTGGTAATATGTGTATAATAGTCAGAATAGGCAAAAATTCCCTGTCCAAATGGAGATCTTATCACATCCACATTACATTTTTTGACCATATTTGCATACATGTGGGATACTAACAAAGGCAAATCTATTTCAGGGTCATAATGGCCATTTATGAGAAACTATAATGGCATAGATGCATTTGTGGCACACACTGACATTCTGACCTTCATGCTATATGAGGGATACATAACTACAATGAGAAATGTATGCTCCTTAGGTGTTTCTGTGCCAATATAAATAGCCTATATGTTTACAATGTTTGTATATACACCAATCACTTCTGATTCTCACACATTATACCCATCAGAAATCCTAATTTTACAAGGCTGGCTTGCTCAGGGCCAGTGCCTGGTTGCATAAATCAGAACAAAATGTAGTATATAATCAGCTTAATTGCTTCCTTGTTTCTTTGTACCTACTGTATATTAGCCACTTAAAATGGAAGAACTTGCCATATTTCATATTTTTGTAATATTTAACTGTAATAGTTTCATAATTTTAATAATTTTGTCCATTGAGTGTTTTACAGTACGTTTTTTTGCGCTGATTTTATTGTTTTGTTTTTTTTGCCACATCTTCTGTTTCTGTTTGTTGGTGACAGCAGAATTGAATTAACTTTGCAGAATATTTTTTGTTTACCATACTCCTCTAAGAGAATAACATACTTGTCCTCCGTCCAGTTAAGTTTTCTTTTCGTTTTGGTATTATCATATTTCTATTTTTCAAATGTAATACCACACTATATAAAAAGCTACCCTATAGCAATGAGTTTTAGATTGTTGATGTGTAGAATAGACAGGACAGGCGTACTCAAAAACCCAAATAACTTGAATGGGTGCCAACCCAAAAAGGAGACAACAAGAACATATGTACACTCACATAATATATGTGTGTGTGTGTGCTTGTTTGTTTTTTTGCTGCTGTGCAATTATCGACTAAAGAATGTAATATGTATTATGTTAGTGCAGACATTTTTCTATTGTTTATATGTAACCATGGTAGCCTGAGTAAATAACTGCAGTCTTAGGACAGAAACTACTAGGCTATACTGTGAAAGCCTTACCCTGAACCCTTAGGCTAGGGAACATTAAAGAGGCTTTATGCATTGCTGATAAAGATAGTTCTCCAATAGGCAAACATTTTGCATAGGGGACAAGCTCATGTTTGAAGCTTAAGTTGTTTTATACAACCGAGGAGAGAATCTTGTACAGCACATATATGAAACTTGAAACCTTTGAGAAAGCACTGTCTGAACCATATAACAGGTTGGAAGAAAATATTATTTCAGAGTGATGGCTGATAGCTTGGACTAGCTTACCTTGCCACTGTTTTAGCTTACAAGCTAAATAATATGCAATTAAGTACAGTAACATGCTTAGGACTGCTAGATGCATGGAAATACAAACATAAGTTCAACCACATACTTTTGTTAATTATAGACTATTTCTAACTAGCTAGCTAGCTTCAACTTGTTTGATTCCACATTTTGATCAAAGAGCCTCAAGATGGCTAATGTTAGTTTACTGTTAGTTTTGCAAATGTTACACAACTGAAATATGTCACAATAGGTACTGTCAACCTGTACCCCCTGTAATTAGTGGTGTCAGCAGCCAGAATTTACTGGGGGGACCCATCTATTGAGTGTATGGGGGGGTTTGGAGGTATGCTCCATAATCAAGTTAAAAATAATATTACAAATTTCTACCACTATGCAATATCTGCTACATACACATTACCTACCCACATGCAGAGGTGGGTAACCCGGCTTCAAAGAGTAAAAAGACTGACCATGTATTTGCTCCACCACCATGCACTAAACCAGCTGATTACAATAATTAGTTCTCCTATCATGCTGAAGAGTTATGCTAATTAGAATCAGCTGGTTTAGTGCATGGTGGTGGAGCAAATACATGGTCAGTCTTTTTACTCTTTGAATCCTTACTTCACTCTAGTGTTTCTTTTGCGCCTCTACATCATGAAACCTATGCACTTGTTGTACGTCGCTCTGGATAAGAGCGTCTGCTAAATGCCTATAATGTAATGTAATGTAATGTAATGAAGCCGGGTTACCCACCTCTGCCCACATGTAAGTTACTGTCAAAATATTACTCGCAGTGTTTCCCATACAATGATTTTATTTGGGTGGCCCACCCAGAAATACATATAGGCTACTGCATATTGGCCTTTTTGGTATTTAGCTGCTTGTTTCTATAAGCAATACACAAAACTTTTGTATTCATTATTTTTTCTTTCATATGTCTGTCATTTTGCTGTGCAAGCCAGCCTTCCCCCTCCTTCTTGTGGCCGTTGCATGTAGAGCAGAGCAGCCACACATCAGCGTGTGAACATGAACATAATTTGAAGGACAGTCGTGTGCCCGCCTGTGCCAGGTAACAAAATGTTTTAGGCTTTTCAGAATGATCTTACAATTAGCTACATAGAAAGTGCATTTTGTGTCTTCTGTAGGAGCTTAGATGTAGCCTATACATTGACCTAGCACAGGCATAGAACATGACTTTCCATATGTAGTATCTAAGAATATTAATAGAAACTGTTGACAAACATTATTTCAAAGTTCCAGTTGGCTAACTTACTTAGCTACACTTCAGCTGGAAATCTAAGTAATATGATGCAGTTAATAGCCTTTTGTTTGCCAGCTAAAACACCTGGCTAAGTACAAAGCTAAGCTTCAGGCATGAACAATTAATAATTAGCCTACATATCTAGCTAGTTGTGGAGGAGTAAACATGCCAAAAATAAAAATTATGATCTAGGCCTAATGAAAATGGAATTATACAACAAACAAATAAATACGACTTCTTTGTAAATGATTACATAATTCACTTCTCATGACTGCCCTCTTCACAATAGCATGATCCAACTTAATTTTATTTGATTTGAGAATAACATGTTACATTTCCGAATGGCCTTTTTAATTTCATAACACACATTACTTTTTCAAATGGCGTTTTTATTCCCAAACTCATGACATAATGAGATTATTCGAAATGGTAAGACCTGCCAATCAGCTAAAGTGGGGCTGGACCTACTCACTGATGGGGTAACCTTTTGCACGTTAGTTTGTCGAGTTCAAAGCCCAGTGCTTGGCCTGGCGGCCTAGTGTTCGTTTCACAAAAGCGATTTGCGGGTTGTTTTTTTAATTATTTTTTTTATTTTGCAGATGACAATATCTTGTCAAAATGAATGGCACAAAAAAAAAAAAAAAAAAAATCACTGCTTGCAAATTGACACTAAAAGTGCGACGAAAACAGGCCTCTCGCGCAACCTATTTTTTCCTATCACAATCGTGTTTCCTGTGTGAATAGACGGATGCAGGCTGCCGATAAACGATAATGAGTTCATCAAATAATATAGATTTCCCAGGCATGACATTTTATGTGACCTTGACAGAGATCTTAGGTCAATCACTAACAGGAGGAGCATGTTCCAACCAGTCTTGCTTCAAGTTTTCTTATATAAAAAGGGAGTAGATCAATGTTTTTGTACTCGTGAAGATGCATGTGGAAAACGTCCATTTTGTTTGACGGAATGATGAACCATTTCCATGTTGGAAAACACGGATGCCTTAAACTGACAACAATTCTAGTTTGAACAAGGTAGGGTTGTTATTAATGGCTGAAGTTCACTATGGTGTGCCTCTCACTTTTAGCTGAATTTTTTGATGCCATGCCTACACTGAAGTTATATCTCTTTGATTCAAACATGTTGTTTTGATCGTTCCTCTCAATGAGCATCGGCTACTATTATGACGCAACATCAACCAGATCATCTCACCAGAGTATTGATAGCTAACTAGCTAACACATGGTAATTACGAAAATAAAAAGTAATGGAAACTTCTCATGTTGACCTGACCTGGCAAACCAGTTAGCAAAGAAATGTAGCCAAAACCGAAAAACTGGTTGTCTAGCTGCTATGCTCAAACACATGTGCAATGTCCTACCTCGGTCTTGTTTTCATTTCAGAATGGCGTCTCGCATGATTCAATCCATGGGCACTATCGAACTTGGAATGTGCAGTAGATTATGGTTCCTGTTACTTCTGGATGCTTCACTCCGGTTCCAGTTCCTACACTCTATGGTGAGTGAAAAAGCATTAACTTTCTTTTGGTATTAGAATTGGTTGTACAAAAAGAAAGTGTGGAATAAACCCAGGCCAATCAGTTTGGGGCTTCTGTGTATTTACATGAAGTTGCATCTGAATTAGGCATGTATGAGGTCCGAGTGTACAGAAGTTAATGTTTTTAAGAACTAATCAGTTCATGAGAGCCTTGTGATCGTTACATTTATTTATCTGGGAAGTGCCAAAATCTCAGTGCTGTATAGGCTATATGGAGTATGCTCAGCCAAGTCATAACATGGTGGACAACATACATACCATACCAATATTTATCATTAAAAAAAAAATTATACTTATTTCTAAGTCAATAATTTATTTTTATATCATTGTTATATTTCATAAGATGCATAACGGACTCCAGATTGCCCTCTTTGTCAGTGATGTGTAGTTATCACCATTTACCAGTAGAGGTTGTAGTTTCATCAAATGTAGCACTTCCTTTACTTGGCGTATGTTGTAGCCGTAAGTGTTTCCACATAATGCTCTCATGTATTCATATAGGCTGTTCCGTCTTATCTGTGATCAACTCTGTTCAATCTAACCAATTATATTGACAAAATAAAAATATTGAACAGTTTACTAATTTTATGATCCTTGAAATAAAATATTTGGCAGTTGTAAGATTATTATGAGTGCTTTAACTATTTTTAAACACAAGATGGTGCAAGTTGCCCACATATAAAGTTTTCAGAGTATTTATCTATTTTGGCACAAAATACTGGCCTTCGTTTTAAGGAACTGAACAAGATCAGTTATCATTTTGCACAAAGACATCAAGTATCAAATTAAATCTCATCTATGTGAATGTGATTACAGTTCATTAATTCAATTCATAATTAGCCAAATTAAAATAAAAGTTAAAGCAAAGCAAGTATACAACACACAAGGGACATCATTCTGTGTTTTCACAAGTAAGCATCTCATAGTATTTCTATCTGTTGAGTAAAATCCATCTATATTTTTCCTTTCCATTAAGCGCAGTTAAGGTTCAGTGTAATTTCTGCATATAGCCTAGTACAAAGGTAAACCAAATTAACTCAATGAATTAAAGAACAAAACTCATACTTTTTTATTGTTTTTTATTTTACATGTGATAGGCTATATGATGTTTTGCTTCCTGATGGTTAGGCTAATAGGTGCATGTGGACCATTTACTGGCCCCACTGTGGCTTTTGTACTTGGAATTTTTACCCCACAAGAGAAAGGAAGTCGGTAAATCATGTTATTTTCTTTGAGACTTCCCATTTGGCTGTGGTGCATCAGTTGTGTTTCCAAGTTCATGAGCAGTGTCAACCCATCAGCAAAGGCACTTGTACATGGTTCAATACGTATCAGGTAACTCCTTCTCTACATACCATACCTGCTTCTTCTACATTACCATCATCAAAGTTGCTCAGCTATTCAAAATGCCTGCTGGGTTTCTTTAACACTACTTTTGGATATGTTTGATCTCAATCACTCACTCTCTGCCATGGCTGTTTAACCTGGCCCCAGAGGAAGTTTTGTCCTTTGGGTGAAATTACATTCCAGCTGGTCAAGTGACAAGCCATTATTTCAAGCATTATGTTTTGTAGTATTGGGCTGGTTTAAACTTCCATTGCACTGGGATATATCTCTTTTAATAAGAAAATGTTATCTTGGAACAAATGGAGATTAATCCTTCTGTAAAACATTCAGAAATGTGTTAGCATGCTTTAGCAGTTTCACAAAAGAGAAGATGCTTTATGGAATCATACACTACTTGCAGTCAAGACATGTAGCAAATGGTGCATTTAAAATGCAAATTGTGAAAACTACCCAGCCACAAAGTCAATAAATTTGGACATGTAACATTTCAACAAGGATGTGTTTCACGTTCTATGTGCTAACATTGAGTCACATGACTCACAGGTTAAGTAAATAAACCTGCTCTGTCATCTCCCAAGGGACACAATCTGCTGACCTCTTGGCATTGAGGCTTCTTTTGTCGCCTTCTTTTTGTTTGCTTCAGTCCATTACCAAAGGGTAATATACCTGCTCTTTGGTGATGATCATTATGAGCATTACTCATACATTTTAGAACTTTTCATATCTTTTTTACTTCTTCTCTGCAGCAGTGGATTTATCCTCTAGGCCATTTTATGCATGTCATCTGTATTAATTCATAACTGTCTGGCACTACTAAGGATAATACTGGAAAAACAACAGATTAAAATAAATAAATGCACAATGCAGAGAGAGTTATTGAGCCAGTCTGCAGCTACCATATTTGGTTGTGTTACTCTCCTTAAGGCTCTTGATTTTGATTTTGGAGGCAATGTACATATTTTATCAGAGCTTTTATTAAATGTGGACAGCAGATGCATACAAATACAGTAGACTGATTATTTTGAAAAATGGGAATGTTGAACAGCTTCAGTCATAATGAAAAATGTAGTTAAAAACTACACATGCAAAGCCAGTGATGTTTATTTTTAAAGCACCATTCTAGTGCATAATCACAAAGCAATAAATAAAAACAATGTAACCCAAAAACAAACACAGTTACAGGCACAACACAAGGAAACAAGAACTAGACAATGGCCAGTCTGAACAGATGGGTCTTTAGAGGCGTTTTAAAGGTGTCAACAGTATCCACAGACCATATGTACACAAGTGAGGGAGTTCCAGAGTTTGGGGGCACTGTTTTGAAAGGTGAGGTCACCTTTTGCTTTTAGTTTAAACCAAGGAACTGCCAGCAGTCCTTGGTCAGAAGAACTAAGAGACCTACATGTGTTGTAAGGATAGAGTAACTCACTAATATTGGCAGGCTTCCTGACCATGCAGAACGTTATCACAGGAATTGTAAATTCATTTCTGACAGGAAGCCAGTGGCAGGAAACCAAGATTGTGTGAAGTGAGACCTTCTGTTGGATCTGGTTAGAAGCCTGGCTGCAGCATTCTGGACCAGTTGTAGATGGTCCAGGGGTGACTTGCTGAGGCAAGAGACACAAAAGTTTGGCAGTGTTTCTCAATTGGGGGAAAAAAAAAAAGAAAAAAAAGTCAACAACCTGATAAGCTGATAAGTTCATAGCCATACAAATTACACTTAAGTTTTTTAAGGCTAGAGCTAACAAATAAGGACAGGGAATGTTGTTGAACCTTTAAAGCTATACTGTCTGTGCAGTAATAAGAACCTCAGTTTTGTCTGCATTCAGCTGCAAAAAAAAAAAAAGCTTACTATCCAATTCTTAATGGCATTTAATAATATAAAACTGACAAATTATCAGATTTATCAGGCTTGAAGGATAAATTATAATACAATTTTCAGTTGCAATCCAATTAAAAATGTATTTGGATAGCACTGACTTTGTCTTAATATAGACCCAGTGGGATGACCAAATATATGCCTGTTCCAATTGAGATATATACACACACTATATAACTAAAAGTATGTGAAGACCCCTTGGTCCGGGTCTGTTTTTCATGGTTTGGGCTAGGCCCCTTTGTTCCAGTGAAGGCAAATCTTAATGCCATGGCATTCTAAATGGTTCTGTGCTTCCAACTTCCAACTTTGTGGCAACATATTGGGGAAGGCCCTTTCCTGTTTCAGCATGACAATGATCCCAGGCCCACAGCGAGGTCATATAGAAATGGTTTTGTCGAGATACAGTGTGAAAAAACTTGACAGGCCAGCACAAAGCCCTGACCTCAACTCCATCCAACAACTTTGGTATCAGTTGGGAAGCCAACTGTGAACCAGACCTAATCGTCCAATCAGTGCTTGACTTCACGAATGCTCTTTTGGTTAAATTTAAGTAAATCCTTCCAGCAATGCTCCAACATCTAGAAAATGCTGAGCAGGCCCAGGTGACCTTGATTACAAAGAGAAATGCACATTTGAGAGAGCAGTGGTGCAGAAACCATAGGCACTGGTCTACAGAGATGTGTAAAATAGTGATATGGTCAGATCAGTCATTCTTCGCCCGTTTGGTATACATCAAGAGAATGGTACAGGCCCAAATGCTTGACCCCTACAGTGAGGGGCTAGGTAGCTCTGTTATACGGTGGGGGGCATTTTAATGGCATGGTTTGGGTCCACTTGTCCCATTAAAGGGAAATGTCAGTGCAAATCAATGCAAAGTTATTCTGAGTGCTCACCTTCATCCTATGATGAAACATTTCTTTCCTGATGAAAGTGGTCCCTTCCACGATGACACCGTCCCTATCCACAAGGCACAAGGGGTCCCTGAATGGTTTGATGAGGATGGAAGTGATGTGAATCACATGCTATGGCCTTTGTAGTCACCAGATCTCAACCAAATTGAACACCTATGGGAGATTTTAGATTGATATGTTAGAAAGGTATAGCCTATACAGTTTCAAATTCAAAGTTTGATTTAAATGCATTCTATTCAGCATTTTTAGTTTGCTGTGGTCCTGTGTTTTCAATAATAACCTCCTCCATCCTCAGTCCCACCCACTCATCACCATTTTATTTTTTGTTTTCATACCGTTCTTATCTCCATTTTTCGATAGCTGTCGCCATCAATGAAAAGCAGCTTCAAGGTTGACTGGTTTTGAAAGAGCCCTGTCGGCTTGTTGTCCTCCCTCAGAGCGTATTTAGTTCCAGTGGCAACATTTTGCCATGCCTCCGAGTATCACTCTAGCTAGAAACAAGATAGACTTGTCCTCCTGAAGATCATTCAATGCGTAATAATATTGCAACACTGAGCTACTGTACACTATAATTAGAGCCTATAGCAGTCTCAAACTCCAGATACACCCAAATAAAGAAATGCTTTGATTCCACATGTTTAAGCTTTAACTATATTAACTTAATACTTCTCTAATTTTTTTTCTTCTTTTAAACAGATGACCTAATACTTTTGGGCAGTACTATATTGTTTATCTTTTTTGTCATTGATTTTGGGTGGAATATATTATTGTGTATGGTAAGGTTGTTGTGGGTAATATCTCAAAGAGTTAGTTAAAAATGGCCTGTGAAAAATAAAACCTTTGATCTGGCTGTTTCAGCCCTGGCACCCAGTGCGTTGTCATCTTTTCATTAGCTTGACCTGGAATCACCTCCTCTTCTTACAGTCTTAATGGCCTTTCCACTCAGCAAATTCTCATTACTTCCAGAAATAGCATCGTTCCCCTACAATGTTCTAACCTAGTGATTTAATCTTTCCAAAATGGAAAAGGATTGCAGTAATTTCATTCAAGATAAACAGGCTGCATTTTGCAATAACAATAGCTGACCTTGGGCAAAAGGGTTACGTGTAGCTGCAAATGTGTCTTTGAAAAGGTTATGAAATTAAGCCTCAAACCATCGGTCACTGGAGAGGGAAAGACAAACTATATGCAAGGTGAAAAACATCTCAACAAAAAACATGTTTGAACACACAAAATGGCAAGTTATCCACACATACAAAGCACTGTCTCAGTCATTAAACTGGCTAAATCTAGGCCTGCCATTAAAAGCATTGATATCAAAATAAGGCAAAGTTACAACAAACAATATTGGCTCTCTTAGCTCACGTAAATTAAGCAAGCTCTGTTCTAAAGCAATGCTACCCAGTTTTTCCTAATTCTATAAATAATCACAGTTAATTTGTTAATTATGAAGTTGAGCATTAATAAGCAACATCTTTTGTCACCATTGCAGTGGCAGTTCAGCCAGCCTGTAGGCCAATATAAATGTCAGTGTTCCCTCCTCTCCTGCTAATTTCTCAGTCCGTGAATCCCTGTGTGCATAATTTAGTTTCTTGCAGTTATGGCCATAATACACAGTACACTGTTTTAATGATTGTTTCAGCATGTCTTAATAAAACCTCTCTGATATATGCAACTCATTAATTGGTATGCCTTTTATGAGTCATTATTTTTATAGACCATATAGTAGATTTTAAGCTTATCAGTTAATCATTATTAATCAATTAATTGGCACCAACAATTGAACAAAAGAATTGCACAAAATTCAAATCCCTAACGTGAATGGTACGCAGTGCTCTTAAATGGACAATGGGCGAGTAAATGCTATGCCTCATTTTTAATTGGTGGATAAATGGTGTTTACATGCATTTACCCTCCACTGCGACTCTGGTTGTTGTACACCGTTGAGAGCTGGATCCCATTGTACCTCGTCACATTCCTGCCATACGAGACAATTAGGACTGGTTCGTGCAACCACTTCTATAACATGCAGAGCCGCACACTTTTTGGGGTGCAGGTGAAGTTGCTAGCATGCCCAACTATTTTGCAACATATTGGAAACTTGGGAAGCACGCAGTTGTGAACTGGTTTAATTTGTCAAACTTAATTTTGCATTGAATAATTTTGAAGTAACAATACTTTGGCTATTTAGATTTTTGTTATAGTAAGTGATTTGTTGGCAATATGCAGCTCTAAAATGCTTCCTCATTTGCTTATCACTATCAGGTTTTAGTTACCCATCTTCTATATTTAGATGAAATGGTCTCCAGTCATAAAAATGCAAGCCAGCTGAGACATTCCTTTTATGTAGACAATACAACATATGGGTTTGATATCCTCTCACTGTTTAAAAAGAGGAAGTGTTTCAATCCAGTTCCTGACCAGATTTTATTTGCACATTTGGATCATTTCTGCCCACACTTCAATGCCGAAATGGGCATTATTTATTTATTTTTTAAAAAGAAAGAAACTTCAAGTGTGGCATGTGGCTCCTGTCATTTTTCACGTGGGAAGTGGAGACATAAAATAAAAAAGTCATTTTTTTCAGAGAATATATTGCCTGGCTGACAGCCACATTCACAGGGAAGTAGTTACTAAAGAGTTATTTTTAATGTGCACTCCAGACATTCACAACATTCACCTTACTTTTAATGGGCCTGCATGTGGGTTCACTTCAAACATCATGTATTCACCTCTAGGCAGGTCTGTCAAGGGATTGTGGTTTCATAATTTATTTCTATTATTATTTTTGCCCTGCTGTTACTGAATAGTTACTGATACTTTTGGCAGCGCTATGAGATTTGTAGAAATAGTTTGGCTTATGATGCTTCCCATTCTAATTGATTTGATACAGTGTCCTTTTACACTATCCACTAGATATCAGTTAAGACCTAGGATATGTGCGAGAAGTGGATATTCTTATCATATTGATGAGCTTGTACCATTCAGTTTTCATTCATTAAATGTAATATCTCAAAGTTTTCTTTTGTTTCCCCTCAGTCAGGTGAAATGACCTTTATCAGTGAAGTTAGGATGTAATTGTTTGTAAATTGTGTTCTACATCAAATATGAATTTTATCTGAAATATGTATTACAAATTGTGGTGTAGCAAACATACATGCATACATACTCACCTCCGGTCTAAGTATTGCAAATAGTAGTGTCTCGTGTCAATCTTTGTTCTCCTCTGTGATGAGTAATGAGTTTTGGTGTTCCTTTAATGTGGAGCTTCAGACTGTGAATAATATCTCAAAAGTCTTTATCATCATTATAAATGGCACTATACAATTACTCGCATTGCCCTTTGGCATATTAGCTACACCTCAACAATGGCACACAAGAAAGGAAATACTACCCTTGGTATGTATTAGTCATTTTAGAGCCATTCATTGTGCCTTTCTTCAAATGGTAGCCTATATGATAATACCATTTCTCTGAGCAGTGCCTGTGAAATATTTGATACATTTGAGTCAGTACACCTTTGCCTATTCTTACAGGGAACACGGGGGCAATGCAGATGATCTCTGTAATCTCTGTACAGTTTAGAATTAATGGTGAGCAAAGGCACATATTTACTAGCGATGATAAGCACCAGCCTTTTAAAAGTGTCATCTTTTCACATTTGTCTCAGTTTCATACTATATGTACAGTTTTTTTTTTTTTTTTTTTTAAACTTCTTTCTCTTTTTGCAACTTGAGTCAGTCATTTCTTCTTTTTGTTTTGATCATTTTCACAGTGCTGTCGAGACAGCCTGAAAGCTACCTTTGTCCTTTACTAGTAAGAAAAATTACTAGCAATTAAAGCCCAAAAACAATAATGTTTACAGTCAAAAAAAGGAATGTCTGAAGAACCTATACTTAAAGTATAATTGCAGTAGCAAGATGGTATAGGTACGCCTTCTGAAGATTAACCTGTTCACGTAGTTCCTACATATAATAATGTATGTGAGTTCAACTTGAATGAATATGTGAGGGCCTACTGTTGATCTCTTTTTTTTTTTTCCTTTTTGAGTGGCCTACTGTTTGTTCATATTGGTCAGGGATGTTATTGTACATGAAACATTAAATAAGATATGGCAAGCCTGCATCTTTTTCACATTTCTCTTATTTTATATAGCAGATGTTTTCAAAAGGGTGGCACTGTCAGAACAGGCCATGTGGATCGGTTGTATATCTAATGTACTCTGATTTCATTGATATGCAATTCATGGCATTCCATTTCAGGAATGGATATAAAATGGGTTTGGTCATTACATTTGTAACATCAATTTGGACATCTTATAAAATGAATTGTGGTCTGCATTTTTCAATAACAAAGCATGGTCGATGTGCCAAGAAAGAAGTTAAAATTGTATTTTATAATATACAGTGAACTCCATAAGACCAACACATTTTTCTTGATTTGGCTCTGTACTCCACAATTTTAGATTGGTAATCACACAATGCACATGAAACACAAATTGTGCATAGTTTGAGCAAAGACCTTTAAGCAACAAGAAGCTGAAGCTTTGCAGGTTCAGTCATGTCTGTGTGACTAGCGTGTAATGACAACATTCAGGATATTTCACTAAGGCTTTCAAACAGTGATGCACGTGAGCCTATAAATCGTTCCGTCCTGTAAACACTGGTTAAGAGGCTGAGGTACCAGCCAGTCGCTGTTCACTTTTTAAAAATGTTCATGAACAATGTTTGACCATGCTTGACCCTAATTGTATAATTATAGAGTGTGCTGGGCAGAACCCAATGATGCAAGTATATGGCCAGTGTTATGATGCCATGATCTGGTTCAAAAGCGGTGAACAACAGTTTATTTTGATGATTTGTTTTGTGTGTTTATAGCAGATCTTGAGACTAATATTCTCCATGAGGTGCTCAGAGTAAAAATGGGTTTGGTAAATTGACAGAATGACACCTCATATATTTAGCTTAACTGCGGTCTGTTCTAGAAATACTTCAAATACTTCCCTTTTAATTTTGAGGTGTGTTAGGAATGAAAGTCAGTGCATTTTATTTGCATAGCAAAAGACTTTTCTAAAAACTTGTTTTGGTTCTTGCTCCTATAGCAATTCCACGAAACCGTCCAGACGTATGGCGCAACTTGGCAAACTATATAGCTAGCTAGCTATGGTACGTCCTCACCTCGTGCCGTACCACCTGCGCATGCGTCCCACAAAACGTCCCTGAAAGGTTGTCCGTGTGTGAGTGAGTGAGTGACCACAATTTGGCATGCATAGCCCACGGCGCCAGTTCCTGTGCGCCGTGGGACAAATATGTAATTTTGAAAACTGTCTGTGCTAACAGAGCACTCTTGTAACAAATAGAATGGAATACAATAACTTCAGGAAATAAATGTGCGTATATGTCCCACACAGGATATGTTTAATAAAGTGTACAGTGTTCTTAATGGAAATAAGCCTTTAATTAAATAATGTATTTGGTGCTCACCCATCCTATGTACACTTTACTGATAGCAAAGGACTGTTAATGAATTTAATTTATAAATCCACTCATGAACATTTTATTGGGAATACCAATACAAAATACAATTATGTAATTTCCAAAAGAATTATCATTATACCAGCCAAAGGATAAAATAAATCAATAAAAAAGGCATTTTAAAAACATGCGAAAGTCCATTCTTCATCGAGGCCACTGGGAGTGTTGCTAAGTGTTTCAAGGAGGCTATAAAGACAGTTTATTAAATAATTGTTTGAGAAAGTCTTGAAATATAACACATGAAAAGCTGCTTTTATTCTGGGTGGTATTTCTACATAGTAGTGGTGAAAGTGAAAAAAAAAAAATCTGATAACAGGCTTGCAAAACTGCGGAAGAAAATAATATTAATATAACATTCATATTTTCATATTGACTATATATGATTCCTAGATTTTGTCATCTTATCATTGTTATGCATGTCGCATCAAAGCTATATCGCATTCCAGCTAGGCAACTCTTATCTCGTCATCTAATAAATAAAACATCATTTGTTTGGTCTCCTTGATTTATTGTATATTTTCTGCTCCTTGTTATCACTGTGCTACATTTATGGTTGCAAACAAATCAGTAAATCTAAACTCCTATAATTCTAGCCTCTGGCATGTTTACCAGAAACTTTGGAACCATTTACTTTGGATGTGGAATCAATATTAAAACATTTTCACTCTGTCATCTATTGTTGAATCCTTATTCACAGTAGTTTTTGCTATTGTTGAATACAACATGATATTGAGATATTGAAAGTTACAGTAAGGGCAGAATGTGCAATGCTTTCCAAAACGAATGAAGGAAAGAGAGATAGCACTTCAAGGTACTCAGTGCAACCTGTTCTGTCCTGGCATTTGCAAGGACCAACACATTTACCGCATGTGCATGCTTTGTGTGTCAAGAGTGTAGCATTTTGTAATGTGGATAAACTGGAACACTGAAATGCTATGTATGTTGTAAACAAGAGACCTCCCACTTTTCTCCAAAGAGTTTGTACACACACTGAACTCCAAGAACCAGGTGCATAAATCATGGACACTAACCTCGGCTGAAATGTTTATTGGACAAATTGCAATACCGATCACTGTGTCAAATTGAAACCATATGAAAACGCGTTTAAAATGTTGAAAACACATTTTTATATGTATTTACAATGAGGCATCAGACCAGAAGGGGGGAACTCAACCATGAAAATATTTACGTATTGAGAAAGTGCAAATAAGGGTCAGGAAACTTGGGAATAAAAAACACTGTGTGCGTGTGCGTGTGAGTGTGCGTGCGCGCGTGTGTGTGCAAGTTTATTAAAACCGATGCAACCAAAACACAGCTGAAGTTTGTTGAGGAGGGAACTGTGTTCTGTATTAGGCACATTTACACAGACCACCATTAAAATGGAAAGATCCTAGTATCTGGATTTGGATTGTTGCATAGGAGGTTCACTAAATTGGCAATGGTTGTCTAGGAGGAAATCATGGCTTGCATGATTCTCAAATTCAAAATGTCTGAAAATATAATATGATTAACTGATTACCATTGTATGTGCTTGAGACACATTCGGTTTTTGTGTGGATCGTCATTGATTTCAGTGAACTAGGCAGGAGTTGTGATCATCAAAAAATGCTCATTGACCATTTACAGGACCCATCTATAAATGTACTAACTTTTGTAAACACATAATATCAGCAAATACAATTGGAAGCTTCCAAAGCTATGCTGCTTAGCACCACAAACTTTCCTCTGCTGAAGGAAATGGTCACAGGTCATTGGCTAATGGCAGGGAAGATAGTGTCATTAGTGAACACTCAAGTTCTCAGAATACCTAGTGTACTTTCATGCTACAAATGTTCAAACAGGTTCTACCCAACCTATCCTAGATAAACACGTGATGGAGAGTACGGGTGCCTGGAACACATGCTAAAGTGTGCTCAGTTGTTTTGGGAGTGTAGCTCATGATCCTGCAGGGTCAACCGGGAATCCTTATGTTATATTAATCAAGTGTTTCTTTCTCAAGAGCACAGTTATCTATTGCTTCAGTGAATAGGGTCTGCAGGCCCTACTCTGACTTGCCCACTTGCATGTCCAGTCCGACATCCAAATAAATGCAGGTTGTAGGATGCTAACTATATTTTGCTGTAATGTTTCTTTTTGCTATTTGTGTAATGGAAATTCTCTTCAGTTACACTTGGACTTTGTTCACTTGATTTTGTGTATGGGTTTTATAGTGGCGTTATGTCATAACCATGGTTGTATCCCCAGTAGTAACTCCAGTAGGCTTTGGATATTAACTCATAACAGCATTTATCAGTATGTGCTGGTGTAAATGTATGGCACATAAAACATTCAGAATGTCCTAGATAAATATGGACCATATCACATGACATATACAGTGTCGGGCCCGTAATTATAACAGGTCCTTGTTTAAGGTTTAAAAAACTGAACTTGGATGAAAGTTTAAATGCTATGAAAACCATGTCATTGAGACCGTAGTCCTCACTCCATGCCTCTGTACAACATTTAAAAATGCTGCAACATGTAGGCCCTATGTCTCTTGCAAACTTCAGTGTCAATCATCATCTGTGTTTAATTAGTGGCAATTACTGTATCAACTTAGATTGCAAAGGTGGTGCAAATGGAATAATTATTTGAGAAGGTGCTTGACAAAGAGGCTATTGTGACCTCTAGCAGGTGGAGGACTGAAGCACTGTGCAAAAAAAACAAATTTCTGGCCCAATTTATAAGTAACACTCAAATGTTAAATTAAGTTGGATCATTTAGGACCGCAGTCAGTATTTTGAAATGTACAGGAGTTGCTTTTTATTTGAAGCTGTTGAACATACATTTAAAATCATAGCAGTTATATGACATTTAACTTGTACAAAAAAATAAAAATAAATCAACTAAATAGTATTGGCAGTATTCTTGCCCCAGGAGGATAACAGCCAGAATACATATTTAAATTACAGCACATCAACCTCTGGCCCTTGTCATGACAGATGGATAAAGTAATCTTCCTGACTGTTGTATGGTTGGAGAGAGCTGTCTACTTGAAAGACCTTCCTGTCTGCAGGAAATAATTGCTTTAATTGTTTTATGGGATGAGGAGCATCAGTCAGTACCATTAAGACCTTGCTTTCTAAGGGTATAAGTGCAGAAAATGTGTCCTAAACTATTTTGGAACCACTGGAGCCCCTCACTGTTAGAATAATGTTATGTTTTTATTTGTTGTTCACTACATAGAGATATATTATGGGAATGCTCTTTATAATATAGGTAAATACATTATCCTTTTAATAAACTGCCATGACTACTGTGTATTAGTATGTGAGAATATGTGAACTTGCTGCTGATCATGTTTCTGATCATTCAGCATGTTGTCTAAAGTCTGTCTTACACAACCTACAATACAGACTAATCTCCTATCTTGTTTGGCAATGGAATTGGGTCATTATTCTTCATGATGTGTCTCCCATAAAATTTCTTCAGTCAGCATGAACAATTTTATGTGATTTCATTGTATTTGTGCTTCCCTTTAATTAATGCTATATTATGGATAGAGAAATGTTTCTTTGTGTCACATTGTCATTGCTGCAGAACAAGATGAAATATATATTTGTAAGCCTCATGTTTTGTAGGAGGGAAAACCAACCATTAAGATACATCTCAAAAGAAATAATAAAAAAGTTATTATTTCCTCTTGGACAGATCAACTGGAACAAGGAAAAAAAATGCCTGAGGCCCTTGAAGGGCTTTCAACAATATAACATTGCCAGGTTTAATTCAGCTGCGGGCATCGCATTTTAGATGACACTGACACTGAAAGCAAAGCCCAAATTCATTGCATGTCCAGGGAATTATGCAAGAACTGTAAAATGCGCCACTTGAATTTGCACTTTGTCATCTCCTGTTATGTCCTGGTGTCCTTTCAGTGTCTTATCATGCTGGTAGGCTTTTTACATGGGTCAGTGCCATTACACCTTTCATATTGCAACCCGTAATGATAAGTGATGGTGCCAAGTCAATTTGGGGTATCATTCACATTACATGAGGTTATAGGGCTTGCAGCCTAGACTGAACTGAATCAAATGACCTTCCAGCAATGTGCAGATCTTCACCATTGCACCTTCCTAGAAATATCCCTTTTCTTTTCTTGCACTTACTTTTATATTGTGAGCAATAGTGTGTGCTTTGAATACTGCACACCATTTGATAAACCATCTGACCAAATAGACTTTGGTCAGATGGTCGCTTGGTCTCTAACATTCTCTGTCCTAAAACACACGTGGCTGTCCCAGTTTGTTGCTGGGTTTATATTTCTCTGTCAGTAAATTAAACGGTGTGCTCATGGTTTTCTTCTGGAGGCCCCATGTTTATATACCCACTTTTCACTTCCTGGACTGAAGCAGTTGTGCAGTCAGATGCTGACACTGATTTAAAGGTAAATTCCAAAGACAGCAGCACTGGCACACTTTGTGGGCCTTAGACTAAACGTAGTAAACATGAGGGCAGCTCTAATTCTTAAGAAGGCCAAGAATATCTACAGATAACTATTACAAATGTCTTGCTAATTCAGACAATGATTCCCTATGGCAAAGGAGTGTTTTGCTCCAACTCAAAAGGCTGTTGTAGTGGGACAGAATTGTGTTTGCCCCACACTATGAGAGGAGATATGCAATGAGACTAAAACATTTATTGGTCCTTTGTGATTTCATGGAGCAGGAACCAATGGGACATGGCCTGGAGGTGAACAGAACACTCATTTAATCCTCCCATACGAATAGACTGATATAAGTTGATATTGTAATGCAATGGATTTCTCATACTGTTGCTGATGCTCAATACATACCATAATAACCCCATACAATGTAGCCATTCACAGGTTTACCTTTACAATCCGTTTAAACAAGATGCTGCCCCCTTCATACTATGTTTAAGTATTAATATATACCCATGTTTTCTCTCTGTTTGACCAATAAGATCCAGATATATTCTTCTCACTCTCCCCATAGAAGGCTTGTGTGTTGAAATGAGGGGCACATTGATTGTTTAAATAATGAAACTGTCGGATGAAATGGGCTACAAACGATTATCAGCTTGTGTCAGCTTAAAGTGTGATAACTGAAAAAAATGAACATAACTTACCAAATTTTAAACCAACACATTTTCCATTCCAACTACAAATTGCAGAGGTGTGGAAGACACTTTGCACATAACTATATCAGGTTTGAATTGGGACAATGGGGAGATATCATTATAGAGTTATCAGATGCAAAGTGAGCTGGTTACCAAAGCAGTTTTATATCTTACTCCTATACCTTTCTGCTATAACTCTGGTGAAAGCTGTGCAGTTTAGAATGATACATATGTGCCTTTGGGGAATAACCAATATTGTCTAACTCAATTTATATCGGTTCAGTGGTGGTATGTATAAGTTAAAAGCATCGAGTAAAAACACAAACTATGTGACACATGCAAGAGGTCAAATAATTAGAGCAGACGTGTCCGTTACACTCCGTGAATATACCATAGACAGCATCTCCCTGAAGCTCTTGACAGGCCTCCTTGTTAGGCTCGGCAAAATTCCAGCCATTACCTCGATAAACAGGGACTGCACACTTTTTGCAGGGTGCCCTGCTGTCCCCCTTGATTGGATGAACTGTAACCACATAACGTGCACCTTTTGCCATGCAGTGGTAAGTGCACTCACAAACTCAAGTGCACTTACTAAGAAAAAAACAAACAAAAAAAACAACTGCCTTATATGGGCATATGAAGGCAACTGTTCTGTGTAGAATGTATAAAGGAGACTATAAACAGAGTCTAATTACCTAAACTTAAATCCTGTTGTTTTTAAACTGGTGAACTATAGCCATTAGGCTCCCACTCTGATGGTTATGGGGTTGTTTATGGGGTAGCATCTGATTTCAGGCAAATGGCCCAGTACAACAGGCACATTACCTGCTCACTAATCTCTGAAAAGGGGATTTGTTGAGTCTGGATTATTTGAGGCTGTGGTAGGGGTTGTCCTATGTGGATTTTCATTTTTTATTTTTTTTTATTTTTAAACCGCCTTTCCCATGAGCTTTGTTTTGGAAAAAGATGTCAGTGGGCTCCTTGGCCAATGATGTGCTGTCGTGTCAGGCTGCCAGTCATTGTCAGCTAAGCCATTAAACTGATGAATTAAGGTGATTTATAACCCCTTATACAGTACTGTATGTGATTGATTTGTGTGCCTTCCCTGGTATGTTCATATTCTCTTCTAAAATGTATACTTTGTTCAAACCAATTATTTTATATAAAATTGTCGACACAAAATACTGTCCCTATGCATAAAAAATAAAAATTAATAAATAAAAATGTGTTCCACAGCAAGAGCAAATTCCTTGTCATTTTCTGCATATCAACGCATTGTACAAAAAAAAGGAATGTGCCATCTACATAAACAGTAAGTACATGTGTTCCATATTGTAAGAACTATGGAAAGATAAGTGACGTGGCTTTGTTTAAAAAAGAAAGACAGTATCCATCTGGTGGGGTTGACATTTCGTTATGAATACAAGGTTTGTGTTTAATCATGTCTGAACGGCACCTGTATTTATTATTTTTTTCTGAACCAGAGTTACGTCTCAGTTTAGATGAACTGGTCACTTTGTGAATATCAGGGGATTTGCTTTCTCTCCAGTATTTACACAATGAAAACTGATGGCTTAATCTGTAAATACCATTTATAGGTCCTTTTGGCTTGACATAAAATTGCTCAGACCCGTAAAGAGCGCCTTATTTTGTTAAGAAGATAATATATTTGTTAATACGAGGAAGTCTTGAGTGGTAGAGTTGCAAGGTTGTCGTAAGACAATTTGGCTGATTATGATCTACGCCTGTCACCTTCTTTGCCATATTTATTGCAGCTTTAGTGCCTATTTAGTGCTTACACTATAGGCCAATGGTATTAGGCTACCAGTGGTTAAAAAAAAAAAAAGATTTCAGTCAATTTAACTACCCCTTCACCTCCCTCCCATGCCCCATTTGCAAAATGTTTGGATAGCTATTTTGAGGAAAGTTATGTCTAAGATTATTTTTAAGAACACATTTTTGTGTTGTAGGTAAAAAAATAAAAAAAAAGGTTTATACTTTGTGTTACGTCCCTCCGCCTCAGGTGGGGGCGCTGGCCGTTTGGACACATGCGTGTGTCTTGTTACAGTTAATTGAGAGCACCTATGGCGGTGCCCTTTTAAGAAGCCTGGAGTCGGCTTCTCAAGAGATGGGGGCTTTTTCTCCTCACCTCTCGACCACGGCCGGGTCTTGATTTTATCTTGTGTTTTGCGTCTATTTTAGTATCTCTTATGGGTAGTTGAATAAAGTTATTGGTTGTTTTTGGGAAGCCTTGGTTTTGGCTTCGTTATGTTTGCGGGGGCTTGAGAGCAACCATAACACTTTGGTTTGTTATTCTATAAATGTGAATATATGAACTGAATTCTTACTTTTTTTTTTTTTTGTAAACATAAGTGGCCTAATACTTTTGGCCTGTACTATGTGTGTGTGTGTGTGTGTGTGTATATATATATATATATATATATATATATATATATATATAAAACCAGCGCAGTCATTCGTACAGTTAGATGTGCATGCATAATCAAGGAAGCAGGAAAAGCAAGTGTGTGCTTAATGTTTCAGTTCACAAACTTATATCCACTTCAAAGCTGTCTCATTGCATGTGAGATCATGTCCTGACAGGTATTTGTATTCTTCTCAGTCTAAATCAGCGGAATGCAACTCTCTTTGTCTTGTGGGTGGGGGGAGGGGGGGTGTGTAACACCGAAGAGCTGGCAGGTTTGTACAGAGTGTATGAGTAACACATATAAGAGGGGGTGCATATTTATGACTCACACCATGATGTAAATTATTTATTTCCCTTAAAGCGTCTTTATAATTTATTTATAATTCATGTTCTTCATGTTTTGACCCCACTGGGATGACATACAGCAGACGTGCTCCACCTTTTACAGATGTGCTGTGGGGCATTTTGAATTGCATTATCAGTGAACACATGCAACCATCTGATTGCAGTAAAATGATAACAACAATCAACACCAGACATTGTGAACATAAAAACCCAAAAATGCGTACGTGATTTCATAATCAAAATCAATCTAATAAGTTTTACCCAATGATCGCTCCATTCAGAAAGTCATACTGATTCATATTCATCTGGATGAGAAATATCAAATTACTAAGCATACCAATCAAACCAACACAAATCTAAGTTTAAACTTTTTTTAATTTTATTTTCACCTATACTATTTTTCTTGCAGACAAACTTGAGTAAAAAACAAACTTGAATGAAAGATAAATCTCTAATCTGAACTTGAACGCCTTGGGGGAATTTCTTCAAATTTGGCACAAACGTCCACTTGGACTCAAGGATGAACTGATTAGATTTTGGTGGTCAAAGGTCAAGGTCACTGTGACCTCACAAAACACATTTTTGCCTTGGTTGCCTTGGTACAACCGTGAGGCGGTATTTCTAGTTTTTAACATTTGAGATGAAGACATGTTATGGGCTGGGCTTAGACACTCCACATACCAGTTAAGCCCACAGGTGTTCCAAATCAGCCCACCTTATAGCCCACCTCAGGCTTATAGGAAGTTTACATGCCTTGAACTTTCTCCTCATTTTGAGTCACGGCCAGATAAATCATTTATTTATGTGCAATTTGATGTCATATACAACTATCAAAACATTAATCTCTTTGATAAACAAACAGCAAAGAAAACTTAAGAAAATGCGTGATAATTAAGGGTTATTTGTACCACTTTCAAAATACCTGCCAGGTTTGTACACATACCTATCCTTAATTCAATAATGATAAATTTGATCAGCTTAGAATATAAACTGGCATGGATATGACTGTGAAATTCACAAATTGGTTGATAAATTAAACTAATCAAACTAAACAGATTGTTACTTTCAAATCCAAAAATGCTAATGACCTTGATAGCTGCATGCGCACACACCCTATTTGTTATATTTACAAAATAATCATCAAAAAGCAATTGTTCATACACTGCAATAAGCAGTGTTTTACTTCCTAGTTAGTTTAAAACCTAAGCACATATCTATATTCATCATACAATTATGGCTAATTCAACAGTGAAATCACATCTCTCTGGAAACATCCTGTTAATAGTGTAAAAGTGATATGTTAAAGGAAAAAGTGTCTGAGAAACCATAAATTAAAGTGTTAGTGACAGCTACACACAGTTCAAAGCATCTAAAAATACACAGAGAACACTGTCCCATATTCCACAAATTATTTAGTAATTGGAGGTATTAATTTTCCCCATGCATATTACAAATGCTACTGCTAGGACAGACCAGTCCGCAAATTAATCATGTTAGAAGATAATTGTTCCACAGCCTATTTACCACGTGTTTATCAATTTTGCAGCACTGCTGAGCTGCAAGGACTGTGCTTTCAGTGCTACATATTTAATGCTTGTCAAATACAGATTAACTTTTATTCCACTTTTTAAAATTTTCATTCAGACTTACCAGATGTGCTCAAAAGCAGTCTATAAAAATGTCCTGCTTCCATTACTGTCAACACATTCATAACATTGCGCAGAATAATTTTTAAACTCGATCTGCTTTTATTTTATTATTTTATTTAACTTTAAACTTTTAAAATAACTCATTTTACTGTATTTAGATTTTCCTGCCAGGTAGACACGGCACTTGTAAAGTAATCTTGGTATATGTTTGTTCCTGTGGCTCTAATATCCAGCAGAGCAAATATAAACTCTTATGTCAATTTATATTAAGAAAGGCAAGATTGAAAGAAGCCTGACATTTTAAATACCATCCATTGGTGCATTTTTATAGTTTCCCCTCATAGTCCCATGATTACAGAAACTAGGCTATAGCCTACTGCCTGGCATGTCTTTGTGTACAGTGGTCAGCTTTGCGATGAATATAAAAGTACATTCAGTAACATAATATTCAAATAATGAACTTAAAATAGATGCCATGTTGAGTGTCATCAATGACTGAAAGATGTGTTAAAATGCTTCATGGCCTGTTGTCAAAGAAAGGGTTCTTGTCCTCACTATGGTCTAAATCAGTGGTGCCCAATCATGTGTGGAGGGCAGAGTATGCAGGTTTTCATTCCAACACATACACTTCTGTCAGGTTGAAGGTGTGTTAATTGGTGAAGTGACTACAGCTGTAGTGATTGGTTGGAATGAAAACTTGCATACTCTCAGCCCTCCATGGCACATGATTGGGCACCACTAGTCTAAATGTTATTGTAGGTCAATGCATGTAGACATGTGTTTGCATTGTAGCTAAAGCAATGATGTAATTATACTTTCTTCCCTGTTGTAAAATGCATCTAGTTGCAATTCTGTTGATGATTGTAGATAGCACTTGACCGCTGTTAATCAAATCATGACCCTCAGGGTCCAAGAACTCCCTTTACCTGGGAATCAGGTGTGAATACAGTCTGCCCAATCAGTAGCTCTAACTGTTCAGTTAATTATCTGTGGGAAAAGAAAACCTGAAAATTTGGATTTGAGGTCAAGATTTGAGTATCCATGCACTAGACCGTTTTAACAATGTGACATAAAGCATGTCTTTTTATTGCTGGGTGCCATGTCTTAGTAAATATTGGTGGTGAGATTTATTGAAAGGGCAGCACTTATCTGAAGCTATAGTACTGTATTGCAGTCCTGAGTATGTTATTGCAACTTCATAGCAGAGATCAAACCTCTCCCAGAGTTGAAATGAGGTGCTTCACTACATAGGAGAAGAACCAGCTACATTTTAGGACAAGGAGGAAGAGAAAAGCAACAACATTGGGCATTGCAGTGTTTACTCTTCTATTATTTTCCTCTGAGCACTGATAATTTCTGACCTGCTGCAGTTCAAATAAGAGCAGGAGGTTTGGTGCCAGGTAGAGATGGGCAAGCAGGTTCGGACAGAGCTAAAAATGAATGAGGGCTGACAATGGAAGAGGAGGCACATCCAACAAAGGGACCTAAATGCATAGTTTAAAGGTGGCATCGTAGATTGCCTTAGGTGGGATTTGATCCAAGGTCGAAGGTCCCATAGGTAGGCCATCAGCAAAGTAGCCGCAACGGGAACAGATTTTCTTTGGTTAAAAATATATATGTCTATTTTGCATGTGTATGTGATGTTTTGATTGGTTGTAGCTAAATGTCTAATGAGGAGACCTGTTGTTTGCGAGCCGGGGCCATTTGTATAATGGTTAAGAAGAAGAAGAAGAGCCTCTATGTATGGAGCTTTATTGTGTGGACATGTGAAGTTGTTTATGAATTCTGTCTGTTGACATGATGGCAGGAGGTACAGAAATGAATGTTTTTAAGGGCTGAGAGTCTGTGGTCATTGTGGTTATTTCTGTAGGAAACCCTGAAAAGTGCCAAACTCGTGGTGCTGTGTAGGTATGGGGCAAGCTGCCTCACCAAGGTGTAAATACCATATTAGCAATTTAGCCAGTTTAGCCAAAATACCAATTTAGACCGTCATCCAGTGAACAAAAAACGGTCAGTTTAGCTGCACTGTTACATATTGAGAGCATTCATAAGGGTAATGAAAATATTGGCCGCAAATATGCCTCCACCCGTTAATAAAAATAAATAAAAAGTCTCTGTCAGACATCTTAAACTCGCCTGCATGTGACTCAAGGCCTAGCTAGAGCACTTGTTGGATATTATTCAACATATTGAGACCAACAAGATGTTGCACCTCATAAATCAGTAAATCCCGAAGTAAGATGGGACCCACTAGTCCAAAAATTACTGATGCGAAAGCTGAGACAAATGTTGTTGAGCTTCCTCAACATGGTTCCCTGTATTGGCTAACTGGGCCGTGAAAATTGAGAGGGCCCAAAGGATTTATATGAAACCCATATCCAGTAAGCCAAGTTTACTCAAAGATCTTACTCAAGTTGGTGATGTTTATCGATAAGAATGCAATCGTTCAAGCCGAGAGGGAGAAGGACAAGCCCATCATGCATGAAGGAGACTGTCTCTACAACTTCCCGGATTTTTCTAACGCTACTGCTCATCATACGAAGGCGTTCAACCTGATCTGGTGGTATCACAAGGAACAGTTATGGTTTACCCCAAACCTTAGGCTATTTTTAGTTGAATTATGTTTGCCACATTTGAATTTCCTTATTCTCCTGGGGAGATCCACAACAAAAATAAATGCAGGATGATTCAGTGCTAGAGTAATTTTTTTAATTTTTAAAAATAAGATTTGACCAATGATACTAGTTTTTATTTCTGTGATATATTTTATGTATGTATGGTATTTTATTCCCTGCACTCATGTGCATTGTTTGCAAAAAGGGGCTGCCCAACCCTGTCCCTGCAGTAATAATAATAATAATAATACATTTTATTTATATAGCAACTTTCAAGCATAGAGCACAAAGTGCTTTCCAAAGCAGATAAAAATAAGGTAAAAAAAAAATTACAACACAGGGTACAATAAGAGCAGCATAAATGGGAAGAAGCAAAGAAAATAGCAATATAGAATATAGATGAAAAAGGCAATATTAAAACACAAAGAACAAAAATAAACACAGTACAAGTAAACCATAAACAAATAGAAGGAATATATAATAAACAAATCCTGTAGGTTTTCATTTCAACCCTCATTTTTCACATGGTTCTACTAATTAGCAGCTCAGTGAGATCTCTAGCTGTTGAAGGATGGTAGATCTCCAGGGAAAGGGCTGGGCAGCCTTGACCTGAAGCCACTTCCCTTCTTCCCTGTGTTCTGGGTGGCCTCTACCCTTGTGGCAAAAACCTCCTGGGAAGAACCCTTTAGTCTAATGTGTTTATTACTTTATTTAAACATATTTTTTATATACAGGGTAGTGCGTAGGTATTTGGACCGTGAGACAATTATTGTATGGTTTGGCTCTGTACTATAGGACATTGGATTTTAAATTAAACAATTAATATATGGTTAAAGGGCAGATGGGTATTGACATCTAAATCATGTAGGAATTGCTGCTCTTTTTATATGAAGCCCCCCCATTTTAGGGGAACACTGTCCAAATACTCACAGATTGCACTGTTTACAGCAACCGTGGCAGATGAAACAAGGAACTGGATGTTTTTTTTTTTTTTTTCCTTTTCCATTAAGGTCAATGACATCAGTGGACAGATGTCTGCAAAATGTGAAAGAGTGCAGAAAATCCAATCTTTCAGATTTAGTGGACGCCTAAAGTTGAACCTCAGTTGAACCGTTTTGAGTTGAACCAAAGTGTGAAGAGTCTAAGGTTTAAAACTGCATACAGGTTATACCGCTATACCTTGAATCGGTGACCAGTAAAAGCAATAATTTAACAGAATGCTGTTTTTAGACACCAGTGTCTGATTTCATGGCCATGAATTGTATGCCTCATTCCAACAGTGATATGAGGATTTTAACCTTGTGACTTAATTTGTAAAAGGATGCATGATGATGATGATGATGATGATGATGATGATGATGATGACAAGGGTGATGATGATGATGACTGAAATGTAATTTCTTATTTCTCATATTTGTGCATTTTCTGTTCTTTAATAGTTGTCATTGTCATTTCATTGGCACTGCACATCAAGGACAAGAGTACAATACAATGCACCAAATATAATTTAAAAAGTGCACACACGACAAATACAATTACTTCTATTTTTTTCTAAAATGAAACTTCTAAATGATTTCTAAAAAGGTAATCCAATATGACACACGAATATTAGTTACTAATAAATTGTATTTTTATAGGCCACCTATACCCACATTTTATGTATGTTTTGTTGAACTTTCAACAGTTACATAAAAAAATCAAACAATTTTGAAGGACTAGTTCTCTTTCTGTAAATTACGTGTTCCTCACAATAAAAGAAAACCTGTCAAGGGAGATAAAATACAATGATAAATGCATTTTTATTCTGTTTTATACATTTCCATTGAGTCAGTTGTTGAGTTGGTTCTATTGAGTAAAGGTGGAAAGAGAATGAAATGCATCATGGGAAGTATAGTTCCTGTAAATTGAACAGGTGGTGCAGGGGAAATTATTAAATCATTATAATATTTGCAAATATGTGTAGATATCATTGCTTTCATATTACAATGGACAAATAACAACATATATAAACTTAATATGGGCAAAATTTCCCTTTAATGTACTTTTAAATGGAAGCACAAAATAAATGGGACACAAGTATAAATAAGCAGGTACTACAATATATAAAACCAGGATAAATAACATAAGGTATCATGTGACTGTCGTATTTGCATTTGCTATTTTTCCTACAATATTACTTCCCATTATATTTATGAACAGTTCTCAACATTTAACTGCATATTACTTGTAACATACACAGCTAAGCATAGTAATATAGTCTTTAAAAATATTTTGTACTGCCCTAAATAGTTTTATAATGGATAAATACCATCCCTAATTGTGTATAAAACCATAATTTATAGTTCATGAAAGGTTTATTTTAAAGATTATTATTATTTTTTGCATAAATATAAAGCAATAAAGGCACACATACAAATATAAATGAAGTACACATCTCTACATAATAAATAGGCTACACACATCAGGATATAAAATATAGGCTAGCTATCGTGACCATATCATTTGCATTTCAAACAAAATAATTTATAATATTTACATCTATATATATATAGACTATATTCGCTATTGCTTTTCAAAATAAAACAATAGGAGTGTTTTGATTGCCATGCGCCATTTTTTGAAAAATGTCATAAACATTTACAAATACAACATAAAGATTTAAGTATAAGTTTAACAAAGTGCTTTTCTTATAAATAGACATATGGTTACTAACATTCAGAAGCATAATGTAACCGAATTGCCATATTTATAGATGAATGAATATTCCCAGACCTATGACATTTTGAAACCAATGAAACAAATTGGTTTTATCAGTTAAAATGGACAGTAATTAACAAATTATGATGTAGTATGTTTTATGCTGTCCTTTGCCCAGTCATTGTCCAGTCTGCTCTCCAGCTCTGTTGTTTAATGGCAAATAAAGTCAACCAGAGCCAATTCAATATTCGTAATTTGGTAATTAATTGTTTTTATTTACAAGCAGCAAAAGAAATGGGTCTGTACCTTATATTTATGGACACCTATATATATATATGTGTGCAAAGGCACTTTGTGTGTTAGGTGCAAACCAAGAAAATGTGCTTTTAGTTAGGTTACCGAAGTCTGATGCTCTATTACCTCAAGGTAGTCTGGCTCTGTGCGTACATTGGATTTAAGTTCAAAATACTCATTTTTGGGCTGTTCAACCAGGACCTTCCGTGACCTGGCGTACATAATTGCCTCCATTAATGTTCCTTCACCATGGATCTCAACAGGGGGCTGAAGCTGGGCAATGTTCTTTCTGAGGTAGTCTGTGATGCCCAGCTGCTGAAGCTCCCTTTCCCGACTAAGGATATTTCGGTATAGGGAACCCGTGTCCCCAAGAGTGATGGTCCCCAAGTCTGACGGGCCCTCTGTGACGGCCCTGAGTTTCAGATTGGGCTCCGCAGGGGGCAAGTCGTTCTCCAGCTCCAGGAGGCTACGGCACACATGCTTCATTTCATCGAGGCTCAGCTCGTCCAGCTCGTGCTCTTTATAGCGAGTGCAGTAGGTGGGGCTCCTGCACACCTGCGTCACCTGACTCTGCACAGGTTCACCGCACGCGCTTGCATTGGGCCTCTGAGCCACATGATGCGTGGTCTTCTGGCCGTACACGCTGTACTGCAGGTGGATGTTGCCGTTCTCCCTTGGCTGATTGTCAGCCTGTTTTTTGACGGACCCCCGCCGGCGGTGCAGAATGAAGACAGCCGTTCCCGCAGCGCAGAAAATGGTGACGATGAAAATGATCAGCAGGCTGAGGATCAGAACCGAAAGAGGGACTGTGTTGGTGAGTAACTGGAAGAAGCCCTCTGGGCTTCTCTCAGTAGTAGCCGTGGTTGCCGTACCTTCGACTCCCTCTTTTGTCGGAAGGGGAAGCAACATCGCTAACCCAGAGCACATTATATCAAGTCTCAATGTTCTAAGTTCCACTTTGGCAATATTTCTGGGTGTCTGACATAAAACCGTACCCACAACAGTATCTTTCCCAAGTTTCTCAACCCATTGTTTAAGAGCAACCAAGTCACAACTGCAGTCCCAAGGATTGTCTTCCAAATGGATCTGCTCCAGAGAATGCAGCTGGTCTAGAACACTGCTCACAGGGAGGTGCATGAATAAATTATTCCTCAGATTCAACCTGGCCAGTGGCACATTGCGAAATACCTGTGATGGTAAAGTTTGAAGAAGATTGTTATTTAAACACAGGAGCTTGAGATTTGGCATGGTGTCAAATGTTCCGGGCAGAATATCTTTGATGACATTATATTCCAAATACAGATACTCAACGCTGTGGAGTCCAACAAACATGCCCGGGGAAATCTTTTCCAGTCTATTGCCATTCAGATGAAGCTTTTTCAACTGGCCTAAACTAAGGAAAGTGTCATCATCAATGTAATCAATTTGGTTATTTGCCAAATTCAGCAATTCCAAACCTTCAAATGCAACAAAGTCGAACTGAAAAAGTCTCTGAACCATGTTTCCAGTCAGTACGAGCTTTGTGGGGCTTTGCTGGAGCAATCCAAGATCTGATATTTTTCTGATCGCTCTGTCTTGACAGTGGATTAAGAAACCTGCAGTTGGATGAATGTGACAGGAGCATCGGTCACTGCAGAAGGCAACTCCTGGCTTATGGTCCAGAGCTGGGGTCTTTGCATCATCGTTGGCATCCGTTACTTTTGGAACTTGTCCAGGTTTAGAAGACATAGTTTCCAGCAGTGACTTCGAAGGCCCCTCTAAATCTGCCTCCGAGTAAGAGGGGCAAAGCACTTCCCGCTTCACTTTGCTTAGCAGACTGTCTTTGAGGTGGGGAGGACTGCTGCAAACAACCTCGCTAATAGAAGATTGTCCACTCATGTTCTCCATCCAGATTTTCAGAGGTAATATTTCACAATCGCACACCCAGTCATTGTCCTCCAGCAAAAACTCCTTGATCCGTCCAAGGTGCTCAAGAAAGCCCATGTAAGGCAGTGACTGCAACTGATTTCCACGCAGATCCAAGTGGGTCAGCGGCACAAACCGGAAAATGTTGGCGGGAAGGAATTCAATGGAGTTGTCATTCAGTATCAACACTTTGAGGCGATTTAGCTTGCTGAATGCCCCGGGTTCAACAATGTGGATGAAGTTTGTGTCTGCTTGTAGGTACTCCAGGTTCACCAAGCCTTGAAAAGTGTCCTCTTTTAAGGTCACTAGAAAATTGCTGTTAATGTGCAGCCTCTTAAGAGAGCTAAGTGCACTGAAAACTCCAGGTTCAAGCTGTTGTATACTGTTAGATCCTAGATGAAGAGAGACAGCATTCCTGAAACTTTTCAGCTCCTCTGCTTGCAACTCCACTAAATCATTTTTGTACAGATTAAGATGGAAAGGTAAGGCTGAAGGCAACTGTATTTGTGTTATTTTGGTTATATTTCTATCCTCGCAGTTCATGTGCAAGATGCCGTCTTTTTCTTTGCAAGTACAAAGTTTCTCACAGGATCCCTTGGGTGATGACTGTAGGGGCTGGATGGTCTGAGTCCCCGTAGCAACAATGAGTGAAGAAAATAAAATTATGCAGGCCAACATTTTCTCTCATGTATGTCTGTGAAGAGAAAGAGAAATATTTGTTGTGCCATCATTTCACCCAAAAATATATTCTATTAATCAGATTAAAAGTCTTCTCAGTGACAGGCAGACTGGGTATGAAACAAAGCACTGTAGTATGACTGATTACTCAAAAGAAAAAGTAACAACTTTTTTTTTTTAAGTTTACAGGCATTCATGAAATAAAAACATTCATTATTACAGTATAAATATGATGCAATCCAAACCATGAACAAAAAGCAAGACAAAAGAGGATGTGATATGATATTCACTACACGTAAGGCATTTAAAAAGTATTTTAGAAAAAAAATGTATTAAAAAGTATTTAAAAAGTCATGACATCTTTCCTTGAATAAGAACAAGAACACCACTGGTCACATTTTCTTGCAGAGTTTTGTTGCACATTTTTAAAATGAAAGCCCTCATTGAGACATGATGCGGTCAGGCAAGCTGACAAGCACGGTTGCTACCCGGCTCATCGCTCACAGACACGGTCGAGAGTTTATATCCTATATGATTTAGCATCGTTCCAGCACTGTTCGAGTATGCTAGCTAAGTGACTCTAATTCCACTTTTGATGAAAATGTGCTCAAACTGAGACCAACCCACTTTTTCTCTTCTGTACTTTGCAAAGAATTATGAGGAATGTCAGTATGATTTTGGCGTGTGAGCAAGCAGACGTTATCACTTGATCATCTTTTAGCAGTTTTTTTAACATTTAGTGATTAAAAGTTTATAAGTCGCACCCCTAGAATAGACTGGTACATATATCATTTGAAAAAGAAAAAAAATCTATTTGATATAGAGAGGTTACTTTGGTTACTTGGGTATAACTTTTAATACGATTATTATTATTATTATGTGCATTTTCATTTGCATATTTGGACACGTGTGGTGCTTCCCCAATGCTTGCTTAATTATTATAATTTTTTTTATTAGTTTATTTGGCTAAATGAAATATGTAAGCAATTGTTGGCACTCATAGCTATTTATAAAAGTCTAGGTGCATTCCCCTCACCTGTAACAAACCACTTTTTAACCACTACTAATACTCATTTCTATTTTTCATGTACTGAACAGGAATATCAAAACATAAACTACAATTATACTACGCATGTGTATTAGCACGTACATTAAGGTAATCAGTAGAAATACTTCAGTGTGCTCTCATCCAAAAGCATGTACAGTACTGTATCAATGAAGAACAAAAAATGAAAATGTGAAAAGTGAATGAACAAATTAAAAATATAAAATATTTCTCAATACTGTAAACGGGAATTGAGTCATGAAATATAGAGTGAGAACCCCTTTGGTAACGTGACTTCAGTGGTGGAGATTGAAAAAAAAAATAAAAATCCTGTCCAACTGATTTGTCACTTCACATCAGAAGAGAATCTAGGTCAGATTATAACTGTGACTGTCTTTGCATGTAGACAGCTTTGTCATAAACATGCATAGGGAATGTGTGTAAATATTTTAATCAGGGAGAACACAAAAAATGTGGCAAATCATCAGTTGCATTTCACAATGCATTTCAGTAAAAATCAGTACTGTTTTCAAAAACGAATGAGTAGATTGAAGCAAAGAGACTGTGGCTCCATGTTATGTCAGTGGTCTGAAATTGCCTGTTCACGCATGTAAGTGGGGCTAACTCTTCCACAAGAATTTATTCAGCTCGTAAGGAACCATAAAAAAAAAATTATGGTTCTTTCCCCTTGGGAAGGCACTATGTCATTTTGCATTTATCAGCACACAAACTTTTGGAACACATTTAATTCCACCTTTCATCTCACAATAACTCTCTTACAGAGAGTGCTGCAAAATTGGTCTCTGTGCATCACTGGAGACTTAATGATATGCTATGATAAGACTACCAATATGTATATTTGCATGACATTTCTCTATGAAATGAATGAAGGTTAAACAAAGTACAAAATATACACCTGCCAAGAGCACCACATATCATCATATGCATCAAACAATTGAGAGGGTTTACATTTCAATTATTACCATTAACAACTGGAGAAAAAGTTTCGCGAAAAGTTCCAGGCAAAAATGGGCACTGAAAATATTATAATGTTGCAGTACCCGTGGGCTCCAGAAATAAAACCAATTTCTTGTAAGTCCCTTCATTTTTGTGAAAAGAAAAATGTGTATTGTTTTCTCTGCATCTATAAAAGGGGCAATGCTTCGGCATTTTAAACTCTGCTTGCCTTACCCACATGACAGTAGCAAGAGCGTAATATGCATATTACACATAGAAAAGATTTTTCTCTGAACTTAAGGTTTTTCTAACATAACTAACACTCAGTTAACCCCGCCCACTTAAAACCTTGTTTTTAGCTAAGGGGGAAAGCAAGCAAGCCAATTTTGGCACAGTTTTTTTTTCCTTTTTCTTTTTTGCAAGAATCATTTATCATTTTGGCTGTTAGTGAATGCAAAAAAGTATTAAAACAACACATCAAGAAAAAACAAAAAAAAAAAAAAAACTGATTTCAGTTTCCTGGTCCTTTAAATAGATAAATAATATACAGCTGTTGTAACTGAAGTTCAAATCAAATAAAATTTATTTACGTATATAGTGCATTTCACAAACAATAGTCACAATACACTTCACTGACATCCCTGACCTAAACCCCACAGGAGCAAGCCTGTATAGACATGACATCCATAAATCCATAAAGGATAAAATGCAAACAAAGCCCTAAGGCTTATTTTTAATGTACGCCTCTAGGGATTCCAAAATAAAGAACTAGCAAGACTGACAGCTGGACACTGAATATGACAAAAACAACACAGTGTGATTACTTAACTGCAATATTCCCTGGTTCATACATACAATATGATAATCAGGAAGTAGAGCCAGTTATATCTCAGACTCCATCTCTTCTTCACAGGTTTTCATAATGTTAGATACAACAAAGAATATAATATCTTTTATGCTGGTGTCTGTTGTGTGCGTTTATGAGCCACCATGTCCCGTTTTTTTTTGCTGCCAGTATAATGAGGTATTCATATATATTTTATCAGCCCAAAGAGCTGGCAGCTGGTGGAAGGCAGGGGACAGTGTAATGGGATAGAGAAATACAATGGTTTCCTTAGGGAGGGCATTTGTACGTGAGGAACTGCTGGTAGTAGGTGAGTTTGGTGGTATTATGGGGCAGTGTAGCACAGGTGCACTTTATTTATTCATATTCATATATTTCAGTGCTCCATTCACAAGTATCATTACAAAGGCTGCTGGGTGGCGCCATCGGTTAAGGCATTATGCTTGTTGCATGGATAAGCCCCACGGTCTCGGCTGATTCTGGCTGTACCGAAACAACCATACATATGTGGTGAAGGGCTGTGTTTTCAGTACAGAAATATGGTGACGCACTGATTTTTTTTATTATTCCTCGATTCACACTGACAACTGTTAACCCCTGTTTTTACAAATTCAGGGATAACCCTGCTCCAGAGCAAGGCCAAGGCTAACCCTAGGGTGAAATGTCTCTTAACCCAGGGTTAAGAGCCCAGATAACCCGGGGTTAAAACAGTTATAGAGTGCATTTAGCCCAGGGTTAACTCCAGTGTGAAAAGCCCTTAATCGGACTCATCAGCGTGTGATAAATCTGCACATTTCTGAGCAGTGTTGTTGCTGCCGTCTACTGATGTTGCTACTAGTTTAATTGGCACAATTGCTAGTGGGTTGCTCTGGCAACAGTCAGTTTTCTCAGGATAGAGGGATTGATTCCCCGCTAATTAATGCAGTAATGGATGACATCTGGTGCAGCCAGTTGTACAAAATGTTTCACCAGTATAACTCTCTGAAGCCCACCACAGAAGCATGACTGAAGTTTTCAGAAAAGTCAAGGGGGACAAGTGTATGCCTACAGGAAAAGGCTTATTGGATTAACCATTCTTTGCATGTAAGCAGAAGTATTCAATGCAATTATTTTTCAGGGAGATGTAAAGGGCTTAATCACACTGTTGTCTTAACCACAATATTTCCAATAATCATATTAAAGAGTGCATGTAAATGTAAATGTCGCATTTGTTTGAAACGACTATGTTGAAACTGAGACTAGCATTTATAGCCATTGGCTGGGTGTGTAAAACGTTTTGTTTTTGTTTAGATGAACACCAACTGCATTTTCTAATTTGAGATGCCACCTATCCTCCTGTAATTCTTGAATAATGTCAGCTATTTTGTGGATCTGCAATCTCCCTCCCAAAATATATGGCCAGTTTTATCTTGTTTAGAGTATATCTGTGCAGCAGGCTGAGAGCAAAGAGCTGGAAGCCTGCAAAGGGAGCCTAGACAGATGGTGAATATAGGCAAAATTGTCAAACACTTAAGGGAAAGTTTCTCACGAACAGTAAATCCCCCAAGATCATTTTACAGACCCCGACCTGCACTAAAATTGCAACCATAAACGAGGCCATGATGGATTGTTAGCTATGAAGCTATAATTAAAATGTAAAATATTTTAATCTCTGCATATTACTAAACAGTAGCCTCAGTTCAATATATGTATATGCTACAAAGATGGGAAAAAAAGTAAAGCATAATTTTATACAGTAATACAGAACAAACTTTCCCCCCATCTCAGTTATAAACTTAAGCCTTAAGAATAATACTAAAAATAATACAAGACAATTAATGGAAATATACATTTTCCGACTGTCTAAAGCACACACAGGCCAACTGTAGTGAAACAGTACCAACCTACCACATAGCTTCACTAGGAGCAATTCAGTAAAATTCGCTACTAAAACATCCAGTAAAGCAACTAATCATGTTTACTCATTCAGAACTAAGGGTTATTCCATACCCTAAAAAGTAAAGGGGGATGTTCCTTCACATGCATGACAGCATATCAGGACTGCCAAAGTAAACATTTAAATTGCATGATGAATTTTAAGAAAATAATTAATTTGAGAAGAATCATGACATGAGACAACGTAAATGACACACTCAGTTTTAACCTGCTTTCCTCTTCTCTGTTGTCAACGTATTTATGTTGTCTTTTAATGCAATGTATAAAATACTGCACACATCAGTAACACATAGTTTAAAAATGTGTTTTTGCCTTCTCCAGTTTGGAATATCTAGTTGCAATTGCAGATCTATCCTATAACTAGGGGTCAGAGGAGAAATTGGGTTGATATTTCATATGTATCTCAGTCCTTTTTCACCAAGGGTTTCATACTGTTTAGACAATGCAGTTTGTTTTTAATACCTAAAACTGAATGATTACAAGGCAATTGCAGTTAATGTCAGCTAACTAGTAACTATTAAGCTAGTCAACATTCAGCACCGAATTGAATGTGTATGCCTATGTGGTGAACAACAGTGAGAGCAAATAATGCTATTTATTGGTATGGTAATATAAAAGTACAAATAAGAGTAATAGTAGCCCTTTTACTTTTTTGTCACGCAGATAGCACAGTCAAGTATAAAACAGTGCTGAATAAATAAAAAATAAAAGTGAACACTACACTCATGTTAACCAAAGAGTTCCTGAATGACATTTCTAGGCATTGTAAATCTATCAAACCTGATGGACACTTACTGGATAAACATCTCTTCTTTAAAGTGGGTGACTGAGCGTCACTCTGGTATAAGTAACTGAAGACTTTATTCTCAGTGATTGCTTTCGGTCAGCTTGCTAGTGAATGGTATGTCCCAGAATATTCATTATGGTATGTACTCATAGCCAAGGGATGTAAGTTGTTTGTATTTAAAATTATTAATCTAGGTCTAGCAATGTTTTCAGAATTGATCCAAATACAAAAACTGTTATTTCCCTGCTCTCTCCTACCTAAAAGAGACTGCCGGGTTCTGGAAACGGGTATTGTGGACAGATGAGACCAAGGTTCACTTGTATCACTTGTGGCAAGAGGAAAATGTGCAGGCCAAAAGCAACTGCCTAAGATCCAAAGCATGCCCATCACCCCCCACGCCCCCATCTGTGAAGCATGGTGTTATGGTTTGACATATGGCTGCCACAGGTACTGCCTCACTTGTCTTAATTTGTGATGTAACTGCTGATGACATTGGCTTCAGGTTGTCTTTAATAGGCTACATACTAGGATTACAGACTTTCTGTCAAGGAATTCCCCAAAGTTTATTTGGGAAATTGTAAGTGCTATTTTATTGGGCAGTTTGAGATGACAACAGTCCAATTGTGGAAATCTTGTTGATATGAAAATGGAAACATTATGGGAGATGCCATTTTAGACTAAAACCTCATATTCATTCATCCATCCAACCATCCATTATCTATACCCCCTTATTCCTGGTCAGAGTCTCTGAATCATGTCCTTTGAACCCAGACTTAAACACTACATAGTTCGCTTATGTTTAGCTTTCGTCGTTCGATTTAATAGGGAGGAGTATACGGGAAGTATATGAAGATCACGGGTTATCTCCTCAACCTCAGGCACAGGAATCATTATATCAGGGGCTCAATTAAAAGGCAACATTTACTTTAATAGCCTACTCAATGAGTGGGAGAGCCTGCCGCCTAGCGTGTGACATTTGTCCATTTTTTTCCCAACCCAGTTCAAGGAAAATCACCCGATTTAGCACCTGAAAGAACAGCAATCTACACATGCATGAACATAAGAAGAAACTGACATGTTAACATATTCTATCATCAGCAACAGGTGTTTATCTGTTAACATCTAAAAATGTGTTTTAGAATTCATACCCCTTCAAAATAATTTTAAGGTGGCTTTATTTAATAGGCTAGCGTGCAGTTGAGAATAAAAAGAGAATAAAGACATTGGACTGGATTTGATCCCACGGCACAGCAAGACCTAATTGCAACATGCACCTCAACATAGCCTACTGAGCCACTAGAGCACCTTTCCTTTGAACCCATTTCCTTAGACCAACTAAGTAATTTACATTTACATATTTGGTAAGAAAATGAAATAATCATTAAGGTACAGTTTTGAGGATGTAGCATCATTTATCAAAGTGTATTTTTGAATATTGAGCCATTGATAAAACTTAAGTAGTTGTTTTATCCAATTTATAGGGTTGTTTTACCCTACAAAATGTATTATCCTAAATTAACGCAATAATTTCAGAAACCTCTTCACAAATTCCATTAGAATATTTGTCTTCGTTCATGACAGTTCACGAACCTTCCATCTGCACAAGTAAATCTTTGTAAAAACGCAAGGCTACATGTCATCACGTTGTTCGAGCTATTGTGGCGTGAACTACAATGGCGCCGATTTGTGACATACAGTAGTCATTACGATTTGGGGAAACAGCTGTGAATAGCGTGATAGTTTCTCTAAGGATCCACCTTAGCCAACTATGCGGTGATTAAGCGTGACTTTCGTCGTTGTTCGAGAGTCGCACCGCAAATTAATTGCTTACTATCAAAGCAGAACAAGTAAGGGCGTTAAACGTATGTAGCCTAAGTTATGAAGACATTGGCAACATTATCTGAGCCTATTTAATAATTGAGATAAAATTCCACGTTTTGTCTCTGGCACAGCATGACATGGCACACGTGTCACAGATGTAGGAATAGTTTTCATTCAGCACTGACCGGAGGCAGAGAGGGGATGAATATGGTGGGAAACAGTTCATTAAACGTGCCACATGTCACACGTTTTCTCTTAAACGGGATCGGCACATTTTAAATGCTGTCCTCCTTCCTGACAGTGACTATTAGCCCTCATTAATAGCTACCCCAGGTATTCACTGCTTCCATATTGACTTTCTACACTGATATACTGAACATATTGGTCACACAGACATTGCTCATTGCATGTAGCCTATGTGTTGCGTTCAGTCGCTCAGTTGTTTATGAACTTACTAATAACTTCGCCCCTTTCCCTCCTGTTATCAAGAAGCCAAATATGCTTCGTAGTTTCTCACGGATATCGACGCGAAAGATAAGGAGTTTAGTTGCTATTAGTATTGGTGCGTTTTTAAATACAAACTTAAAAATTGCAACCAGTTTTGGAAAAATGTTAAGTACCCTACAGTTTTCGTATTGTTGTTTTACTGTGTCATAAATAGGATACCTTCACGAATTGCATAAGGCTATTGAATCACATCTGATATAAGATTTGTCACACTGCACTCTTTTATTAAATACTTATTTCCACAGTTATCCTAGATCGCATCACAATTCAGAGCGAACATGAACCATGCTGTTTGTCCTAAATATATAGACGGCTTTATAGCCTAAATCCGAAATGATATTCTTCAGAAGAGCTCACTTACCCCATAAACACACCGACGGATGAAAGAAAGTGAACTCTTAATCCATTGATACTCTTGCTAAGGAAAGCAAAGTTCTCTTAGTCCTTTATCTGATACAGCATTTCCGTGGTTGAATGAAATTAATTTGCGCTGTTCTATAGATTTTTTCAGGGCTCACACTTGGAAACCGCCTTCTTTTTAACTCCATTTACTTTATTGAGATTACCGAGATTGCCGGCGGCAATACGTGGGCGTGAATAGTTACGTTGACTTGGTTTCTGGCTCATCAGCCTATGAGCAGTGCTCTATCTATGCATTCATGAAAACGAGAGTACCGATGAGCTGTTCAGCTCCTCTTTACCAAGGCACTGCTATTTATGAGTACAGCAACGTAGTTCTCAAAGATAGCAGTGGTGACGCTTCATAACTACCTACGCACGAGTAGGCATGTCTGTATTTTATTTTATTTTTTTTAAATATCAGTATCGTAAAACATACATGTTCACACTAAGAATTCAGATATACACACACACACACAAGGTAATACCGTAGTATATGTACTTGTCGTTGTCAGAATATCACCTGCAGAAATAAACTAAATACTACATTTTAATGTAGTGAAGTATAATCGTGAGGAAAATGAGCTTCCAATGCCATGGTTTGATTTCCAGGTTGATCACTGCAATTGTACATTTGGGAAGGGTCCTTAACGTGAATTGTTTTGGTAAAATACACAACTGGCTAAATGTACAGCATCTAAAATAAATTAAGCTGTGTAAATTGCTCTGGATAATGTCTAACATCTAATAGAAATAGAAATATGCATTACTATTCTCTAATGCGCAACCTATGGCAGTGTGTTGTGCTCTTTACAAAATTGAAACCACATTTTTTTTTCTTCTTCTAACAATCTGTCATCTAAATATAACGATCTATGTAAATGGACAACTGTTCTACCCTAACTCAAAACAATATGACCGACTTACAGTAAAAACAAGATCCAGGTTTCAACTTTGTAATTTCCTTGGTTAAAATCTTGCATGCCAACAAAACCTGTGGGGCAAGTTCAGTGTAAAACTGAGAGATAAGCTAAACAACAAGCTTACTGCAGGAGGCTACAAACTGGATGCCAGTTGTAATTTAATAAAGGTAACACACCCTCCAATACTTCATTGTAATATAATAGTGTGCTGCATGTGATGACTGTTTGCATCACACATTTCTATTTAAGCATACATTTTATTCCATGAGCTGGCAATGCAGATCTGCACTCATATTGATGATGTATGTCTGAACAATAGGAGGTTGTGCCTGTGTTTCGTCTTAGTACATACACTGAATCTGAAATGATAGGTTCTAGTGCTGTCTCATATGTGGAAAAGATTGTTCAAGAAAGACAAGATAATTGTGGTTTGGCCTTTGCACGTAACCTGCCTTACAAATTGCAGGCTTAAAAGCATGAAATATGTAAGTGACACTGAAGGCTACAGACTAAGGCCATGTGTGTATGTGTGTGTGTGTGTGTGTGTGCGTGTGTGTGTTTGTGTGTGAGTATACTGATATGACCTAAGACATCATTGAAACGAACCGGCAGTGAATGTGCTTTCAGGAATGGCATCATCTGAGAAGTGCCCTTTTGGCACCATTTTCTTCTATTCTGAGGCTTTTAATTCTGTTGAACAAGTTGGTGTAACAACACCTTTCATGTACCACACCCTCAGCAATGTCAAGGGCAACAAGAGGAATGCATGTTGACTTCCAAGACTTATCAAAAGATCTCCAACCTAAAACGATACAATAATTGTGACTATATCACAATAGTATGAAAACATTAGTGTACATTACAATGTGTTAAATGCTTTTGTGTATTCCCTTTTATGCATCAGTTGTACAGTAGCTGTACAATAATTTATGGGCCAAGTATTTTGAATAGAGACCAGCTATTCATTGATCCAAAACCAAATTGCCAACTGCAAAGCTAAGACTACAAAAAAGTATGTGTGTCTCTGTCTGGCAGGGTCTCAGTACAGTTTATGACTGAGTAGAGCCTTATTCCTATGTAGTTGTATCAGATTTAAGGCAGGTGACTGAAATTTAGCTTTCAAGTGTAACAGTGTAGCCTACATGAATAGGCTTAGAAGGCTTGTTAATTAAAATCTGAATTCAAGCAATTTATTTTTTACGATAATATTACTATGTAATTAAGTAGTATGCCTTTTTATAATACACTGTGGTGAAGGTGTTCTACTTCTATGTGTCAAAAAATACTTACCTTTGGGTCAGTTTCTGCAGCAGTCTCTTGTTTGTTTCTGCTAAGTGAGATGAGACCTTATGCATGTCCACAGCCTGATTACTGTCAGTGCAGTCTACTAGATTTTACTTGTCTACTAGATGCTGTATTGAGTATCCTCTTCATGCAAACTGATATCAAAATCTCTTGATCACAGTTTATTAGCTAGCTACAGTATAAAACAGTCAGTCTTTTTTTCTGTTATATTTACTTTTGGAAAGCTATTTCTTAAACTTGGTTTATGCATGATTCTTGTTTTCACATTTCACAACATCACAGTAAATTGGCTGAAGAATACTGCAGCAAACCTGTTCTCAGATTTCACCTGGAGGCACCCTGTGATTTTTCTCACACATTTTTGTGACCTGTCATGGCGCAATCTCAAATGTTCATCACACTTTATATGAACACATTATTATTATTATTATTATTATTATTACTGGCATTCTGAAGTACAGAGTTCCATCAAGTCCATCAAGTTCCATCAAGTTAAGTCAGAAGAGAAAGTAAAAAATAAAAAAAAATTACTCACTTATGTTTGTAGCCAAAGCCTAAAAATAAATTAGTAAAAGAGAATGTGTATGGAAGTTTATGATAGAGAAGTTGTCTATCTCAAAAAATGTAGGAAGAGATATGTACAGATGAAATATGAATAAACATATATAATCCTGTTTGATTGGTCAATGGAAAATACATCACAATGGTTTGTGGAGTAAATTGAAACAAGCACGTGAATGGGAGCATTGCTTAAATAATTCTGGCACAGACTTAAATGTTAAAGCAACATTATCTGATACCTTACATATTTTACATACCACAATGGTGCATGCTAGCCCAACCTGGGTAGTGCTGTGCAACGATTTTCTTGGTAACTCTTTGTTTTCAGTTCAGTTAAGAATTATGATTGACATTATTATGCAGTTATTATGCATGTTTTTGACCCACCTAGTTTGAACAATTAGGAGGTTGATGCACGCCTGAACGATTCCCTAGAATGACAGCAATGCAAATTGATCTGAGGCTTATGCTTGTTAGAATCTGCCTGTCCAACCTTTTTAGGAGCAGTTGCATAACTGGTGCATGTGATCTATCAGCTTTTAACATATTAGCAGCTTGCTGGGGGCAATGTTTGACCAAGAATTGTCACTTTTTGGTTTATTAATTATAAAAATCCTTCAGTATCGTAGATCACCACAATTCTAAACATTAAAACAGAGACCACCCAAAAGAATCACTCAAAAGATTATTTTGAATTATCTCCTTTGCCTTTAAGTACTCCTATTGCATGAAGTACCCAACACAAATATTGTCTGCTGTTTTGCTACTCAAGTGGTTCCTCAAAGCTTCATGAGTATATGGTTGTTAAATAGCTGTTGAAAGGTTGGAAGTCTGCACCTTCAGTCAATGCAGATAAATAAATCAAAAATCAGACAAACTGCCTTATAAAGTAATGGCGTTATGAGCCATTTTAATGATTTGTAAGCTATGCTAGCCTTTGGATGTGAGTGACTGCCAGTGGTGGGATAATCATGCACTTATCACATAATTGGGAGTTAGGTCAGTCAATGAAAATAATGAGAAATGAGAAACCAGCCTGCCATCTACTCTCCACTCAATATTCTAGCGACTGACCGTAGACAATATGTTGTGCATGCTTTTTTAGCCAATATCATGTTTGCACGTTTCTATAGTCGGTATGTTAGGGCAAGCCAGGAAAGTCACAGTGATTTAGAAATTTTGGTGACACTGTCCTATGAAGGCAACATCTTGCAGCAGCACAAAATTTGTAATAATCAGTCAAGATAGCATTTTACTGTTTGTGATAAATGTAATTACACTGGCATAATCCATGCTGCCACGTATGCGACTTTGAATTATTTTCTGCACACATTATGGAAGTGATGCAACTGTTGCCGTGGGCTGCAGTATGCTCTTGTGGCTGGTATTGACAGGGGTTATATCATGGCTGTGGCAGGGTCATGCAGCCTTTCTGTTGTATAGCTCAGTAAAGTATTAATGTTGATCTTAGTGTTAATCTATTTAAACATGTCTCACAGACTGTGTGTGCCCCCAACCACAACAATTTATCAGCCCCCTGCAATCAAGTCACAGGGTTGTGTCCATAATATCCACCTTTGTACATGAAAAGTGGGGGAACACTGGCTGAATGTATTTCTGAGGAAAACAACCACTTGGAATCAACTGATTTCACTAATTTATTGTAAATATGTGAGGTTTTAAAATGATTTTGTAACTCCTCAAACCTTATGTGCAGTGGTGACATCTGCTGGTGACACTTCTTTTCCATTAGCTTAGTAGCCACTCTGAATATGGATTTAGAGTAAATATGGGTAGATTATTTTCATGTAAAGATGCAAATAAAATGCATGAGTTTTTTTTTTTTATTTTTATACTATTTCCTTTGTTCATGATTTATCTGTGCATCTACAAAAAAAGCAAATATGAAAATGTACAAAGAAAAAAAAAAGAGATCCTGCAGAACAACTCCCGTAAATCCCACACGCGGCCTGCAACAAGGATCAAGCTGTATGACTGTGAACTGGATAAAAGGGCATGCACCTTCCCCTTTTTTCACACCAACTCCTACGGATGTCGCCCTGGAAACCAGAACTCGTTCTGACGACAGTAATTCAAAGGACCAAAATAAGGCTGTAACTCTTGGCATATAGCATACTTTAGCAACAGTAACGTCTATGAGTGAATATATATATAACTGTGATAATGGTTCGTGTGTTAAAAGATTATTATAAACCTTTCGTCTTTTAACATTTTCTTTTGGCTGGCTCCAAGTCATCCACCGCGCTCCTTTATTTTTAGTACGTCATGAATAGAAAAGATCTCGCATGCAATCTTTCAGATATAGCCTACTAGCCGGTCATAAACTGATCTCAACAAACGGTCACCGATAACCACATGTTCTTTTATCTGTTTGGCATGCTTCATGCACCGTTGTGTAACCATTAGCTTCAGCTAGTTTCAAAGCTCCCTTCATTTTATTTTCATTGTTCTCCATGCAGACACAATCCTCGCATGTCTTGCACGCACACACACCCAATGCTAATACACACACGAACACACACAGTTTGTTGTACATTATAATGAATTGTGCTTTGCCTTTTTCAGCGCCTTGATTTCTGTTCTATAATCTATATAATATTGTCCAAGGATGCCTCCATTAATATTCCTTTTGTGTTGAATTAAGTCGGCCACTGCTGATCAAAAGGTCTCCCAATGCCTTCACCTTTTAGCCGAATCATATTAATTCGGTATCATCTGAATGTATAGTATGATTTGGTTACGGTCAACTATTGATGTGTAATTTTAATATTTTATTTAATTATTAATTGAAATTTCCTGTTTATAGTTAGTATGTTTCCTTAATGGGACTGATTTATTATACTTAAAGTATGCCACCATTTGTATAAAGATGGTACAGTATAACCATATGTCCTGCATGAAATGGTGCCCTGCATGAGTAGTCCCTTACATCACCTTGTCTTTCATTTCAGAATAACTAATACCAAGCTAAAATCAGATGTGTGAGCAGTTTTGAAAAAAAAATAAAATAAAAATAGTGTCGGCTTACCAGAAAGAATGAGGATATAGTTGTGTGGTGATACAGGATTTTGGTGAGAGTCTTTTGTTCTGCTGAAATAGAAAGTGTGTGACTGGTTAAAGGTAATCTTGATCCTCATCCCATATGTCTATTTGTGTACTATTGTGCCAGTTTTTGCGGTATCCCATTGAACTCTGAAATAATATACGCATGAAAGCCAAAACCTGCTTTTATGCCTTTTCAGCATCAGTTTTGTAAAAATTCAGCCAGTGCTCTATTCTATATATAGGCTATATATTTTTTTGTGATGATGATTCAGCGTGTATTTGGCCAACAGAAAATTCTCAGTAAATCTGGCGGTAATGATTTGTGAATTGATCAGCTGGGTATTTTCACTTACACGGTTTCACTCGCTTAGGGTTTTATCTTTTCTTCCCTGGTGGAAAACTATATTGATTTATGGATTCATTGGCCATGTTATTTCCCTAGGGAAATCACACCCTCTCCTGTTGAATTGGATAATATACTGTTTCCCAAGATCATTGTGCTGTGTGAAAATAAGTTTATCGCTCTTTTTGTAAATATTAATAGCGTGTATGATTCAGGCTAATCTTTGCCCATCAATAAACCATTGTACACAATTTCTGGCTATGTGTAGGCATGCTCTCCTGTCAGCTTTGTCCAGGGAGGGAGAGTTTCAGTCTACAGGCCTTGCACCACCCTTGGTTGATCAAGCACTGTCAAATTTAAATAAATACATAAATAGATAATGTTATATGCCACACAGCAATCAACACAAGTCACTGAAGTAACAGTCTCAATATCTCCATTATTTAATTTTAAAAACCAAATTCCAATACCAAATCTGTCAAATGGATTTAATTTGTCAAAAAACAGCTGCTATTTTGAGCTTTACCTACTCACTCCGTATTTCATATTTGCATATGTTTCAGATGGCTTGAGAACTTCAGCTGATCCAACAAAGTATTAGCAGTGCAAGCATTTTGCATGCGCAGTATGAATAATATCAAAACACAGCAGAAGGCTTACATTTGCGTGCATGCCTTGTAAGGGTGCTGACCCACCTTATGGCTTCTACCTGTCAGATTTGACTCTTGCTCATTGTAATTGTCACGTTATAGCATAATGTGTTTAGTGAAAAGCACCACCTCTTCCTGGTTGCATAACTGCCCCTGCAATTAAATATGAGAAGTGGGCATGTGCGCTAATGTCTGTCCTGTTGTGTGTTTAATGGTTTCATGCCAAGCCGATTTAAATGATTTAAAGGCTTTTGCATGTGTCCTTCATAGATTAAAAGAAGCTGACAGGTGACAATACTTCAGTTAGAATACTTTTTCTGTTTCAAGTCCTTGTGACTGAGGTGGAGCCACAGCCTGTTCTAACCTCCTCTTATAAAAGCTATGTGCTTCCATGGAACAGTGACCTTTTTACAGCCCCAGTGAGAGATAAATATGACAACAATTTCCTGCAGTAGTGTTTCTGACTGACTGTGGAAAGAAGAATTTTCCACCTGCCCTCTTCTCAGCTGGTATTAACCGTGTCAGTGTCAGACTGCTGAATGTATAGCCCCTCAGATTGTACATATTTTCAGTGCTATTCACAGTACATATAGTACCAGTCAAAAGTCTTGACACCTGCTTAAACCAGTTTTTGCATGATTAAAAATGCTTTAAACTGTATAAACTTATCTATAAACACGTAATATTACATATGATTATCTGTACAGATATAATATAAAGTGAATTGCATTCCAAAGTTTAATTTTTAAATGAAAATGGAAATCTTGTAAGCTCATTGGGAGGGGGGCGTGCATTGTTTTGTTATTTTAGTATTTTGGTACGTACTGGTGTTCATGATGACGTCTGTCTTAACAGGTGCTCCAGGACCTGTAGAATTTTTATTATTTAAAAAAAAATAAAGACCGTCCACCATATTTCAAAATGCATGATATTTATTCCTACATCAGTTTCACCGGTACTGCATGTGGTGAAAATTATGTAGGAATATACCGTACATCATATCTGTCTGTCTCTCTGTCAGTGTCTATTTGTCTGTATGTCTGTTTGTCTATCTATCTATCAAGTACAGAACAGGACAGAATGCTGCTTAACCTCTGGTATGCATACACAAAGTCTGAAATAGGATGATGATCATTGATGTCCTTGAATAGCCTGTTTCTATTCTAGAATAGGAAAATACAAAAGAAATAGAATGCTTGCTGGTACTACATGGTTCAATGGTACTACGGTGAATCACAAATTAGTCATCACTGCTGCTGGCTATCAACAGAAATATTGCTGCTTGGAAGCTAGCCAGATAAAAGTTTGCACCCTTAATTTAATGGGTAAAAATGGAGAAAAAAAACCTCTGCACTTCTTGTAAGAGAAAACACTGAACCCATATTTATGTCAACAAGTATTCAACACCTCATATGTGCCATTAACCTATAAATATGTAAACTAACCCAATATTTCAGGTTAGTCTACACCCCTATGTGTCTACGTCAAGATCTGGTCACAAGAAGCAGTGCCTAAGCAGTGCCAAATGCCATGCCTAAGCCCACAACCTAAACCATATAGGTATACTGCACTCTAAATGGATGTTTTCATTTCTTCCAAAGATGGCATGCCAGTTAGTGCCTGTTTGCCTTATGTTTCAGTTACCATCAGTACAAGAGCAAGGTCTTCATGGGGAGTGCACATGCATTAGCAATTACCCACATCTGCAGGCTTTCCTTGGGGAATGTTAATGTGTTTTTGCTTTAGGTAATACTGTCACTCTTGAGCTGTCTTTTCTGATCCCTTCAAAATAAATCCTCATAATGGCCTCTGATGGCTCTGTGAATGGCTTTATACAATACTGAACTACTAGTTGTTAGACCTGAAATATCCCCCATGGATTTACCCCTTGAAATTATTGACTAAAACCAAGTTGAGTCATTAATCAGGATGTTAATCTGATAAATCTAATACAACCAATAAAAAACTAATAAAATTGATAAATGAATGAATCTAATCAAACTAAGATGAGTTATTAATCTGGATGTTAATCTAATAATTTTTGGTCAATGAAACATTTCTGTGTGATACCAAAAGAGTAAATCAGAGTGTGATTATACAGCATGGTATGGAACTTTCTGAACTGTGTGTGTGAAATTGATTTGCTTTGCAAATAAATAAATAAAAGAAAATGTAGTAATTACTTTATAATTCTGCACAATTGAAAGATGTTTTTTTTTATTTCTTGAAATTACTGCAATACTTATTTGTTCTTGTTAGTTAGATGAAAGGACACTACATTTTTATAAATACCACATACATTACCTTAGAAGATAAGTTGAGGAGAGGACATCCAGAATCCCAGACACTGATCATAGAGCAAATATGATTAGATAAATATAATTAAATAATTTAAAGAAATGAACCTGCTGAACTCACCTTTAATCACTGGCTGGAGTAAAATGACAGCAGACACAGTTTTTTAACTCTAAATTGTCCAATCAACCAACTTGCATGATGCTTGACAGTAGTTTTGGTAGGCTACATCCTGGGAATGCCAGATTTGTCCATTTAATTATTGACGATGCATGTTCAAGTCAATTTACCATAGAGGGTTACATTGTGATGTGGCTGCTCTATCAGAAACCAAATCAAATGTGCGGAATCAACAACAGGAGCTGATGAGGCAAGTGACTTGTGTGACCAGTTTGTGATTACAGTACGTGATTGACATTTGATAAATTGCAAGCACTACAGAATGCATTCACCCACAAGGTCATGTCCTTGCTAGGTTTTGATACTCAGGAAGAGCTAAATGCTGAGGTAGAGTATTTAGGAAGCTACAGTATCATCATACAGTAATTGATTCTCTCTTGATTCTTTTGGTCTTTGTAACGCTTAACATGTATTGTGCCATTGTGTTTTGAATCTATGGAAGCACAAGAGGGCACTGTTGCATTTCCAATGTAAAGGGAATGGTTTTTCCTGGTTTTGACAGGAGAGGAAAAAAGGAAACACACGTGAAATATCGAGACACAGGAAGGCATGCATTAAAATGTCTAGAAGTGTTAAAGTGTGAAGTGCACTCCAATAAATATTCAGATTTTCTTATGAAGTTTAAGACCTGTCAGGAAATAAATAAAACCCATATTGCTCAGTACATAAAATAGTGACTTATGCATTCACTGTCAGTGGACATGAATGAAGAGCCCATGATTTCAGTTGAAGTTTTCATCGAGGTCACGTTTTCCATGAGATCACTCACAGATCTTGGAGCTGAACAATTAATCTGCGTGAAAAAATCTCACACTCTGTCTCTCTCTCTGAACTAATTGTATATCATCTGATGACAAACCATTCTACTAAAATGCATTTTAAATTAGATTTATGTGACACTGATAAATGTACCATAGGGCAGTTTTTGGCAAAAGTGTGTTGCATACTCCTTATCTAATGAGTTAGCCATGCAGGTAGAATCTGTCCAGATTTTCCAGACTTTAATGGCATCAAAATATATTGTAGACCTATAACACATCTAAAATAACAAATATATGTTGTCTAAACCTAATAATCTACTGGAAGCATGTATTTTGTGTGCTGCTCATCATCAGTCACCTTGCAGTCTAATTTACACTCTGTACGGCTGTCCAATTAGGTCTGTCCACCTATCAAATCTGTTTTGAGATCCCCTTGGATTTGTTGTCACCAAGGTGGAACTATGGAAAAATAAATACCAGGGAATTTCTTATTCGCAGGTCCATAAATGCAGTTGATTTGATTTATGTTCAGTACAGTATATATGTGGGCATCGGCAAAACTCTTGTAAATGAGCAGATGTGAATACATATGAAGTAAATATATAGTAAATGATGATGTAGTTGATAATGTCACACAAACTATTGTTAATTACACATTTGAACTTTGTTGGTGTCAATAACCCCACCCCGACACATGAAATAGGTCTACCAATAGTAGGGTTATCAGACATGCCTGGAAAGTGGATACCAGACAGCGCAATTCATAACAGTCTCTGACTGCAATGGCAGTGAAAGGCAAGACAAATGAAGAAACATTTCTAACCCTAACCCTAACCCTGCATCATCAGAGACTTAATCTAGAAGGCCGGGACTCATCTTTGTAACAAGGCAAGCTTATCTGCTCTCCATTACTCACAATGAAAGATTGTGCATGAGCCTAAGGTTCATTGGCTTCAGTGAAAAACCTAAACCAGCAGGCCTTTGCCATGATGAAGGACAAACCCTCACTGTTACCATGCATCCAAAGGACTTCACCCAGTCATGTGACCAGCTGTTCTGTGCAGGACAGGGGACACCACTCCTGCAGTGGCTCAACCCATTCTTCAGCCACCAAGTGGACAGACTGAGAATAACAATGTATGATCATCAAGGACTGCAGAGAAAGATAATTATTGTGTCTGAGGCTGTATTTGTAGTTGATCAGTTGCAGCTACCAAGTCAAATAGCTAATTGCAAATCAATATTGAAATGCAAATTATAATTTACTTCCCTTATAGTTGCCATTGTCAAACAAATTTCTTCATGGATTTCCTGGTGGTTACTAAGGTAAATGATGGTTGCTATATTTAGTGCTCTTGGAATGAAGTGAATTGAAATGACAGTACAGAAGGGATGACATTTGTGGTTTGGAATGCAGCGATGACAAATATGTCAACAGTACGTGATATGTTTTCTTACGGAAAAGTTTGCATAACATAACACAGCCAAGGTTAAACTGTTGCAAGCTGTGAAAAAAGTACATTTAATTTGTCTATTTCTGTACCAGGGAGGCTGCTCTTGTACTCATTCTCTCTATAAAAATTACATTAAAAAAGTATTCTTATTTATAAATGTCACAAGATGCCGCTCTCCTGTATAGTTACCTATTTGACTGTACTGTTAGAGCTCCTACAGTGACCTCTGGAGGATAACATATGAAATACAGATTTGTACCCCTATTGGGAAGTTGATGTATGATATCTGCACAGTACATTTAAAACTGACCAAACGGTTTGAGTCTGAAAATAACTTCTCATTAAAATTAGAACAAGTTGATAAATATTAATGTCTCAGCACACATAAGAAGCTCTCGCTACTATAGCCACCTAGGTTCAGGTTTGAATGCCTTGACATTGCCCATGTAATTGTTGCTAGAAGAGAAATCGTCAGTATTTTTTACTCCTTCTAGGACAAAAAAAGCTCGCACACACTGATTTTGAGGAACATGTGCCATCGATTATTGGAGCATTCAAAGCGCTGAAAGGAGTAACGCTTGTTTAAATAGACTGTAATTTTAGTTTTACTGGTTTGCAATGCCTAAACACATTTTTGGGCTGTTCTATTCCTCCTGATGCAGACGGAATGCAGGCAGAATGCAGAATCCCTGTCAAGTTGACTGCATTTCCCAATAATGAGAGCAGCTGCCAATTAAGGAGTAACCTTGGGAATACTTGTGAGCTGTGAATACTTCTTAGTTTTACAGAAAACTTTTTGAGTAGTTCAGGACTTACTAGAATGAACTTCTCAAACTAGGGAGAAAAAAAAACCACTTGCATTTAATTGAGTGAATAAGTTAAACAAAGGAAATTAAGCCATTTCAGAATATATTTTAATTCAGGTATAAAACGGACTAAATCATCAAATTCCAAACCATGTGTAGTGCACTACGTAAAATCAAAGACGACGAAAATGTTTTAATATATATGTGTTCTCTCCTAAAATTTTCTCCTCCTGAATTTGGCCCATATTATTCAAATTCGGATCTTTTCTTCCCACCTCTTTAATGATTCACTCAGACATCAGCACCATGTTTGTTAATTAGGCACACACATACACACCTGCAGAGAGACAGGAAGAGAAAGTTTCCCTTAAAACTAGATAGGCCAGAGCGACGCCATCCAGCTTTGGGGACCTTAAAATTTAAATTACTCCGCCGCCATAAATGCTTTATCATCCTCTTTCCACGACTTTCCTAAATGTTTGGGCTTAAAATAACAGCATTTTTAAATTTTGGGAAAAAAATCAACTCAGTAAAGAAATACAGGCTGTCTGTCATTTTCTTTACAAAATCCCCCACCTGACAACAGACAACAGGTGCTTTTACCAAGGTGCGAATGTGTTGCTGTCTACTTGGGCTGTCTATTCAGCTGATTGACTGGGGATTTGATGTGAATTTCCCAAAGCAGCATTATTGAAACAAAATTTGCACATATAATCACTCAAAATTATTTCCCTGCAATCACGTAATAAAGCTGATAAAGCATTTAGGGTGGGGATGAATAACTGTGGATGCTGCAGTTATAGAAATTGTAGGCTTACAACTCCGTGAAGGTCACGCCGCCAACGTATTGTCAGATTTTCTCTGAAATCGAGATTTTGAATAAACTAAATGGAGACTGATCCAAAAGGTGTTGGATGGGGTTGAGGTCAGGGCTCTGTGCAAACCAGTCTTCCACACCAATTTCGACAAAATAATTTGTATGTGGACCTCATTGTGTGCCCAGGGGCACTGTCATGCTGAAACGGGAGTTACAAGAAACAATATTGGCTATCCTAGCTCACACTAATTAAAAAAAGTTATTTTCCAAAGTAATGCTACCCAATGTTTCCTAAATAATTTCAAGTAACTTGGCACTGTGTTTTTTCATTTTACCATCTGAAGAGATTATGGTCATTCAAAGTTGCGTTTGTGAAATGTTTGCATTTGCGGAAAGATAGGAAATTAAACTGATCAGCTCTAATGCTAACATTAGGCTGCTCTCCATCAAGATGTGTCTGCACAGACCTTTGGCAACTGCTACAGCCCTGTATATGTCTTCTGTACTTCAAACAAGGGCATTATGTAATTTATTAGGGGCATAGACAACACAGTAATGCCATAATGCAGCTATACCAAAATGGGTTTTTGGCGAGTCCATAGCGATTGTAGTCCACCTCCGAAATGGCATCGAGATTGGTTCTGAAATGGGGGACATATCTAGGTTCATAAATCGCTGTTCTACATAGGAGAGCTGACCATCGCAAACATACGCTGCACTCAGTGTTATATAAATATATATACAGTATATACATATATATAATTTATTTCACATAAGAAGCTGAGATAAGCTGCAAGATAGTTGGCAGAAATGCTGCCACTTAACCACCATAAAATTAATTGCAGTAATAAAAGAATCACTGGGAAAAGTATGTTTCTAATGACACCTAAGGACCTGTAAGTCATTAATGTTAAAATTACATTGTAAAATATTATGAAAGCTGTGAGACTGCTTCAACACTATTCAAACTACATGCTTAGTGTGTATTTGTATTAGCACACACCAGTACACTTACTGTGAAATATTATTTAAATGCTCCATTGTTAAATAAAGCAAACAATTGGCTTACATGTACAAAAAAAATCCTTTATCTTTTAAAGTGGCAGTAAATGTACCATGGGTGCATGCACCATGAAGAGATTACAAATCTCTTTACAATAGTTTGTGTAAATCAAAAGTGAATTACAACATATTTGCGAGATCATATTTATTCACTGCAACTGGTTATTGGTGCAGTTTTCTACCATGATAACTGCACCCTCTTTAACTCACTTGTAGACTCACAGAAGTTATTTGAAAGAATCAGTTCAACAATCAGAGATAAATGACTACATTGCCATCGGTGTGTAAAATAGCATTTTCATTTTATTTTCCTCAGAGCTGTACACCTGTGAGAATGTTGGTGTTCTGCTCACTTCCGATTGCTGCTCCTCAGATACAGTCTTACATTATTATAAAATAATGATCATGAATTGATTTGACAATTATATAAGGTACCAAGTAAGCATGCAGTGGTTGGCTAGCAGAGAGTTGGGCTGAGGATCACCAGAGGTGCAACAGAATGCAGGATAGCTCCTGAATGATCCTGCAACTTTCTAAGAGGCTGGGAATATAGCAATTTGGGGAACACTGGCGAACCAACAGCTGGCATTGACGGTGGTTCGATAGGTGCTTACTTGCTAGGAAGTGACTGTGCCACCTGGAAACTCACTGATCCATAGAGTGGACCGAATCATTTGGATGGGCATCAGGCTGTACAAAGCATGGTGTGAGTCATCTGGAATCTACCCTACCGGAGCAACATTTCTGCAGTAAACCTACATGCACATGTTTGTTTGCATTGCTATATATTACAAATGGAAGCATTTGGCTTCTTGGCTCCTTAGTACACACACATCATATTTTCACCGATTTTGAATTTTTTATACTAATAAAGATTTAGGCTATTATTTCTAAAAATTCTTGGTGGATAACCAAGGGCGGCACGGGTGGGTAGCACTGTCACCTTGCAGGAAGAAGGTTGTGTGTTCGAATCTTGGCTTGAGCCTTTCTGTGTGGAGTTGCATGTTCTCCATGCGTCCGCGCGGGTTTCCTCCGGGTACTCCGGTTTCCCCTCACAGTCCAAAGACATGCAGGTAGGCTAATTGGAGCCTCTAAATTTCCCTTAGGTATGGGTGTGAGTGAATGGTGTGTGTGCCCTGCAATAGGTTGGTAACCTGTCCAGGGTGTAATCCTGCCTCTCGCCCACTGTACGCTGGGATAGGCTCCAGCACCTCCCGCGACCCTGCCCAGGATAAGTATATGTATATTTCACTTTTTTTGCATATTGATGACTGTGAGCATTAACCAGACCTTAATTCCTATGCCAATTTTCATTAACATATTCTGTAAGGCAGGATCCCTGCTTTGACAAGTAACAAGAATTTTGGCTTTACGTTAGTTTCACAGCCTCCAACTATAATGTTTTACCACTCAATTTCAGTTCACTTAACAGATACCCCCACCTAGTAATGAAACTCATGTGCCTCTGTTGTTTTTTTGTTGTTTTTTTTGTGTACCACCCTGTATTCAGCATTGATGGCATTAGAAACTGTTGGGTACCATCTATCTCTTGTGAAACACCGCTTTATCATTCTTTAGAGACCAATTTTAGCAAATAGGAAAAATTATTAATTAAACTCCAAATTATGACACTGGGTCACTAAGTCACTGCTGGTGTGGATTGTTTGCTATGGAATTGAAAAATATCATATTTTGAATAATCTGTTAAAATTGAAATGTTGTGTTCATGTTGTTTTTGAAGTTGTTTTATTTTTTAGGTAATTTCAAGCCTGTAAACTACATGAGTGTTTTATGGAGAGAGGTCATTTGCCCACTGCCTACTAAAAAAATAAAAAAATAATTAAAAAAACCTTATTTTTTATATAATTATTTTTGTGTGAACATTGTTTACAAACTGTCATACCACAGTGTACTGCAAGGGGGCATTAGGAAATAATGAAATAAAATATTACTTGTAAGGGTCTCTCTCTGTAAGGGTCTATAAGATTTTATATATACATTTTTAAATGTTACTTTTAACATTTTTTTTCCAGTCTGCATTTACAAACATTATTATTATTATTATTATAATAATGAATACAATTGGATCATACTTTCTCAAGAAATACTGTCCTAATTTATTAAAAATCTAAGAACCATTTACAGTATGAATACATTAAAGGAACACATCCAATTGCTGTACTCAATTAATTAAAATTTGGTAATAATTAACATACTGGGTGTGTGCAGAAGCCATATGCATGTGTTAAAACCTCTGTGAATCTGCTTCAAAGTGCGCATGATTTGGCAAGCGATCATGAAGGTTGCACTTTCCTCGCTTTGCAATTCTGAGTTCATATGTATATTTATAGCCTCCTATCGAGGGCATTGCAATCATTTGCGTCTGAGCCTGAATCAGAGTATCACCATGTTCCCATTTGTGAACAGCATATACATGTTCAATGTCTCGGAAGGCCTCCTGGGTTATTAGATCAGACCGAGACCAAAAGAACATGCCTGAAATGTGCTATAAATATGACATGCTTTTCCTTGCCTTTGGGTCATGAATGATTCAGATTTTAGGTATGTCACGCAGTGGGGGACATACTGAAAACAGTGCAGGAAGCCTCCATCTGCAACTTACTGAAAGCTACTGCTGGTTTGTCTGATTTGAATTTAATTTGATCACTGTATGGCAGGACATACCATATATGTTCATCTTGCCTACATGAGCAATATGACAAGATGATACTTCATAGACAGGTAGGCTGAAGGTTAAAGGGGTGATACATCATACACTGTAGGATTTTCCACCATAAAACACATTCAGAATGCATTGTTTCTTTTTTTTCTTCTAGCCACAATAATGATAAAAAATCATGAAGTCATTGGTAGATGAAGAACACCACCTGGAATGTTGCATGTAATCAAAATACACAATGATGTACGGCCCTTACAGTGAGAGCCAATGACTGCTAAACAATTTGTGCTAAATGTGATTTGGAGGTTAAGTTTTCTCAGCAGTGCCTGGGTCAAACATAATGAAATTTTGCATCCTGTCTGTGTGCCAAGGATTTTCTTCTCCAAAGTTTGACAAAAATCCATTATCTAATTGTAAAGTTACAATCAAAAAATTGTCTCCATTTTAAGAAGTTTGAGATAATACATGAAACTTGGCTGTTACTGTCCAGGTCCTTTTTGTGAAATTGAGATTGTAGGTACTGCGCATTTTACTAATTTGGCAATCTTGCACACGTTGACTTGCATTCATTTTAGCCTTTTTCCTCAGTTCAAGTTAGCTCAGTAACATTTTGTTTGACGATTTCTCCTAAACACTGCATCACTCTAATAAACAGGCAGAAGGGTCTCCAGCCGTTTCCTAGCAACATCTACTGCTGATAACACAGGCTGGCCAGGCAGAAATGAGCAAGGCTAATCAGTGCATGTAATGTTTTCTTGTTGTAAACATTCAACATTGGCAAGAATAGAATCTTTTTTTTCTGCCTGTTTATATACATAGCAACCTAGCTGTCAATATGTGGACTTTGAGTAATATTTGACTTTGTGGGTTGAAAATTGTATTTATACTTTAGTGCTTTTTTATGAAAGATATTTTAGATATTTAGATATTTTAGATGATGTTTCTAATGACCTGCCAGATTTGCAATACCTGGCATAGTGACACTTAGGGGTTTGTGGTCTAACGTAGCTTGTACAGCAAGAGTATGCCTCCAGGCGTGTGTGTGTGTGTGTGTGTGTGTGTGTGTGTGTGTGTGTGTGTGTGTGTTCCCTAGTTTTTTTTTTTTTAGTTTTTTTTTTAAATAGCCCAATGGCATACACATTGCTCAATTTACTCAGCCATACAGTGACATTGGAGTAACGTGTGCAGCATAGTTTTTAAGGTAACAACTCTGTCTAAGGAAAAGCAATGTAATAAAAAGTACAATAATTATAATGTATTCAAGAGTTTTGCCAGAATTATTTATTTATTTATTTTAACATAGAAAGAAGAAAATCCCAGAAACAACTACGTATGTACAGTAGTGAGAGTACTAAACTATATGTCATGCTCTGAGTTTACACCTTTATTTTAAATTTTTGTTTTAGCAAAATAAATAATACTAATTTGGCAAAAGAAACTGTATATTTTGAGAACCACCTATGAAACAGATGCTCATGAGAAACGCTGATTCACAAAGAGGGGGTGGTTAAACCTTCTGGGTTTGGCACAGAAGTCCCCAGCCATCATGGAACGTTCTGGTTGTCCAAAGACAGCATTTGTTGTTTGACTAGGGGGAAGAAGTTTCAGAGCCGGCCTTTCAAATGATTGAAGATCGTTTATCTTTTGCAAAGTTATTCAGCCAAAAACCAAATAAAATGTGAGTCAATCTGGAATTGCTTTGGCAATGACTAGAGGCTGAATTGAGCATTTACTGTCCCTGCACGAAGAGTAGCGCGCTCCTAAATTTCAACACATTACAATAAAAACACCGTTTACTGGATTCCAAAGGTCTGTGTAGAGCAGCCTGTCACAGCACAGCAATATCATATAAATCATGCATCACTTACATTTCACAAGTCATTTAAATTGCACTTCCGACTTACACATATTTCTCTAGTCACCCAAGTTCCTGTGCCCATTTAAAATCCTTCTTTTCATCCCACTTGCATTTCATTAATTTCTCCCTGCGTGTCCTTTGGTTGTCCTTGAGAACACACTCCCAGTATTATTGTGCTGTGGCTTTGCAGCCAAACCTTTTTCTGCCATTCACGTTTGCACATTCAAGCACCATTGTACTGCTACAGTCTTAGCGACCATGGCGACCATGTGCCATCGTTCATTTAATTTCCCTCCTGGATATTTTGGCCCATAGCGTTAATGTTCTGGTTTGATATTTCATGAAGAGCCCCTTTTCCCTTTTTTGCAGTCCAGATCAAAGCCCAAATATTTAACGTCAAGTCAATGCATGGGTCAATGCATGGCTGGCTGTAGTGTTGACCAGGTGGGCAGAGCTTCATGTCATCATGCAGCAGTGATTCCACTGGTCAGTGGGTATCTGCAATCTTCCTGCTTCAGCTGCAGAAAATGCATATGGTCCAATAACAATAATGGGATAGCTTACACTAGACTGCAGTTGAGAAAAGCAGCAGCTGGCGGCACACTTTTTGGAGGATGTGCAGACTAACATGCTCTGTGACTGGAAATGACAGGCCCAGGGGATTATTTGGGGTATTCTGGGGACAGTTGTTTTAAAGGCCAGTTTGCATGACATGGGGTCCTTGCATAGCATATCTCATGAGATGCACATTGCCATCTAAAAACCAGCAAGGTTTAGTGAGCTGTCAAGGAAATATGTGCTTTGATTTTCACTTTGAATTATTATTTTTTTTTAATTCACTTGCATATAACCTGATATGAAATAATATAATATAAGCACAAGTTAGGTTTGAGCAGAAACATGTAGAGTAATGAATTAAAGCCGGAGGTCCACATTGACAAGGCTATGGTTCCCCGGCAAGGCAACAGCTGGCTCAGCCTACGCTGGGGAATGATAGCCGGCTAATTCCGTTGGGCTCACCACTCTCTAGCGCCCACGTCTGGTAAGATCGGTCACCTGCTGACACATGAACAAAGAATATGCATTATTCTTCGACAACATGGATAATATATGATGCATTGGCAGTGGTGTGTTGGCAGTGTGGAAAATCGCAAGAATAGGCACCAGGTGAATCGGAGGCTGCACATGCTTGACAAGTGGGCAGGAAGGGTTGCTGGTGGGAAATCTAGTTTGGTTCAGTTCAGGGTTGGGAAAAATTTAATAAAATCAAGGAAAAAATGTTAATAAATAAAGTTATTATATATATAGTGCTTTGTGGCATAAGGTGCATAAGCCTGCACAGGTGTAATTATTGCCACCACCAATACTGGTAGTTTGTCATTTCATTTTAAAAATAAATTAATTTGTAAAAAAAAATTATAATAATAATAAAAGTGCGTCAGCAGACTCCATAGACAGTGTATCGGTTTGCCCACAAGTTTATTAGTTTGGAAAGTGTGAAACTGAAAATCAACAGGGCATATACAGTTGCTTTATATTTGACAATAGGCTAACAAATGCCTGACCTGTAAACTAACATCATCTTGTTAATGCGTAGTGTACATACATAAAATTACACAAATACGGTTGGTTTCAGATTAATTAACCTGAATCTATGTAAATAAGATAACATAAGAAGTAGCTAGCATTATACGAAGCTACCATAAAGTGCAATTATAGTATTATTAACTTATTTAATGAATCAGATTCTACTAAATATCCATGTAGAAATACAGGCGCAAATACAAAATAAGTAAATAAATATACAATACAGACGATGCAACCAAAGGCATAAGATGAAGCAGATGGAAGCACATTTTAACAGGGAAGACCTCATGCAAACAAACTGAAAGCCACGAGGCTGGAAACTAACTTATTTTACTACCTGATAGATGCCACATGACAGGAAACGTGTCATAACCAGGGGGAACAATGCACAATGCCAGTATATGGAGCTGAACTGGAACAGAACAATATTCACATACTGAGTATAATAAGGAGTATGATCCTGTTTTTTTGGCAAGTGATTCATCTACTCTTTATAGCAGAACAGGCACGCAGTTATCTGCGATGATTCTATCCTTGATTCATTTATCAAATCCTAATTCACCTTCGGTAAACAGAGTAAGGCTGAATTTAATGAGATAATTTGATAAGATAAGCATCAAATTATCCAGGATTGTTATGCGCCTACATGAAACAGGGTTTTCTATGAATGTACATTTGAAATTTAGCAATGATGGTGGCTTTCCATCATTCATTGGATAAATACAAATTTCATGGTGCTGGAAATTTGTTGATTAGATATGAATGGGTCATGAGACCAGGTTGGGATGGCATATGAAAGTTATGCATACATACAAAGTGAAATGTTCCATATTAAATCAGTCTTAGAGTAAATATGATCCCTGTTGGACTCATATGTACTCTGATAAAGTAAAATAAACTTTGGACATTTTACTTGTAAGAATGATTGGTTTACATTTTAAAAATGTTGCAGATGTCACTGTAGCTCCCCTAGTTACCCAACCTGGGTACCAAGCAAATGCCCACAGGTCATTACCCCCCCAAAAAAAGCTGATTTCTCTAGAGCTTCCCTCCCTATAAGCACGGACACAACTGGACTGGCACCCAATTCTACTACAGAAACTGATGCCAGCTACAATTTAAGACACAGAAATACATCAAACAAACTGCCATTTAACAGTTTAACCACTTCAGCATTGAGGCACCCAATGCGGAATCATTGGCGATGTCACCTAATTCACAGAACCTCAGCATTGTTGGCTAGGTTATATTAAAGGCTAAAAACACTTCAATTGAAGCTCAGCAAAATACCTTTATACTGTATATAAATGGACTAGTTTAACCCAATATAGCTCACATTTTACCTGAATTTAGCCAGGCAACATCCTAGTCAGCTATAAAACTTTCACTTTTCAACCGAATGTAGCCAGGTTTTGACTTGAATGCCAAGATGGCATTTCACCAAGCTTTCACCATCACCTATTATAAACCACTTCAGAAGTTGCTTCTTATTATACAAAGATTCACTTGGGACTGCAGAGTAAGCTACGGTGTTTAAGTTTAGGTAAAATCTCAGGTAACACTAATGCATGTTAAAGCGAAGTTAAAATCAGGTTGTTTTTTTTTTTTCAGTGACTGAATTGGTCAAATTTTACCGTGCAATGTTGTTTTTTTTTTTCTTCTTCCTTTGAATTGGATATGCAGCAAATGACACATCTAATGCAAAGAAAAACAAAAAAAAATAAAAAAAAACAAGACAGGCACCACACTGTGGAACTGATCCCAAATTGATCTAACAGATGCATCATTTCCGTCTCAATGACATAAACTGTAAAATAAAAAAATAAAAACTGATTCAGAAATAAATTCTCACCATGAAATGACCAGCAGATGGCAATGTAGCAAGTGGTTGAGTGCTCTGAACAGTAATACTAAACTGAGAGCAATTGAGTAAATAACTTGGTTATTCCGAAACTTGGTTTGTACCATCTCTAAAAAAATGCAAGTTTTCTGACTCAAATTCCAAGTTTCTGTTCTTCCATTTCTTCTGATAAAAATCAAGCAGTGTGTGTGCAGAGTGCTCAGAACCAACCCCAACTAACCTCTCACTCTCCCTTGTATAACTCAGACAGATTCCTTCTTACCTATCCTGACACGACCACATTCTTATTCCCCACGCAAGGCTGCAATTAATGATGGCGGCTGTGACGATCCAGATAATGACACAAAAAGAAATCATTACAGGGGAGTAGTACACAAATAAAAGCAAACATGCAACACAAAATTGCAGTGTTTGTCAGTGTTTGCAATGAAACTTTCTGCACAATACACAGCACAAAAGAACAGCAAACTCAACAAAAGATCCACACAGTGAAGCATACTGTGTGTGCAGTATAAAGGATTGAATCAGACATGAATCAATACCTTCCTTTGATGCGCAGTCGGAAAAGAAATGCATGCTACACAACATTCTCGACCATTCCCGCAATACAAACAGTTTTATACAATTGATAGGAGGTCTTTGAAAAGGCTCATTATGAATTGAGAAAGGAAGTTCAGATATAAAAATTCCATTCGGAAAAGTAATTCCTTCCTGAAATTAAGAAAGCCATTCAGAAATGCAACATGTTATTTATGAAATCAAAATTAAAGTAGGATCAAAAAAAAAAAAACAGCCACAAGGTGGGAGTTATATAATCATTTCAAAATGAAATGAAGTATTTCATTATTTACCCATATATTTATTTATGCATAAATGTATATATTTTTTCAATTTATTCATATCATTATTTACATAATGTTGGCACCTTTAGTCCTCTGTAGCAAACTATTTTCATTTCCGTCCTTTGGATAGGTATGGTGCTGGAGTGTTTTTATGAATTAAAATCACAAAAGCTTTTGTGAGCGCACATGTTTATTTCAGTGAAGTAAACACTGTAATTGTAAATTGATGACCTCACAGCCTCTCAGAAGGGCTTACATACCCAGTGTTAATCACTTCATGCCCTTATAAATAAAAATGCCCTGATAAATAAAAGCATATCCCTGGGTGCCAAAATGCTATTCACCCCTCTTTAACCAAAAACTAAAATGGGGGGCTTTTAGCTTTTTGCTTCTACAGCATAATTATATCAAAACCCTGCAGTGATTATTTTGAAATGGGCACCATTAACTATGTCCCCTGTGCTCTATTGAAGAAAAAATGGCCACATTCACCATCAGCTTCAGTACTGTACACGAGGTAAACATATAGGACTTGTTGCCAGTTTAATTCCAGTTTATTATTATTATTATTATTGTTGTTGTTGTTACTAGATACTACTACTAGTACTTCTACTACTACTACAAATAATAATAATAATAATAATAATAATAGTTGTTGTTGCTGTTATTATTATCTGAACTGAAATTGTACTGTTCCTTGGTCAGCTTTCTTCAACACCGCCAGCTGAGATCAGGAAGCTCGTTAAGGCCTGTTTATCAAACTGTGTGAGGCAGCACGACAAAAACAAATATCGCCCATCTAGTGGGAGGCGTGTCATAATTAAAGCCACAAATTCCTGTTCACGGTTTGGAAGATCTTCCTGCAGCCCAGAGATTTCAGATTATTGGTCATAATATTTTGCATAATGTTCTCAGAGCATGGATTTGTATAAACTGGATTTTGCAGTTGTGCATTTATTTTCCATCTGCCGTTACACTGATCTGAATGTTGACTGATATATTTTGAGCTGTGAACACTATTCTATTATTTCACTTTTTTATTTGAGGCTCAATGGATAAAACATTATCACAAGCAATTGGGGTGTCAGTGATGGAAAAAAAAATGCAGTAAATAAGGTTTTAACATCTAGTCAGTCGGCAGAATATCAAACTTTTAAAAAATATATATTTCTCAGATATTCCTGGTCTATGTGTGGAGACTATGTTAAAAAGTGATCAGGAATCGTATTGTGCTTCTTTTGCAGTGTATATGTGTCTACAATTATATTTGAAATTAAACTTGATGTTCAGTTTTTCAATTTGTAAGTGCATCCACAGGATGATACTCATGCTATTTTTTATAAGTGCTTATTAATGGGTTTTCACCACAGATAATTATTTCTCTTGATAAATACCCCCATGGGCAGCTGTTTGAGTACATATTTTTCATAGTCTTCCATTCTCTCAACAGTCTGTAAGAAATGTTTGATCAAATCATGCTACAAGGGATGCAGAACAAGCCTCCTTGACTGAAGTGGTATTAGCAGTAGAAACTGTTTGGCCTGAAGGAGAGAAAACGTAATAAATAGGTAGCCATTTTCCAAGTAGCCTATCTATTATTTAAATAATCTCCACTGTGCATTTTAAAAACTTATTAATACAAGTAGGTAAAAACATGGTTATAGTTGAATGTTTAATATTGTACTGTTCATGAATGCAGTAATAGTTTAAGATTAAGATTAAGAATTTAAGATGATTTTAATTTCTAAATGCATAAATTAATATAAATGCATTTCTAATACAGATTGTTTATTTCTATGACTTATTGGACAACTACAGTAATATAAAATATGAAATATATATATATATATATATATATATATATATATATATATATAATATATACACATATAATGTCAATATTTTAAAATAATGTGTTTTCTTCAAATTACTGAATATAAACCAATACTGCATATAAACTCAGATTTTTTTCAATTCAGAGGGTGATGGGTCAAAGACACCCACCCTGAAAATGATCACATGAACCACTCTCTCATGGCCCATCTTCCTCCATGGTCTGAAGACTCAACTCTTCAGACTATACCTGGACTAACTATCACCACTCTGCGGGACACTCCCAATCTGAGATCATTTTTATCTTATTTCATGTTACACATGCACCTCCTGTGCCACTTTCATGTTACATGTACCTCCACCCAGCACTTATTGTACTTTGGATCATTATCTTGATGTTGTAGCTTGTCATGCCTCCTAGTTTGACTTACCATAGGTTAGGTCAGAGTAATGTTTACTGTGGGAACTGGACTTAATGTGTTCATGGCTATGAATAACTGTTACAAAATGAGTATTGTACCTTATCGGACCTGTGTTTTGTAGTTGATCCAATGACCTCCGGTATGCACTTACTGTACGTCGCTTTGGATGAAAGCGTCTGCGAAATAAATGGAATGTAATGTTACAATTAGTGTAATGTGTGATGTAATGTAATCACTAATCCGATAAAACACTATGGAAGACAACACAGTAGTTTTAGTAGTTATGAAAGGGCAGTACATAGAGTAATGAAAATGTGGTGCCTTATTTAGTTACCCATATTTTTGGAAAATAAAATTCTGATGAAAACAGTATTTTTCTCTGAACAATTTTATTTGCATAAAAACATACATTGTTCCCATCTTTCGAGCATAAAATATAACCAAAAATTAAACTTGCATTACCATCTAAATCCCTGTGGGGTCAGTGTAAGCACTGGATTGTCATAATTATGAGTGATTATAAAATTAGTGATCAATTGTGACCTTTATGACTGCAATTAGTTTATGCAATACAACAGGGATGTACCATGGATGGAGTGTATGTGATCAAAGAGGGAGAACGTGACCCTCCCATTATGCTGTAATTTCGAAAATTAATATAATTAATACAAATTCCCCCAGGAAGTTAATACAAAAACCAGGGAGTTTTTCCTTGCCACTGTTGCCTTAGGCTTGCTCCTGTGGGGGTTTAGGTCAGGGTTGTCTGTGAGGCGTATTGTGACAATGGTTTGTGAAATGTGCTATTTAAATACATTTTTGATTTGATTTGATTTGATAAAAAGCTAAGTTACGGGGGAAGCTATGATTACATACTCTCTGCCAATCTTTCTGCAAATTACCAAATTGTGCATCGCTGCATGTTTTCAATTTATTATGGTATTTTCTGAGACTGGCTATGTAAATGCGCACAGACACATTTAAATTCATTTAAATTTAGCGAATTCATTTAAATTCACTGCCGACATTTTTGATTTGTCTTGTACATGGCAGGAAAGCATTATTGATGTATTAGGCCTACTCCATCTCTGGTGGAGTCGGGTTTTGGACAGGTTTCAGGATACATGGATGCAGTGGATAGACAATGTCACCTTTAAATGTTAACACATCTCATTAGTAAATACTTCAGTATCCGACTATATGAATGTAGGCTAACTGAAATGGCTAATGACTACTGACGTCAAAAATGTTTGAAGTAAAATTTCATAGTAGGCTAAATGTGTTCTGAATAAAAGAGCAAAATCTGAAAACTGTTATTTAGGGTGACTCTCCCCAACTCTAACACTCTCCTTTTACGGATGGCAATGCTGATCTTAAAAGTTAACACCTGCTCTTAACACCAGATGGTAGAAAACAGACACAATTACCTATGATTTATCATGGCTACCAGCCATGATAAATCATACATTTCCATTCTCTCCTCCTCCCATATTTACTGTGGTCTAACATCAGAACGTCCTAAAATACATATGCATTAACACAAACACGCAAGTTTTAGGGATTTATCTTATTTTCCCAGTGCACTTTACTAAGGTGCAGCACCGTAGTGAATATGGAAGAATGGAATTTGTCTTATTAGCTTCAATAAAAGTATTTGGTTTATTCCACAAAGCACTTTATTTTTATATAGTTTATTGCATATAACTGACACAACAGTTTTGACAAAAATGCACACACACACACGCACACACACACCTATGTGAATGTATTTGTTTATGTTTGTATGAGAGAGAAAGAGAGAGAGAGAGAGAGAGAGAGAGAGAGAGAGAGAGAGAATCCCTTTATTTACATGCTAGTGATTGCTCTCTGCTGTACAAGCCACATCATGTACCACAGGTGAGCTACTGCCAAATGGCTCATTTCTCACTGGTAAGAAATTAGTAACCTGGCTGTGCCAAAAATGCAGCTAGGGGGCACTTACGCTGGAGTATCATGCACAACACTGACTTGTGCCAGACGCACTAAAAATCCCAGGAAAATGAAAGCACTCCACTGATCTTTGTTGATGAAAAATAGTAATAATTAAAACATCCTTGTGCTCTGACTACAGAAAATCTAAAGTGAAAAAAGGAAAGAGAGCCTTGTGCACAGATGTTATCACGAGATGCTGGTCCGGCAAAATACAAATCAAACAAGATCAAAGAAAATAAGGACACTTGGTTAAGTGTGCATGTCAAAATCCCCGGAATGTCAGATCGCCAAGTGGTATGTGTGTCCTAGTGGCATTATGTTGTAGACTTGATTGATTGGTTTCTCATTGACTGATTACAATGATTGTCATATGTAATTGATTGATAGTAAAATGACTACTATGATCATTTTTATTTTTTTAATTTATTTTTTTATTTAACCAGGAAAACTCCATTTAGATTGAAATCTCTTTTGCAAGGGGGGCCTGACATGAAACACAAAGTTGCCCAACAAGACTTACACCTAACAAAATGTACAAACATCAAATGTGGAATGAGACAGAGGTGCAACAATAATTGAAAGTAGAGAAGAGGTTAAAAGAGGTTAAAATCAGGAGCATACTTTGGTCACCGAGTCATGAATTGCGTGTTTAAAGTCCAGAATTGAAATAAATTTATCAAGTTTAAAATTCTTTTGCAGATTGTTCCAGCTGTAAGGTGCAAAATATCTGAAACCAAAACTGATTTGACCGCTTGTAAACTGACTGATATTATCCACCTATGTTCACACGTATATGTACGGCATTTCAGGCGTTCTATACTACAAGGAGCAAATGTGATAGTGACAGCAACAGTCGTTCGTATCCTAACTCAGTCATTAATGACACAAAGTATCGCTTTCTTCTTTTTCGAGTGTGCAATCTAAAGTAAATTTTATTTATTTATTTATTTATTTATTTATTATTGATTGATTGGAAAAAAAACAATCCAGTCAGTACATTTGATTTGATAAATGCTTGCATATCATATCTAATTACATCCAAATGATGCTAGCTGATTTGCTGCTGTGTCAGTCTGACTCTAAAGGGGGCCTCTATTTTTGCAAATGGATGGATGGAAGGAAGGTTTGACAGGCATATATGGGCTTCCCACTTTTTCTGTGACATGAAAAATGTCAAATGGTAAAATGGCTTTGACATTTGCTGGACTGATGGCTTACACACACTTAGGGATGTTTGAAATGTTAATTTTATTCACGTTATGAATGCAGGTTTTATATATATATATATATATTAGGCTAGGTTAAATGAGTATATAAATAAATAAATACAATCACACTCTGTGGAGTCAATACCAGCGAACACTGAACATTGTTTAATTTGTGATGGAATTTCTTAGCCTACAGGCCTTGGCAAGCAGTGGGGTGATAAACATCCAGCTGTGTGAACAATTACTAATTGCCACCACGGGAGTAGTTTGTTAACAGTTTGTGGCTTTTACCCATTCAAAATGGAGGCTGAAAATCAAATGATGACTTTGTATGAAACACACTGGCAGTCAAAAACCCAATTCAATGTGGTTCTCTAGTTCCTGATTAATTTTACATTTGAGTCACGTTTTAGAATGAAGTGCTGGCACCCTGCTTCTCTCTAACTGCAGTATCATTAAATATGCCTGAACACATTTAATTCGAACTGAAATGCTAGCTATGGATGACTAAGTAAAAAAAAAACAGTGTGGCATTTTGTCAAACTAGCAACTGAATCAACTTTTCAGCTTAGGGGAGGACTGAGATAGAGCTTTACTGGTGTAAAAGAAATACTAGCAGCTGAAATAGATACTCTTTATATTTTCAATATAATAAACCTGATACTCCTTGAGAACTTTACAACAAGCTACAAGCTGGAAAACTTACAATTTACCTTTTACCTTTCCTTACCTTTTAGCACATGTGAATCCAGTAACATGACCAATCATTGGCTGTATCATGAGTTTTGTGTGTGATTCATGCCCTATATGTAATGAATGGCAGTAACGCCATGAAATAATTTCTTTAGAAGTTTATCCCTTTAGGCACCTAAGTGTGACAGTACATTGCATTGATAGTCCTTTGAGCAGGTCAGATTTTCAAGGGGAAAATGCCATTTCACTCTTCATCAGCTTCAAATGAGCTCCATATCTCTCTTATCCATTCTCTTAATTTCAATCTTTCCTCAACTTTAAGGATGTCTTAGCCATGTGCATGGCATGGCTTCGTAATATTGATGATGTCGCTCAGTAAAATTCTCAATGTTAATTGAATCCTTATCAGAGGTTATAAAAAAGCAAGAGGGATCTTACATGTCACATCAGAGTTGATGTAACACTGGATGTTTGACTGTTGTGTATGACAGGAGGCCTTGTTTCCTGTATCTCTCAAAGGAATTTTGCCTTGTATAAATAACTACTCTCTTAGCTGGTGGTTATCTACCTTTAAACTTGGTGACACACAAACATTTGAATTTGGCCTTCATATTTTTTATTCTACTCTGGCATTGATGCCAGAACCTCAGATAACCACACATCACCCAGGTTTTTATATGGAAGGATGCCTTATTGTAAGCATTTCAGCATCACCCTGCTGACTGTTGTTTTCTCTGTGTATAGGCTACTGGCTATGTCATTCACCTGTGCAATGAAATTCTTGGCAACAAGAAGTGACATTGAAAAATGAACTTGGTTGTGCAACGTCAGATCAGATTTCATGAAACCCTTTGCTGTTTATCCCTCAAGCAGTATAGCAGATCTGTATCCAATGTGTCAAAAGCACATATATCAATCACCTGGAATGACCACAATTTTTTCATTGTTTCTATCAGATTTTTCTTAGGTCCTCACGGCTTTGAGCACAGATGTCAATTAAACTGTGGTTCCTGAATCATGTGGTTTTTAGTGTTAATGCCCTTGTTTAATCTTCAGTGCATGCATGCCAAAAGCAAGTGTCATCAATGTTTATTAGTCTAAAACTCTAAACTCTTCTTATTCAATGTATACAACATGTAAAATTAAAATGATCAGACTCCAAAATTTTGATTAAATTCCCAAATATGTTGATAGGCAGAACAACCTGGTGGAATAACATTAATCAATACAGTATGTACAACTCACAACCAGATTGAAATTAAAAAGCTAATTCAATTATCAGCCAACATATCCTATGTCTAATCTCAACTACCTTATCAAACAGTGAATGGTACAGACATGGATATTGAAGAAGCTATTGTTATAACAGAAATTAATAAGAGAACATGTTAAGCTGCAGCTTGGGTCTCTCAATATAATCCAAAAAAGAAAGACAAAAGACCCAAAAAAACAGCAGAATCCTTTATACCAAACAGCAAAACGCAAGTAGGCAAATAGCCAGGAGTATGAGCAAAAAGCTAGAGTATGCTGAACAGGCCACACATTTATTGGAGGACCAGAGAAAGACTGGACTGTTCCCGTTTGGTTATTAATGAACTATTTGTGAGGTACTATGTGGGGAGCTTCAGTCTGGCAATGAACAAACCATGTTACAAGGACAGTCACCAAATCTGCAGTCATCATAATATCTCAGAAGGAGATATGTAAAGGCGAACTGCTGAAAGTTAGAGCAGACATCAGGGGCCAAGAGTTTTTATTTATTCCTAAACATTTATGCTCATAGCATGGGTAGAGAGAGGGCTGTGCTATTTGGGGCATTGAGGCATGAGCTAGCTCTGCTGGGGCAGGATGACATTTTAGTGTTGGGAGGGGATTCTAACTGCACAATTGATCCCCATATGGATCGGAGAGGGGTGGAGCCCCATCCCAGTTCAGCAGGGGTACTGAGAGATATGGTAGCAAGGTATGATCTATAGCAGTGGTCTCCAACCCTGGTCCTGGAGAGCTACAGGGTCTGCTGGTTTTCATAATGACTCTGCACTTCATGAATCAGTTAGAACAGTTGATTACACAGTTAACTCACCTGGTGTCTTGGTCTCAATTGGCTGCTGATATTAAGGTGAAAACAAAAACCAGCAGATCCTGTGGCTCTCCAGGACTAGGGTTGGAGACCACTGATCTAGAGGATGCCTGGAGATTCAGACATCCAGATGAAAAGTTCTTTTCATGGATGAAGGCAGGACCTGACGGGGTCAGTGGAGCCTGCCTGGACAGGTTTTATATTTGTAGCTGACATAATAACAGGCTAGTGAAGGCTTACATGTCTCCAGTAAGTCTCGCTGATCATCATGCAGCGTACTGTCATGTATCCATCTTCTCTGCCCCTCGGCAGTCACCATACTGGAAGTTTAATGTGAACCTTTTACAAGATGCCTCTTTTTGCTTTTGGTTTGAACAGTTTTGGTTGGAGTGGAGAGAGAGGAAGGAGAATTTTGGCTTTATGGTGGGATGTGGGAAAATGCCAAATAAGGCATTTTTGCCAGCAGTATCCCGCTTACACAACTACACAGGCTAGGAGAGTGATGCAAAGGTAGGAGAGCAGCATAGAAGAACCTGAGAAGCAGATTATTGAATGCAATAAAGCTATTAATATGAATAAATTGGAGGGTTTAAAGTGATACTTGGGTCTAGCTCTCCAGTAACAAGCAAAAGGGGCTCTTGTGAGAGCTAGATTTTCTATGTTACATGAAATAGATTCACCTACCTCATTTTTCTTTGGCCAGGAGAAAGACAGACAAATGCATTGCTTGCATTTGGCTGATGGGTGGGTCACTTCAGTGGTGAGTGAAATGCGGGAAGAGGCTGTGAGTTTTTATGAGAAATTATACACTGCTGATGTGTGATCCGGGCTGTACTGATGTCTTACTTGCAATTTTGCCTTTCCATAGTTTTATATTTACCTACAATTTAATTTCAGTTGTCGAATTGCATGCATTTTCCTGCATGTTTTTTTTTAGTCTTTATAAGGTAAATAATATACAACTGCTACTTCAGGTAGCTGCCATGGCCTATCTTGCTAATATTAACTAGACATTGTAAAGAATGGGTGAGGGCAGTATGCGTTTCTTTACATTAGTGTAAAATTAACATGATGTTAGTGTTTCAACAACCTATATTTTGTACACTCCAAAGCCATAAGTTGGCTAGCTTGCGAAGAATTCTATGAGGTAGCTAGTTATCTCTCCTACAGGCATTTTCTGCCCCAGCACACAAAATCACATCCCCCCTGCCCTTGACCATGTATTTTTCTGACATCTGATAGATGCACTTGTTTTGTTTACACGCTCGTAACCAAAACCAAAAAGTGTAACTTGATATGAACATTCACACTGCCACATATATTGTTGCTGTTGTGGTAGACTGGTGCTGCATCACAAGAGACATCTCTGAACTATATTGAATCTCGTGATCAATATACCTGCTTTTCAGAATGCAGCACACATTTTTCTTTGATCTTAACTTTAATAAAAAAAGATAAATACTAATTCCCACTTATCCCAACAAGATGTATTTTGCCACCTAACCGAAAATGGATTTGAACATTAACAATAACTCCCTGATACATAATGGCAAAACAGTGCTTGAAGCTCTGCTTCAAGCTTTTCATTGTATTGTCACGGTTTTCATGGCAACCACATTCATCATGTGACCCGTGCTTATGATGGCATCGGTCCGGCTACAAAACTGAATGGCCCATATCACTGGTGTGAGACAGGTTTTGAAGACAGTAATAGATGTTTAGGACTGCAAAAGAAATGTAGTCTGAAGGATTTGTATCCAGGGGCCCTTACTGAGGAGCATAGACGTTTCAGGTGCAGTTGTCCATGTTTGGGGTATGGGCAGGACAGTGCTAGATAAGATGCGTAATTGTTCGTTCCAAATTAGAGAGACTGGGGGAAAATGTTGAAATCAAGGGTGGAAAAAAACAGACTCAGATGAATTATATTGTGTATCAAGCCAAAACATCACACTTTTTGTGTTTGTGGCACAATGGTAGATACAAAGAGAGTATATATCCAAATCTGTCACTGGGAACTAACTCTTGGCTGCTATACCCTTTCTAAAACTTGCTGCAAGAATGGCACAATGCCACAACTGTGTAATGAGGCAGTTCAGCACTTAGGCTGCCCCTGACTGTGCAACTGCTGTCTGGTCAGCTGGTTGCAACTGCAGGTGAACAGGCAGGAACTATGGATTTCTCAGTGAGCCTCTAGCTAAGGCACAACAGCGCACTTATGGAATGTGAGGATCATGGCTTTGAGACTTTGTTTCCTTGAGGCTTTCTGCAGTCTCCTCTCTCTTCTGTGCACTAATAATACTTTACGATTATTATTCATGAACTGAACTGACAGAGACTGTTTCCTAGATAGACTAGTTTTATTACTTGCTGTAATAAAAGTCACTATTTAAACTGAATAATTTTTAGCCCATTTGAGTGAACCCTCAGGAAACTCCACTCACTAACCTATTGCGCAGGGTATGTTTTATCTGGAATGGAGCCATATATGGTAAATGATTGCTTTAAATATCAGTTAATGTTGGAACGTAATTGCATAGGTCATTTGAGAGGTGGTGCTCTGCCTTAAGCAAAAACACGTGAAATTTGGGAATTAAAATATTTTAAATGGGAAAATAAAATGTCACATGTGAACTGGACATTTTAAATTGAGTTAGCCTATAGTGCAAGAAAAATAGTCACTAAAGTTGCAGATAATATGGAAAAGAAGATGGGGTTATGCTTAGATGTTGTGGGGCCAAGTAAACACTGTGGCAAAAAGGTTATTCCCAGTGAGAAATTGCAAAGACACTTAAGATTCCCATGTGCAGTTTTCAGTACACACTCAGAAGGTTCCAGCTGATGGGAAGTAATGTTAACAGGAGAAGACCGGGAAGATCCAGAGGGAGAAAACAAATATCTCTCAGGCTACTCAAGCACATTTGTATTTTTATTCTTGAGCCACTCCAATGTAGCTCCTCAAGAATACTAACACTCATTGGGCACCCTCCTCTGAATGTCTTACACCAGTAGGCTAACTCTAAAAATAGAAGAAAGCCTCATATGTGATCATTTGCTATCTCTTATCTTCCTATTGATATCTTCCTTTTACCAAAGATAATGGAACTATTTTCCTATAAAAGCCTCACCCATGTGTATCATTCATCTTGTGAAGAAAATGCAGAGGAGCTTGCAGTATAGGCTTTCTCACAGATTTGATTTGGTCTTTATCTGTTTGCGGGTGCTGACAGTTTCAGCAAGCTCACAAACTCAATGTGAATTCTGCATCTTAAACGGATGTTCACACTTGCCAAAGAGCTTTCAGCAGGCGGTCACTGACGATTCCTCTACTTTATATTGTTTTATTTTTTTCCACATCAAATCATATTTCCAGATTTTATCTATGTTAAACATTACTTGGATAAGTATTAGTAGGAAGCAAAATACATATTAAAAGTATTTGTAAAAGTATGTCAAATGGTTAAAATGTAAAAAAAAAAAAAAAAACTCACGTCTGATCACATAATGTCAATAGCCTAACAATTCTGACTTGACAGAAAGCCATTTCATTTATGACCTTCACCATCTGGGCAATCTCAATTGCTGTCTCAAAAATGGACACCCCAGTAGAGATAAAATGCATGTTATAAAAAATGTATGCTATAAAAACTGCCTCGTAGCAAACAAACACTGGGTTGACACATATTGGGAGCTTTGGATATCTGGGAGCATTTCCTGATTCACATAAAACACACTTCACATTTTATGTAATTTAAAGCTGGCGAGCATCTTAAATGTGCTAGTGTACTTGTTGTAACAAAGTTCAAAGCTAATGAGTCTCACTGAAAATCTAATTTGTTTAGAACAGAGGTTTCATTTTTCATCAGACCAAGGCCCCACTGTCCAATGTTCAGGTCCCATAATGCATGGTGGACAACTAATTTCTGATATGGCAGTGCATGCCAAATCAGTTGAGCTTTATTCAGCTGTTTGTCATGTGCATAACCTGCCAATATGCCCATCAGTTTAGTAGTCTACTTCTTTTACTTCTAAATTGCATCGGAGATAAAGCCTTTTGACTTCATTTTATTAAAAGGGAACAATGTTGATGGTATTCTTTTCAATGAGGTTAAAATGCACATGCCTGTTTCCATTTGGATAGGTTTGTCAAACATGGCCGTATTTGCACTTTGAATCTTTGAATACTGTGCAAACACAGTCTTGTCTCTGAGTGTTTAAGTTTCCTCCAGAAGGCATAAAACTTTTAAAGGAGAGAAAACTCTCCAGGACAGTTAGAAAACCCCTGGACTAACCATACTGGTCGAAGGATCTTTACTTTGAGATCTGTGAAGCAGAGAGAGGGTAGAGAGAAAACAGGTACATTCCTATGATCACACAGAGCACGTAGGTTTGCCATGTTAAATTATATTGTCTGTTTCTCAAAGGTCATAATCTAAGAGTTAGATACCAACAGCATAAACTCTGACATTTGTTGTTTGGAATTGTAAAGGGACTTTCCTTTCATTTAAATTCTGATGACAATGACACATATTTCAATGCACGCTGCATAGTTTTTAATCAATTAATTATTGATAATTGATGTCAAGTTGTTTTTCAGTGACTTGCAAAGAGCTGTGATTACTCTGGCAACTGCCCAGCACATGGAATTATCAATATTGAATGAATGAGTGACATTGTCAATCAATCTGCTAGCACAACTTGGCTCTTGCCTTTATGTAGATGAATCTATTATACAAAAGATACAAAAGATAAATTCATATCAATTAATTGGTAGTTTTAAGCCTGGAAATTTTCTGACTGAGTGCATTTATTCTTATGTGAAAAATACCATCACACAGAAAACATAAAAAAAATAAAAATAAATAAATAAAATGAGTGCTCTCATTTCTCCACTTCCATAAAAATGTAGCCTTCTAATGTAATAATCCAATCATAAGATGGCAATTGGCATTTTCTTCCCCCTCTAAAGCATAAGCCACACCCAGAATATATACTGGACATTTTGAATACAGATAATATGTAGCGGTGCAGAAACATCAGCTGTCTTTCTGCTAAACTGTGAATGCACAATTTTGCACTGGTTTTATGGCTAGCCCCATTGCCATTAACACAGAAATCTGTACAAACAACAGTATTCAAGGACACTGTGTTACACAATAACACAATTGCATGCACAGTGCACAGCTCATTCATTAGAATGACCGTGTTTTGCAGGGACCCTTCTTAAATTGCTATGCTCCGATGACTCTTTGCTTTCTACTCTGTAGTTAAGATGCCACGGCAGCTCCTTCTGTGAGCAACCTTGTCGTCATCAACTTCCTGTTCTGCCTGGCATTCACAAAGCCCACGCTTCCCACTCCTACCTCACACACAGCCCTCCCCATTCGTAATGGGGAAAACCCTTTAAATCGACCAGTCTCGTGGCTTGCAATCTTCTTTCAGCGGCCATTCTTTTTCTGAATGACAGCACCTGGTGCGGTTATGAGTGCAAGACTCCCATGCGTCACCAAATCCGCTGGCATCAGCAATCGCACACCCACGCACACAGAGAAAAAGAGAAAATGTGCACTTCCTACTCACTAATTCATCCTTATTATCCCATTAACCCTGCACCCCCTGGTGCTCACCCTTTGGGATTTTACACCCCCTTCTGCCGACAAAAATAAATCCAGGAAGAAAAGGATTAAAGAACAAAATGTCGGTGCTTACTTTAGATGCATCCTAAACATAGGCAGAAAAACAATGAAAACCTATGGTGGTGCACACACAAAGAGACAAAAAGGGCAGAGTAGACCAGCAATTCAAAGCCGCAGAACTGGCACTCTATCTCTCACATAATTAATGAACGGGGAAGTAATATTCATTTCCATCAGGCCATGTTGGAAATGTTCAGTAAAGATAAGATCTCACCTGAGCTGCTCAAGAAAATAAATCTACACTCTCTGTTTTAGTCAGGAAGACCCCAGATTTTGCCTGTTCAGAAATTCCCATGCAGAAGCAATATAAAAAAATGTTTCTTTCATTCTTTGGGTGTTTGCCCTTAAAACAGTTATTTTAAGATATAAATGTGCACCTGCGTAGGCAGATTTGCAACACGCGTACAGCCTCCTGTCACACAGGGGCATGACATGCACAAACTTGCATAACGTGAACTATTATCATCATGTGTATCCAAAAAATACAATAAAAAAAAAACAATAAAAAAAACATCACAATAGATGGTCATAATATTGATCCGAATTAGATAATTGCAGTGGAGGGGTGGCTGATATGGGTCAATGGCTATCCGTTAAAGATATGGCTGATGGCACGTACATAGTGTGTGAATAGTCAATCAATCAAAAACTGAGTAAAACACAGACTGTATTAGACATACTCTCACAGACAGGATGTCTGAAGTACTGAAAACATGCTTCAGATGTTTGCGTAAGTCAGATGGAAGATTCCAAAACAGCCCTCAGGAGGTGTGAATATACCTCGTGGCGTCTTGTGTGCTGCATAACATTGCCAAAAATCCTGGATGTCTCGGACGTAAATGAGGACACATTACAGAACTTCTGAAGGCGGGTTGGTGAACTGCATGCATTGATGCCAATGAATGGACCAAAATACACCAGGGCACAGGCTAGGTGGAATCAGCTGGCGGGAGAAAAAATTGTAGTTCACATTCAAGTGAAAATGTTGAACTCCACATGATAGCTTGTCAAATGTTTTGTTTTTGCATATGGTAACTTTCATGGACGTGAAATATTTAGGCTAATGTTTAATTCCCACATGAAATTGTGATTTTCACGTGTGAAAAGACAAAAACGAGGGTCTCTGCTCAGAACTCCAAGAATAGTTTCCACACTATTAGAAGCAGTTAGTTAGGCAGGAAGAGTAAACAGCTGAAACCTAGAAGGACCCCCCTGCCCAGACCCCCACCCCCATCCCCTTTGATTAATTCTGTCAAGTGCTCAAGAGAAAATAAGTCATTCACAAGGAACCCCTTTAAAGCCAAGAGCAGCAGTGAACAGGGAAGAAGGACATAATTAAATCCTAATTGGCTTTGGAGATGCTCTCAGACACATTTACCGGTCAATATAGCAGTACGCTAATGGAATTCAATCCTGCAACCCTAATGGAACTTCTCCTGGAAAACACTTACAAGGACATGGAGGATCACTACGAGCCCACAAGGACAAACCTTTCACAGAGACTGCTCCTGTTTACTGAAATCCCAGCAGAGAATACGTATAATAAAAAAGCATATGCATATTTTATAGTGCTTTCTAGCAGTACTAATGCTACAGCATCTAGCCTGCGTATACTTTCATGTGAGTGGGTAGGTAATTCCTGCCTATTCCAAATAGCAGTGTGCAACATCTTGTATTATTATATATGTATCCAATAATGTGTTCTAATATGTGTCATAACATGTATTGTCATTGATCTATTATTATAATTCCATGTTATATGATACAAACAGTCTTTAATTAAATTTTTGATTACATTTATATGTTTTTCATGGGAAACCTATATCCATTAAAATCTATCACAAGACTACATTATTCTCCGGTTTCCGCCTAATGTCTGTTCTATCCAATCAGTCCATGTCACCACATAGCTAAAGTTTAGTTAAATACATTTACGAAGATCTGGTATGAGTTGAACAAATCCAATCAATTGGTTAATTAATAACCTGCTGACAGCTGGCTAACAACTTTGTTTGGTTTAAATCCACTGGGCGTGTGTCTGCACTTATGCCTGGCTAGTAATCCAAGAAAGCTAGCACGCAATATCAAAACTATGTGATCTGTAAGTCACTAAAAGACAATCACATACGTTTGGATTCTTTGACATTCTTTAAAATACAGTAGCTGAAAAAACACTTCCGGTAAAAAAATAACTTGCATATAGCCAAAATACACTTTTGGAAATATCACCTAAATATTTATCTCCCGCCATTCGTTGGAGACAAAGATATGATAATTCTGCGCGTTTAACCTGAAATACTTTGTTCAAGATCGAAGCCTACCTAAAAAGTATGTGTTACATTTTACCCCAGGTCAGGTTTTGCCCCGCTCTCCCTTACTGCTAAAGCAAAAAAAAGGAGTTTTTCAAAGCCAAAAACTAGAAAATTCTTGACGCCAAGCCATTCACCTGATTTCAATCCATTTGAACATGCGTTTCATATACTGAAAAGAAACGTTAAGGCAACTGGCAAGCAGGAGCTGAAGATGGCTGCAGTACAGGCCTGGCAGAGCATTGCCAGAGAAGATACTCAGTACCTATTGATATCTAGGCCTATATGTCACAGATTTCAAGTAAGTCATTGCATGCAAAGGATATTCAACAAAGTATTAAACATGACTACTTTCATTTACGTAACATTCATTTCCACATGGTGAAACCAAAGTGTATAAAAATAAGTGAGAATTTGTGAATGGTTCTTTAACCACGTGAATTTGATTACAAAAGTAAAATTGTGGAGTACAGAGCCAAATAAAAAAAATAAATAATAATTTTAAAAATATCTTCGTACCAAATGTTATTGAGCTGTATATACACAGTTCATCAAGTATACAACATCATAATTGGCAAGAAACTGTTTTACATGAAAATCCCACTACGCTTCATCTTGCACTGCGTGTTGTTGGCAGCACCTGACCATTCAATAAAATTAATTAGGCTTACTTGGATAACAATCAAATCATGTCTCTTAAAAACCTCTTCTGATTTGTAAAGCTCTGACATAACATTTCTAAGTAACTAAAACCCTTCTTAATATTAAAAAAATAACTTAATAAAAAATTGGATTGTTATGCCACATACCTCCAGAATGAAAGCTTTTGGCTCTCAAAAAAACCTAGTTTTGTCAAGCTTGTGGCAGGTGTGTATCTGCCAACAGGACACAGAAACATACAAATGTATTTTTCCTGATTGACTAAATTTTTTATTGCCAAATAATTCAGTGATCAGGGGTAACTCTGTGGTGCATCCTGCTAATGCACTGTACTAGAGCATGGATGGGCCCCATGGTCTTGCGTCGAATCTGGATCTGGACAGCGCTGGCTGTGGCCAGCACCCCTCACCTGCCGGTCGATTAGGTACCAAGCCATCCTGCTCAGCTGCGTATGAAGTGTGTTCACCATTAAGGTCTCTGCGAGCTGAACTCATGGCATGCAGTGTAATATGAAAGCAGTGCTTAGCAGCGCAGCCTTCAGAGGAGGGGACATTCTGTCCACACTCTCCTGACTCAGTCATGCATGTTACAGCAATGAGCTTTGAAATATACATACATTCCAAACTAGAGAGAGAAAGGGGGGAAGCCCGAATAGCATAAAATTAATAACAAATAGTATTTCAATGAACCACCAAACATATGTCCAACTTGTTGAAAGAAATTTTAGATCTCTTTGGAAAATAATGGCTTCAATCCAATTCCCATTACTGGGGCCGTTGACAAGAAAATCCCTGCTTGACTTTGCCAGTGTAAGATAATAATAATAATACACTGATAAATGGAATTATATGAATCATTTGTCCAAATAGCCCCTTATGGAATGGGTCATACTGAGCATGACTGAACACGAAAATAAATAAATAAATTAATAAATGCATTCACATTTGAACATGTGGAATTCAGCTAATTGCTATATTGGATAAAATACACAAATGTACTAATTATGCATGCCTTATAAATGTCTTGTTGCTGTACAGTTATAATGTATTTACTGAAATTTTGTTCTTATAGTTCAGATGTTTGTCTTGGAAACCAATTTATTATTTATTTAAATAATCCTCATCAGTATCCACTGATATTTCAAAAATGTTTCCTTATTTAACATCTTTTTAATACATATGAATCAATTGAAGTTTAATTTCACAAATGCATGGATGCACCTACTTGTCAGTAATTATGTTGCAATCAGTCTTTTAAATTGAAAAGCAGTCTGAAATACTATGAACTGTGAGGTGAGTGGTAAGTGATGGATATAACATTTTAGCTTGACATAGTAATCTGTAGATTACTCTGTCAATGAGATAAGATTCTGATGCAGATTTGAGTGAAATGGTGCATGAACAGCAGATGAATCGAAGAAGCCACATATTTCATGTGCTGCAAAGCGAAATCTCACTGCCTTAGAGAAAGTTAAAACGTCACAGTCCCACTAAACACATTCCCGATCACCCTATCTTTTTTATGGCACATTCATTCATTCATTCATTTATTTGTTTTATCTGTTTGTTAATTACCAGTCAAAGTAGTTTCACATGGAATGTTTCCCATGCAGCTTTTTGTAACAGTTGTATGCCCGCATTGAACATATCCAGTATATTTCTAACAAAAATGATTTAGTATTGTGTGAGGTGGCAAAATGTGCTTCCTTCATCAAACCTCAAGACTGATATGAACTGAAACAGTATAAGTAAGGAGAGCTAGTCGGGTTGATCTGTGAAATAAAGAAAGTGTTGAAAGAAACCATTTGAAGCACTAATAACTATTAAAAATTACATTTTTAGAAGTTTAAATGGCTAGGGAGATTCTAAGGATTCAGGATTATAAACAAATAATGGAAATGCACAGTTTAGAATACTATAATTTGCAGGCTTTATAACTGCCTTAGTAGATAACATAACAAAAGCAAAACAAAATCAGATGACAATGTCTGAGTTAATAGATTAAAATAGCTTTGTGACATTCAAGAAATGATACTTGCAGAAACAAAGCAATGTGCTCTATGTGTTCAGGGGTAGCCTAAATAATTACATGTCTTCAGCTCCCACTGTGATTAATTATCTCTGTTGAGAGTATTTCTTATTTTAGAATCCTATACAGACAAGAACTAGACAATGGCAAAGCAACAAATTATAGAAAAAAATAAGCTTGACAGCTTTGAGCTACCCCGAGCTAGCCCTTTGTAATGCTGCTGAAATCAATGAAGCCAAAATGTGTATATGTTACTTTTTTAATCTTCTACAGTATTTATTGTTTTGTCTTGTTTCTTTCATTAATGAATTGGCAGCCATTCCAAGCCGCCATGCTCATGATTATAGGCCTTCTGCATTTTCAATTCCTGACAGATCGAGGTTGAAAAAGGGGCTGCCTTTGACACTGATAATGTGCTGATGATTCATGACACTGCACAGCAAATAAACGACAGTGTTTCTTTCTCTGAGGACCACCTACAGGAGGAGGGGAATGGGTGAGTAATGAATGCTACCTAAAGGTCATGTGTAATAGTGTGTGAATAAACCACCCCCCCCCCCCCCCAGCTTCCGCCATTACACTGCAAATATAGCATCTTTATTGGAATTCTACATTTTCAACTGGGTAATGTGCAAGTTATTGGTTAACCTCACAGGACATTTGGAAATGCTATTATCTTTACCTGCATAGAAACCTTCCTACATAGTGTCACCTTTGCATGCCCAGGAAATATGATAAACTCACTTATGTGCAAGGTACACTGTCTTGATTGTTCGGTTGGCTATACTGTGACTTTACTGATATTTTCTTTGGCTTTAATAATAGCTTTAATGATTTCAATCAGTAGCACTCAAAGATAATCGTACAAGGCCCTTAAAGCTATGGTTCTTAGTCCCTTGCAATTACAGTCATAATGAAATGCATGATGTTGTTGACCATACAATGTGTGGCGGTCCCTGAGACTTTAAGAATCGGAACTGCTAGACCACAGACTAGAAGATTTGGGGAATCACTGCCTTAAAGGATCTTGTTGGTCTCTAAAAACACATTCACTTCCAAATGCTCTTCTTATATATGACAAGAACCTCACATTCATTTTGCTGTTGGTGTGTGTGATTGCACTATGTGGCATATAGGCTACGTTCATGTCATTCAGCTAACTTAAGCATAAACCTGAGGTTTTTTTCAGGTTTGAGCTTAAGACTCTGTTGCCCCAGCAACAAGTCTGGCTAAATTGTGAACGCCTTGTGAAACCAAAAATCCAGAGTTTATTTTACTGGGGAAGTGAATGGAGCAACTACAATAAAAGAACACTATTGAAAGCAGCAAGGTTTAATTCTTAAACACATATCTGTGGCCAGCCATTTCTCTTCATGAATATCAAGGTTATCTTTTCAGCACATTTAAACTGAAGGGATGAAGGCTAATTATTCAGGCTGAATTAGCAGTGTATCAATGCAGCTCATAAAGCATTTTCTGGGTCAGAGGTAAAAACGTTGATTAGCAGTTGATATAAAATGACACATCACTTCCATCTGTATGCAGTGAATTGCTATCTTTCTAAACATTTTTTTTTTTTTTTAATTGCCATTTCTGCCTCCTGAGTCACCACTGTGCCACGTGCACCCACACAAGGATCCCAACAGCTGAAGCGCATTAACTCCTCAGATACTCTCGCCCACAAGCCCCCGACTGTTTTCCACTCAACAGTGCTTTTGGAGACCATTAGCCAATTGTATCTCTAATTTCCCTCATTTTAAAGCTTCTCCTGATTTGGAAAGGCAGAGCTCATTCAAAGGCCCATCCCATTGCTGCGACATTACTTGTCATCTGGGATAGCACATGCACACTCTTAACTGTGCGATTGAACATTGCTTCTTTTCCTTCTATAGTCCACTTGCTGAGCTATGCATTTGTTGTGCTGAATAATAATAATAATAATAATAATCAGAAGTATCATTGTCTCCCTTCTTCCCTTCCTCTCGAAAACTCTTGAACGTGTTGTGTTTAACCGACTGTCTCCTTTTCTCTTTTTGAGAGCCAAAAGCTTTGTATTCTGGAAGTACGTAGCATACCTCACCAGCCGCAGGGCTAACCACTCTCTGAGATAGCCCCCAGCAAAGGCAGTTTCTATTTCCTCCATTCTTATACTCTTTGATTTCCTTTCTGCTTTTGACAAGGTTGACCACCACATCATTGTGTCTTCCCAGACTGCCTTGGGAATCAGTGGCTCAGCTTGCAACTGGTTTGCTTCCTGCCTTGACATTCGCTCCTGACATTTGGGGGGATTTTATTAAAATCATCAATGACTAAAGCTCAACTTGGCCTAAACTGAGATACTGTACTATACAGCTAGTCCTCCTACTGCTGGACCTATTCTTCATCCTGCATGGCACCACAGAGAGCACTGTTCACACTCAAGTGATGGAGGTACATTATTGTTCTTTAACAAACACATTTCCCAAATGTAGCCTGAAAATATAGAAATGGTCTCTTTTGGTGCTAATAATGACCTTTTACAAGACGAAAAGGTACTAATGAATTATGTATTCTTGGCTAGGGGTATAATTTATGTACATATAGGGTAACGACAAACATCTTTACCTTTTAAGGCAATTTTTGTACCTTTCTTCTGAGAGGCTTAAGGCCGCAGGTTCAAATTGCATCACAACAGCACAATACAACATAGGACAATAGTAAAGTAATGCAATCATATTTGAATACTTAAAGTAATACTATATAAGAAAGGCAGGTAGCAATAAAAACAAATATGTATCAATGACTTAACTAAGTCAAGTCAATAATATAAATAAATATCAATCAGATACTATAATACTGTTTAAAATCGACTTAAATCTGGAGTCAGTCTGTGCGGCCCTAATATGTTCAGGCAGAGCATTCTATATTTTGGGGAACTGCACAGAAAAAAACAAAGCACTCTTTGTTTTTAGATGAGCTCACAGGGACCAGAGGAGTCCCAAGTGAGTGATGAGGTGGGAGTACCTTGCTAAGCGAAACCTCCACCCCCCCACCCCCCCCCAAGTGGTAGTATGGCCAATTATATATCGACCCACCTGAGTGCCAGCCGCAGTCAGCAATGGAACAGTCCAGATTTAGCCATAGCATTTCTTTAATTATTTCACTAGACAGAAGAGGGAATTGGAGTTTGTCCAAACATGGACATCAGGCACAGTGAAAATAGGGCCTCTGTGAAGGTTGACTGAGGAGACTCTGATACTGAGTTATAATGAATATATGAACTTTTTTGTTACAATGGCTTCATAACTGTGAGGAATGTCGGTGAACAGTTTAAGGGCATTTTCCCCAATGATTTAATATGTACTGTACCTGCCTTCCTGTCTATAGCCTGTAATCAAAATATCTATACAAGAAAACAAAAAGACTTAATGATGAATAAAATAATGTACCTAAATTCATGAGAGGTGGTTTATATTTTCATTTAAAAATAAACCTAACTGTGTGGCAAACATTCACTTTGCTAAGTTTCCTCAAAATTACTGCAAATAAATGTAATTCCGTTTATTGTCTTCAATCAATGAATAACAATGCCCTTGATTTTGTCTCTCTTTTCAGTTCCCCGTCTCCTCCAACAATGAAATTCACAGATTGCTGACTCTTTTGACCTTTATTTGTTTTTTCATGGATTCCCTCCTCCCATAGAAAAAATATGTATCAATGATATATAATTTGTCTATACATACAGTGAGCTCCATAATGTCTGGGTCAAAGACATATTTTTATCCTGATTTGGCTCGGTATTCCACTATTTTAGATTTGCTATCAAATAAATCACCTGTGGTTAGAGTGCACACTCAGAATTTATTTCTGGGTATTTTTATACATTTCGGTAGAAATTGCAGCACTTTTTATAAATAATATAAGAAGTAATTTTCTGGGCACCATAATGTTTGGGACATCAATGTTATGCAAATGAAAGTTGTCATGTTTAGTACGTTGTCACATATCCTTTGCATGCAATGACTGCTTGAAGACGGGGTGGGGTGGTTGGGTTTGTTTGCTTTGGATCTTGGGCAGTTCCATTTGGCCTCCATACTTTTGCTCTTGCCATCACTGTGAAACAAGAGAGTCTTGATCTCATCTGTCTAAAAGAACTCTGGTTCTTGTAGGTACTGAGTAAACTGTAACCTGGCCATCTTTTTGTGTGGCTAACTAGTGGTTTGCACCTTGCAGTGTAGTAAAAACCAAACAGTGCAGCAAAAAACCAAAATGGATGAACCCTAAAATTGTTTGAATACAATTCTAAAACTGTGGATTACTGAGCCAAATCAAAAAATAGATATGTCCTAAATATCACTGTAGGTATTGCAGTTTTTTTTTTTTTTTTTTATTTTTAAGTGTATTTATTATTATTTGAACGGACAAAATGGGAAAAAAAATATCTTAAACCATAGGACTGGTTTACCCTTTTTTTCTGGCCTTTGCACCAGAAAACATAAGAGCATCCAAAACTAAGTTGTAAAATATAAGATGCAATGTGAAAGTATGACTGACTGGCAAGCCAAGCAGTGCAAATATGATTGTAAATCACAATGGTTATTCCATACTTGGCCTAGTGGCTTGAAATATGACCTGAGTTGTGCAGCATATTGTCCTAAAGGAGACACACATTGAACGGTGATACTGTATTTTAGGCACTATGTCTTATCGACATAGCTAGCAAGATATTGCTTTAGAGTTTTGGAACAAATACTGGTGCAACTTTCATACCGGTAGTTTTACTGCTTAAGCGCACCCATGCTATCATGTTTTGACAAATACTGCTCATTATGGTTCAAACTAGTTTCAAATTTACCTGCCTTGTCTGTTCCCTGTTTGAAGAGATAGTGGTGAATACCTGGATGATGATGAATGTTGTACTATAACGGCATAAAACCACAATAACAGTTATGGATGTGTACCACAGTGTCTTGCTGTTGACCGTACAAAATGAAGCTAATATTCAACTGAATAGCCAATTTACATAGACATAATAGCGGAATTTTCTTTCTCCAACTGACAATTTCTATTTAAAAGTGACTAATTAGAGTTCAATTAAACACTTTTTTTTTCATGTCTATTGAGACTGTTTTTTCAGACTAGGGATTAATTCTTTCAGTTTTCCTTCTGCTTAATTCTCTCTGTTAATGCATGAGCAACAATCAATCTTTAAATTACTTAAAGTAATGGAATGGTCAGTTCAAGAGTGTTTTTTAGTCAGTGAAGATTATTTTACAATGAACAACTCACAGTTTTTCTACTGCCTATGCACAAAAAGATAGTATGCCAGCCAATGAATGGAAATCCTCCTTCAGGCCCTGAAAAAGTGATTTAGTCAGTTACATCTTTTCTGTAAACCCAATCAATATCACAATCAGGGCAAGGTGAGTTTAACCCTTAATGTATTGTTCCCCTTTTTTTGAAGACAAGCTGGAGAATGGCAAACCCAAAATAAAATGGTAACTAATCCTAGTCTCTTCTGAATGGTAACCCTGGGGAACTTCTTTTCCATGAGTCAGAATTACTCAGCATGTTAACAAAGTAAGCTCAAACAAAGTTTTTCTCAACTGAAATATATATGAGTGTATACAGGTGCTACACAACTATGTTAAATCATTTGCTTTTAACTACAAAAATTTAGCTTAAATGCTAATATCTAACATTATTATGATAGTTATAACGTTACCTATCTAGCTAATGTGGTGCCAGGCACAGACTGCAAGATGCAGGTATGCTACCTAGCACAAAATCATGCACATCAAGTTATCACAGGACATACAGTATCATGTTTCTATACCTCCTTTCCCATTCTTACTGAAAAAAGGTCTTAAAGGTGTTTCCCTCCTTACCACACAGTCCTTACACCACATCTAGTTACATACAGTATGTTATTACCTCTGCTGTACAGCTTTTGTCTTTTTTTGCTCATAATTATCAAGGGTGGAAACACTTTTGGAGAAATGATTTCCCATTGATCCCTAAATTGTTTTAATTTTTTTTTTTTCAAAAATAGTCTTTGTTGAATTCAAACTGAAATGATCAAATGAGTCTGTTTCAACCAGAGAATTCACTAACTGCATAGTTTATTTTGCTTATGAGCCTTAATATGTTGAATGGTAATTTAGCTATATCTGGACCGATGCCTGCTTACACCAGATTTATGTACTCTTTCTTGCTCCGCAGCCCACCCATGGTTTTAAATGAGGTATAAGCAAAAATGAATGATCAAATGAGATGGTAAGCAGAGCACATAAAGATGTAGAAGTGAATCATCTAACTAGTTGTGATAATACAGTAATGAATCCATTCATCATGTCACACCGTTGTACATTTCACCCAATCCATTTTTATTACAACAAGCAACAGCAATGCTTATTTGAGACCATTGAACATAAACTATTCGTCCAAAGATTTATTTTATTAGAATACAAGAGATGATCTGGGCCCACAGTGTATTCATTTATTTATTAATTTATTTATTTATTATTGCATTTTTACTTTTATCCTAGAAAAACCAATTAGGCTAAAATGTTCCTTTCATGCTGTACACGGTTTAATTTTGTAACCAACGTAGTGCTTTAAAAGTTATCAAAAGATTAATAAAATCCATTCTATGTACCACTTCAAGCCAATGTAAGGAAACAAGTACTGTGACCTGCTTTTGCTTTATTAAGAAACCTAGCAACAGAATTTTGAACCAGCTGGTGCTGATATCATTTTTGCCAATGTACATTCACATACACTCAAACAACATTGTAGCAAACCAGTCTAGATTAATAAATGCAGGAATCACTTCTAAGTCTTCATAATATGCTGTTATTATCAAATCCCATGGGAAAACTGTTTTACAGTTTGGATGAGGTTCTCAAATGAACACTGCAATGTTTTGGACCTGCATTTAAAGTTTTAAGAAAAAAATAATCTAGAATTGGTTCAAAAATCCTTTAAAAAGAGGTCTGTGTCTCTTAAGCGCACTGATAGTGCTTTTAATGGCGACCCTCCTCTACTCTACCATGATGCTGATGTCACCTCCTAAGAATGGCAAATGCTGGCATGCCAATCTTCTGCCAGAACGAAAGTGAACACCCGCTTTTCCCAGATGTTAAATAAGCCATGATAAATGACCTTGAGCTGGACATATCCAAACACTTCCATTCTCCCCTCCCATATTTTTAACGGTCCAGAATCCCTAAAATACATATGCATTTACCCAAAATTTTAAGGATGCTGCTTTTCTCTCATTTTACCCGTGTGAACCTAGATGCTAACGAAACAGCAGCTATTTGTCTCGTTAGCATCTATAAAAGCCCCACAAATCCTTCGTAAATAGGGCTCTAAGGCAGGGATACTTAAGTCTGGCCCTTGAGGCCAGTAGTATTGCTGGATTTCTGTTCAACCTGTTAAGCCGCGTTTCCACCAAAATTACCCGGAACTTTCAGTCCCAGGAACTACTTTACCAGGAACTAAAAGGTTCCTTCAGCCAATGGTTGTCTGCGTTTCCACCGGGGTCTAAAGTACCGCGAAGATTAGGCAAATTAGCCCACTGACGTTGTCGTCGGTCCATCTGTCATATGATTTCTTCTGTAACCCCATACTACCACCGAAGTAGCCTACATTATTTTCTAATAACCGGGACAGCCCGGAGGGGTTTATTCCACTTACAACGGGTTACCAACAATGACTATATATGGTTACTTTTGTATGTATTGATTTTCATATATCCTCTCAAACACATTCATTAACAGCAGAAAACATGCACATGTTGTAAACAATTTGCTGTTTTATTACTTTCTCGTCGTCAATTCCATATAGGCTAATCGCAAAATGACAAGAATAGAACGAAAACTCGGACTTGCGTGAAAATGTAAATTAGTAGTGGTACAGCCACCGTTTGCTTTCCTTCGAAGTTACTGCTAGCCGAGCAGCGAAGTGTGCCCTCCAGATGTGAACCATGCACCATAAATGAGTCCATAGTCTTCCTCGTCTTTTCGTGGAATTGAAAAATGGCAGTAAAATTGAGTAAAATTACGGCAGTCTGAAAAAGCTAAAGGGAAGATTACTAGAATTAACCTGTTATTTTACCCGGATAAAAAGTGCGGAAGGTGATTTCCAGTTTGCTTGTACTGTATCACCAAATTGAATTATGCAGAACTACCGCATACCTCACATAACTGTATCAAACGTTTTGAGTCAATTACAACGGGCTAACAAAGAAAATCCGGAAGAAAATATTCAGCAACCGAATTAATCCGTTTGAATGTTTTGGTAGCCTACGTAATATGCTGTCCCAGCACGAATGCTTAGCATTTTATAAAACGAATACTAAAGCAAGAAAAGAACAGAAGAGCACACGTTATAATTCCAAGACGTTGACAGGCTATAACCAAAAGTAGGCTACTGCCCCGCATAACATACAAGTTTGATTTGAAGTTATTATGAAAATAAATTGGTTTGCCGCTGCATATTTTCAAACATGGCGGGTAATGGCGGAAAATAAATACAACACAAATGCTACGAGTACTCGACCAATCAGAAATGTTCAGCGCTGCAAGCTCCACCCAAAAGGTTCCTGTACTTTCGGAAAGTACTACCCCCCGAGCAGGAACGTTTTGGGGGGTAAAACAAAGCCCCCAGAACTAAATTTAGACCCTAGTTCCTGCGGTGGAAACGCACTGAGTTCCTCAAAAGGTTCCTAGTTCCGGGGTATAGTTCCTGCGGTGGAAACGCGGCTTTAGTTAATGGATTGATGAATGCCATTGGTGAGACACTTATCTCATCTGGTGCCACAGGTTTAAATCAGTGCCTGTTAAGAGGAAAATAATAAAAACAGCAGTAGTACTGGTCTTGAAGGTTAGATTTAAGTATCCCTGCAATAAGGTAATGCCCCCATTGTTGGTGCAATAGAGTTGAGATCAGCACATCAGCTTTATATACAGCATAGCCAAGTAAAAATGACATCAAGGGAACAGGAAGGGGATTTCATCTTCAATTTTCAGATAATTTATCAACTCGTATAAGGTCAAATGCTTTAAGTTCTGGAATACTTGCACAGAGAAAAAAGTTGAAAATAATTAGAGAAAGAGAAATATGATTTCTGACAACTGATGTTGTTAGTGTTGTACTAATGGAAATATAAAATGACCTTTCTTGCTGGGATGAATTTAGATTTGCGTTAGCATATGAAATGACAATTTTATTCTGGTATTTTAGTATTATTTTGTAGAAAGATCCCTGAGTCACCGCAATTCTTGGATGTGAGTGGAAAGAAAGATCATTCAGGCTTCCTTTGTAGTGGTATTGAGTTTCAATAAAGTATTCATTTTTGCATTCCATTAAGCAGTGACAAGAATTCTTTTTTGTTTCCACAAGATTTCTATTGCCTTGGAATTGCATATTTTGAAACAAATGTTTGATTATAATTTTGCTTTTTGTTGGTACGCCATGGTTTATGCAGGGTAGTGGCCTCAGAGCTGTGCTGGGCATCTGTATTGCTGGTATAATGCAATAAAAACACACAGCCTTTCTAGTATTGATGCCTTAGGTCAGGGGAGAATGGGCAGACCTGAGCAAATTAACCCTTTGGCGCATATGGTCACTGATGTTACAGCACTAGAGTGTCCCCTGAAGCATACGATCATATTGTTGGGATTAGTACACAAGATTTGAACGTCTATTTATGAATGACGCAACAATAAGTGTTTGTTTGGGTTCAACTTTGTTCTTTCTAGAAATGAATGCTCGTAGTTTTCACAGAAACATTTCACCAAATAAATTATTTACAACACTGGTATGTCCTTCATGGGAGGCATTTATTTGTTTGTGCAGATGATCACACTTGCTCAGAAGCTGCAACAGTTTAACACTGGTAAAAATATACTAGCTAGGCTATAGCTTGGCTGTACAGTTAGCATTAGACTGCTAACCCAGCTGCCAAAAATGAGCTAACTACAAGCTGACAGAAAACAGAACATCTAATAACAATGTAATAGCTATTACAATTTACAACATATCACATCATGGGTAAACCCACCAGTGGTCAAAACAATTGACTAAATACTCTGCAAAAGTAGAAAACAATTTGACAGTAATATTGTTTTGCGCTTCCAGCTCACTTTTCCGTATTAAACCAAAGATGATAAGTTACATGAAGATGTTCCCAACATAACCCCCCTTTAAATTCCTTCTTCTGGAAAGATTTTCCAAAGCAAGTGAATAATCTTAGTTTCCATATCCTCTTTGGTTGGACTAGATTAAGTTACATTGTTGTTTTGTGTAAAAAAAAAAAGAATAATAATAATTGTTTGAGTGACTGACACCCTAATAATAATAATAATAATACATATCACAAGTTTACTTTAATAACTGTGGTGAATGCACACATCACGCAATTTGTAAATGCGTTACCACTGGTAAAGTATTGTATAAGCCTTCCACTTTATAACATCAAATTTAACATTGATTGATCAACATATTTAAAATAATTGATAGAAAAAAAGAAAAAACAAAAAGAAGTATGAAATTCATATATATTACAGCCTGGGCCCCTGTGATTCTGCATAGTGTAGCATTTAGTAGGGAAAGAAACAGTGAAACTGAAGTCATCTCTAAATATTTAGCTGTTGGCAATATGAAGTGCAATGCTCTAACTGAATCCATTTAGATTAGAAAATTGTCTAAATGAAATGTTCCCCACTGTGCAATTCTAAACCTGATGATTGAAATCAAGGTTTAAATATTCTCTCATTGATGTGTTAGCTCATCAATAGTAATTCTTACCTAACAGTTCAAAGCTATACAAACCGCATGCTAGTAAAATCATTATATCAAAGGAACCCTGGCCATTTTCTCATTATTTATTTACTGCTGATATGATATTCAAATTGATTAAAGTCACGGTGAGCATCCAATGGAATGGCTTAGCAATATTCCCACTAAATGTTCTCACGAGTCAGCATGAAAAAGGCAAACATGATAGGATGGCTACAGTGCTACATAGCTGATCGCTAAAAACACGTTAGCTATTAGTCAGGTAGGTGGAGCAGATCATACAGGTGGCACCAAAACATGTCACTCCATGACACATGAGGAGCAGCAGTTCTGCCCTCTCATTATGAGTCCCATAGGGTCACGCCGTGGCTTATGTGTAACTTAATGTAACTGGCTGTTATGTCAAGCAGTCGGTTTCATTTTGCAAGGGGCGTTCTCTGTCTTCTCATGCAGTTATTATTCCTTCGGCCAATCAGATGCTTAGAGTCTGCCTGTGCCAGCTACATTAAAGGCACAACCCTCCAGCACACTAGCAGTGCATTTATTGAAAGACTGCAGAGGAAAAATAGACAGCAGCTGGCTGCAAGCGTTTATGAGGGCATGTCTACTAGTCTGTAAGTTAAATTGACAGATAAATTATTGTAGTGATGAAATTGGCTTACAATTGAGATTACATTTTCCAAATACAGAGATAATGAAAAACCTTTTTTTTTTTTTTGACAGGCCTGCTGTGTAGCTTATCACGGATAAGTTGGAGGACAATTGTAATATGCATTTATAACCACCGGCACTATCTGCAGGTAAAACTGAGAAAAGAATGGCTCACAAATGATGCCCACATATCCAGAAAGTATCATCAGGATATTGTAAAAAGAATTATGCTCAGGTGTTTTCCAACTTTTTTCGTTATTTTATTGTGTCCCTGTTATCAATAGTGGTAGAAGCAGGGGAATCATTTTTTTTATTATTTTGCTCTATATTGTTTTAACTAAACAAAATATAGCACATTCATTCATACATACAGAGCCTGCTTTTTATCCCATCGTCAGCAAGACGTTCAGATATTGCCTCCAGCTGGCTTGCATATTACCGATTCTGTATCTTTAAATTGCTTCCTGTGCCTGCCCAGCTGACAACCTAGAAAAAAAAACTAAATGTAGCCTCTGCTCCCATCTCTTGGTTTGGCAATCAATCTCGTGTGTCATGGAGGCAATCTCCTCCACCATCAGTGTGAATCCTTGTGTGGAATTGACAGCAAAGTAGCTGTGATGTATACTAAGGTTTAACATTGTAGATTTTGATGATAACCTTCAGATCAATGTGCCCTGACAAGCAGAACAAAAGGCTGAGCAAAAAAAAAGGTTATTTCTCTTATTTTTTTAAAATTATTATTGTGCATTGTGGACGTATCTGACTAAAGACATTTAGAAATGCCTTTCAGTCTGTCTGAGGTAAATTGAAAGTAGCTTGGATGAAACATGTCCATGTAGGCTAAATCACTGTGGGGAGTCCCACTTTGCCAATAAAGCAATCATTTAGTGGCATGTTTGCAATCAAGCCTGTTCAAATTTGTACTTTTTTTTTTTTTTTATATCTCAATCAAGGCTGCTCTAAATATGTTTTATTTTTACAGAATCCATGAAAACTTCAAATTCAAGTTCTCACAAGTTTTCTCAGACAGTGGTAAAAGTCAGTACTGAGAATAGAAGTTCATTGGTTTTTGTTGTGGGCTCTTAGAGACTCCTAGCCAGTTTAGCCAATCTTTTAACTGACATGAGCCCCATATATGAACTCTGATATACACACGCAGTACAGGCCAAAAGTTGTTTAAATTTTTAAAAAAAAAAGAATCTATAAAACGTGCTGTACTTTCACACAGTTTTCACCCCAGGAGGCTGAAATTTGGCATGGATGTTGGTCATGACCGAAGGTCAAGCTGAGTAACTTTCAAGGCCGATTGACCAAGAGGGGGCGTGGTGATGGGCGTGGCTTCTCACAAAAAGGCGCATAATTCCCGAATGGATTCTCAGATTTGCACAAGATTTTGTGGAAAGGTTGGTCATGAGCCAAAGAAGAGGTCACGTGTTTGTGTGAGGGTGTGTGTGGATGCGCATGTGCGGTCGCAGCTATTGCGTATCTGCACTTGTTTTGGTGGAACCCAGATTCTATTTTTAACTTGGCTCTTATTTAGTAAGACACTGCTTACAAATTGTGGCATATTCTTTATCCAGGACCTCCTGACTTCCCACTCCAGGTCATTTGAGTCATATTAGTTTCTGATGAAATGACAGTTAAGAACTGACAGAGCATAAGATTCGTCTATCCATCAACCTCAGCATAGTGTGCTTCACATGACCAAAATCAAAGCTGTCACATAATCAGTCAGTGTAACAGAATGGGGCTAGAGCATATCATATTTGGGTATTTGATGTTTTTTTTAAAAAAACAAACAGCAACAAAAACATTTTTAATACGATATCCAATGAACACAGTAAATCTTCTCTACCAACCACATAACCAAGTAAATATTTGCAATCACTTATTTCATGATTTGTCCAAAGGAATCTCAGTTATTGTGAATAGTGTATTCCTTGGGAAGAATCGGGATAGGGGATTCCAAGAACTTACATGTTGTGGTATATTCCCTTCACAATAGGAAATGTTAATGTTAATGTGATTATCCAGTCAGAGACCTAGTCAGTGTGTCTCCATTGTTCATTTTGACTATATTAATCACACAAATGTATCATTAGTTATATTAGTATTCCATGCAAAATACTAAAATGCCAGAGTGTTCTTGTGCAAGGTTGAATTTTAAATGATCATACAGTTAGACTAAAGAAGAGATTAGGTATGACACGTAAACTTGGATTTTAATGCATTCATGAGGAGCTTTATAAATGGATCTTAAGGTTTAATTGGTGCTGGGCTGCCACGTGCTGAGCCCTGGGGGAGAAATAATGCAGTAGCCATGCATACTACAGGAAAAAAATGAGCATTGCTTTTTCATCTGTGCTCATGCAGCAGGGTTGTGCAAGGCCTGCAAATCAGAGTGACCCAAATAATCTTTTCTGCGGCTAGAATGAGAACATTTCAGGACGACAAAATGTTCACCATGCACAAAGTACACATACGCACATCCAGCCCCTAATGTTTGTGTCCTATTTGATTGTCTTTAAGTAAAGTGCTCAGAGAGCTGCATGCTCAGAGACCTTTTAGTCACATTTCCGTAGGATTGATTTGCCTCTTTACTGACACATCAACATTAACATTTCTAAAAAAACCTTTTTGCTACTTTGCTACTTTCTCGCCAATATTCTATGAATACCATGCTATGGTGCATTTATGGAATTTTCAGAAGACTTTTTTTTGGATGTATCCACATTTCTTATGTGTTTTCTCAGAAATCAAACCACTTAATTATAACTGAAAAAACTGCAAACAATACAGTGCATAGCAAATGAATTTCAATACTTTTTAATACCCTAAATTGAGCAGACATGCCAACACAAACCAGAAAAAGTAAATAATAATTTACCCACCCAGCTGTGAAAACCAGTGGTGCCTCATGCACTGACGCTGAACAATACGTCGGAGAATTGCTAGCCTGTTGTACAACCACCCGGCCACAAGGCCAGCAAGCAGGTGAAGTAAATCACAAAACTCTGAACTCAATAACTACAAGATTGCCATAACAATAGCAACAACTGCAAGAAAGCCCAACAACAACAAAAAGAGATCTAGCCAGCCCAGTGTTTAGATAACTAGCAACCAAAGCAGTCAACAGAGCAAGAATAGAAATAATTTCAAATAAATGTCTGCCGATATGCTCTGTGAGGTTCAAAAGAAATTAGAGATTAGGTGCAAAATCAACACTTTATGCCACAACCATTTGGCACCCAGTCTACCTTCTTCTCCTTGCAAGTCCCACATGCCAGCCCCACCTGGAGAATCAAAAGAGCTAGTCGAGGGCCCCCACAACAATTTGTCTCAGTCAGTGTAAGGGCCCTCGACTCCCTTACGAAGCGACCACCCAGAGATGACTGTGCCAGTCTCTTTGTCAGCCAGGTTTTTGTAAACACCTCTTTCCAGCTGCAGCAGCAACATGAGTCAGCTGCCTGCACAGTACTGACAAAGAGGGATCCCAGATTCGGAGCTTGAAAGAGGATAAGGGGTGAAGAAGCATCCAAGGTAGATGCCCAGTAGCAGCAGGGTTATAATAGATCACCTTTTAATCGAGCTCAGAGTTAAAAGGCCTCCTCTTGCGTCCCATCATTTGCAAAGAGCGACGAGTCGTGCAATGTGGACTCCCAATACCAGCAGGGTTATAACTGACTACCTATTAATTTAGCTTTACCAGCTTCTGCAGAGTGTGAGAAAGAAGGGGGGGGGGGAATCACTGCCGGGATCCCGGTAGGTCTGCAAAAACGGATCAATGACCGAGCTGGTCACTGTGGAATCTGCTGAGCTCATTCTTTTTTTTCTTTCCTTTGCAACAAGAGGGAAACATTTGGTTGGAAAACTATTGAATGCATATGCTTTGTAATGGAATGCATGCTATTTTAAAATAAAATATGCATTCTCTATGTATGATATAACATTATTATACAGTAACATACAAATGGGTGACATTTTAATGGAAAAAAACAACATAAAGTGATTTAGTTAAGGTGTTGTGCCACCACAAGCTGCCAGAACAGCTTCAATGCCCCTTGGCAGAGATTCTACAAGTCTCTGGAACTCTACTGGAGGAATGTAACACCATTCTTCCAAAATATATTTCCTCATTTGGTGTTTTGATGACAGTAGTGAAGAGCGCTGTCTAACACATTGGTACAAAATCTCCCATCGGTGTTAAATTGGGTTGGGATCCGGAGACCGCAAAGGCCATAGCGTATGGTGATCACCTGGAATGACTTTGTACTGATTTGCAGTGACCCTTCCCTCTAAGCGAACAAGTGGACCCAAACCATGCCAGGAAAATGCCCTCCACTGCATAACAGAGCTACCAGACCCTATCAATGTAGGGGTCAAGCATTCAGGCCTGTACCGTTCTCTTGGTGTACGCCACACATGCACTCACCCACTTGAGGAGAATATGGTGAAGGATGACTCATCTGACCATATCACTTTTTTCTACATTTCTGTAGACCAGTGCCTATGGGTTTTGCATCACTGAAATATCAAGTATGCATTTGTCTTTGAAATGAGGGCTTTATGCACTGCATCCCTACTATAATATCCCTCTATGTAGTCAACGGACTGTTCTTGCTGACACAGTCTGATCACATCCTGCTTTGACATTCTCAGTCACCTGAGGAAGAGTTGCTCTTTTGTTTTTCCTTACATATTGCACTAATGCACGAGCATCTCAGTCATCAAATGTGAGCTTTTGATCACAATTTCTGAACCTATTTACTGATGTCTTTCTCATACATCTAAATGCAGACATCACTCTTCGTATTGAAAAACTAGCCAGTTGAGCATTCTTTGTGACTGAAGCTCCTGCCATCCGTGCCCCAATAATGAACCCTCTGTCTGTCACATAGATCTTTTCTCTTGCCATCTTGATCCATAATCGAGGTCAACTGGGCCAGCTCAGTATTTTTATATTTTATATTTTTATACATGCCACAGAGCATGATAGGCTGTTAATTGCTTAATTGTATCATGCAGTACACCTGTATGTAAGCATATGCATTTGTTGTTTATCCACTCATTTATTCAGGTTTATCCTTTCATTTGTCACCCGTCTGTATATGAGGTGCATAAAAACATGAGTCAGAGTTGTTTCTAGTCGTGGTCAGTTGGCTTGAAGGAAAAGACATCACCTGTAAGCGAAAAGTCCAGGAACATAAAGCCTCAGTGAGTTCTGACCATGAAGATTATTTCCACTTTTCAAACCTTTTATATTTTATCAACTTTTCCTACTTTACCATTTTTTAAGAGTTTATTTTAGTGTAGGTCGTGTGAAGCCCAAAGCTTTATCACGTTTTCATGCAAGTACCGTTGCTTTTCAGGGAATATCATATTTAAATGTTTTACAACCATTTGATTAAAGCCATTTGGATTATAATTATTTGGATTTAGGACTTAATATTATTATTAGGTATGTAATAGCTAGTGAAATAAACTTACTAAATGTGACAACAACATCTAGAGTCAGCAGGGCACAGAAAGGAAGCTCAACCACACACCACCTCAACAGTGCTTCAGTGTGAAAATGTGGAATAGCACCTCCAAACAAAGGTCTTCTTTTTGTTTCCACAGTTCATTTCAACAGCTGTTTTCAAAACTACAGTTAAACAAGCCATCTCACTTCAGCCCCCAAAGTTGTGCCTCGTAAAGGTATTTATATTAAATGTAAGTAGATAAGTAAATAAAAAAATAAAAATAAAAAACACGTGGCTTGATATAGCATAGGTTAGCTAAACCCTGCTCTCATTTTATGAGTGGTTGTATTTCTACAGTTTACATGCATACTCTTCGCGTGGTTCTTGAACAGGATTTTTTCGTAGAGTAATACAAATGTATCCTATTAAATGATCCAACACAGAACATGTTACGCACAGAGTTTCCATCCGAGTTCATGCATGTACGGCTAAAAAGGAATCAAGAATTATTGGAATTCCCCCTTACACCTCTTCACCTTTTCAGAAACAATAACGACAGGAGAGCAAATGGTGACCTGCAGAAATATATATATATATTTTTTTTTTATCGTATCACACTGCCCTCTACAGGTATCCCCTCTCTCTCTCTCCCTCTCCCTCTCCCTCTCTCTCTCTCTGTATTTGATCTGTGTTACAAATCCGACTGGGTCACCTTATAAACATTCTTACCTTGGTGAATTCAGCTTGCAATGTATTCAATGATGAAATATATGGATATTGATTCAGTAAGTCTACGTTTAACCAGCATACCTGAGCGTCTCTGACGGATAATAAATACATTTTGAAATAAACAAATGTATTTTAACCATGCAGTGTTCAAAGTATATCATATACTGTAGTTTCATAATGTCGAAATATAAAGCATGCTGAAAATATGGATAGATACCTGGTTACACTGATGTGGTCAACCGGAGAGACAAAAAAGGGCTTAAGCAGATCTGAGTACAACGCGATACAAGCCATACCACTCGCAAGATACCGAGGGATGCATACTTTTACCTTCCCAGTTCGCAGTCCTTTTAAAGAGAAAAATCAGGCGTTGAGATGGGTATATTTTATAGTGACAAATTCAGAAATGATACTGCTCCCTTTTCCAGTTATAAAATAATGCATTTCCGTTTTTCTAGACAAATAATCGCAGTGGAGCCTTTATGTTTTCTGAGAAACACTGTAACCTGCTTTGCCAGGCTGACCGTCACGTTGCCAGCGTGATTGAGGCAGCTTGTACAATTCAGTAGTGGGCAAGGAGAGCTAAAACCTAGAACGCTGTATAAGGATGTTACGGTCCTAACGAAACCAGCACCAGCACAGGAAAAAAGAAAAGAAACAGAACAGAACAGAAAGGGAAGAAACCACTACCGAATATGCTTTGCCATTCTGTAAAGCTAACCCGGTAAGAAACCAAAGTGCTCCATATTCTCTGTTCTCGGTAGGCTTGATGGAATCATGAAATTCTCTATGGTCTATGGTCCTGAACTCTTTCGGTTACATGGGTGCGGGTATTGAGTGGGTGTCCTAAATTATGGAAAGACAAATTCATTCTCACTTAACCATTGCAATGTCGATGTTGAATGTTAAGTAGCCTAGATCTACAGATGAATAAAATACCTGACGTCGCAGTGGAACTCTTTTTTTTTTCCGCTACCAGCTGGCAGGATACGTTGAACGCTTGTGCATGTTAAGTATTCGTGTATAGCGCGATGCTACATAATCTTCAGTTGCTTCTGCATGAAGAAAAAAAGAATTGATGTTGTCGGTTTCATGAATTCGTTAAATAAACTAGGACATAACGAATAGTCATGTTGCCCTTAGGTGCAAATTAGAGTACAATATAAGTTTATATTTGGTAATAACTCGAATGGAAGTGCTTTCTTCGGGTAAAAAAAGGAAAATAAGCTTTGCATGAGGATTATCTCCATCGTCTGAATTAAGGTGCGCAGTATGTACCATTGAGACTACAAGGGAAATCTTGCCAGACATGAGACAGACATTTTTTTGCTACTGCGACTAAAAAAAAAATCAGTCCGAAAATAAATATGTATGCGTCTCTCTCTCTCTCTCCCTCTCTCTCTCTATCGCTCTCTCCCTCTCCCTCTCTCTCTCTCGCTCTCTCTCTCTCCCCTCGATGTGTGTGTGTGCGAGGGATAGAGAGAAAGGGAATTTGCGTGTAAATCAAGATCCTTCAACAAAGGTCGGAAAAAAGATGTAGTAATTCGTAAATCTAGATTAAATTTGGTTAAGTCAATGACGTAGCTCATCGGTTGGTGCTTTTAATCAACTCGTTTTTTTTCTGCCTGTAGGATGAGGGACTGTGACTGACGCTGCTGTTACACAGCTGGCAAGTCTGGCGATGAACATTTTCAATGATAAATACACAGATTTACGATCATGTAATTGGTCAGATTTACAATATTTGAGAGGAAATGATTTGTTAGTCAAGAGTTTCAATACTATTTTTAAGTCGTCGGATATGCAGGGTGAGTAAACATATATATTTGGGTTGCTTTAAGAATTAATGAATGCGTTTTCTTCAATAGGTGTATTTAAACTACCGAATCTGGTTTGTTCTTGGAGCTTGCACTGGGGAACAGCAGGGTATTATTCAAGACAGTTGTTTTCGGGAAGGTATCTACTTTCATGTTTTTTGCATAGATACTGCTTGTGTATTCAATGTTTGAATCAACACATATTGTAATGAACATATATCCGTGCCAATGTGTAATGCTTAGAAGTAAAAGGCGTTCGTCTGTGTCGTGTGAAATATCACTTGGTGTTGAATGACTGTGCAGCTCTTAACTGGTCGACAATGTACTTCGGTTTAATCGTCGTGGTTGCGTGCATTATATTTTCAAGGAAACCATGACATTGTTTTTTTTTTTTTTTCCGTGTGACACTATATCTTATTATTTTGCATAAGATTTGTCATGAGGATGTGGTTTTGCAATCGGTAGTGTTTTCACATCATATGCTTTATGTGCATGTATACTGTATATGGTAGTATTGCTTTTGAAGTTGGCACCTGCCGATTATTGTAGGTGGAAATGATGCATTTGGATCGGTTATATAAAGAGTGAGGAATGCAATTTCTTGTTGAAATTGAATATATACCCTTGATTTGAAATATTAACTTGGAATTGCTTTAATATTGTCAGTGCATTTTCAGCATTACTCTATAGAATTCATCTTCAAGGTTGCTCCAGTCATCTAAAATAATTGTCTTAAAAATGGCATCTACATGTTTCATTAATAGTTACTTCGTATTTGTCTTGTTTATTTATGCCTGAATGAGCTGTGTTGATTGAAACGGAAGTACATGCATTTGTTTTGTTTCTTTTTTTCTAGATGACACTGCATACTGCTACTGCACAACAGTGAATTGGGCCATCCTTTTCCATGAAAATGAGTATCTGGATATTGAAAATAATCATTTTGGTTGCTATATCTCTAAGCTTTGTAGAGATGTATGACAATTATGGAGAGATTTGTTTAAATCTATGTATCTGTGAGGAGAAGGATGCAATACTAACTGTGAGCTGTGAGAACAGAGGCATTGTTAGACTGTCAGAAATTAGCCCTGTCCATTTTTCAACATATCATCTTTTACTGACAGGGAATCTCTTGAAAAAACTGTCTCTGGATGATTTTGTCAATTACACGGGGGTTACTATTTTGAATTTAGGCAACAATGACATATCAGAAGTTGAAGCAGGAACATTTAATGGGCTTCAAGGATTAAAAAGACTACATCTCAACAATAACAAAATAGATGCCCTGAGGGATGATACTTTTGTTGGCCTTGAAAGCCTGGAATATCTACAGATTGATTACAATTATATAACTAACATAGAACCCAATGCCTTTGGCAAGCTGCATCATCTGGAGGTACTGATTTTGAATGACAACCTGTTGTCTGCTCTACCTACCAACATTTTCAGATATGTCCCCTTAACTCACCTCGACCTGAGGGGAAACCGTTTGAAAATGTTCCCTTACATTGGCCTTCTGGAACACATGGACAAAGTGGTGGAATTACAGCTTGAGGAGAATCCGTGGAATTGTTCTTGTGAGCTAATTTCCCTGAAGGCTTGGCTGGAGAGCATCTTGTACACAGCTTTAGTTGGGGAGGTGGTCTGTGAAACACCTTTCCGGCTGCACGGTAGAGATTTAGACGAGGTTTCCAAACAGGAACTGTGTCCCAGAAGAGCAATTTCTGAGTATGAAATGCGACCGCAGCCACCATTGAGCACGGTGGGTTATTTCCAAACCACTCCAGTCGCCGTGACAGCCTCTGCCACCTCATCCGCAGTTTTACGATCCTCGTCAAGGCCAACAAAGGGCACGCGGCAATCAAACAGATCCAAGTCCAGACCAACCTCCCGGATCCCTTCCAATAACCCATACAACTACGGTCCAATAATTGCATATCAGACTAAATCTCCTGTGCCTTTGGACTGTCCCACTGCCTGTACTTGCAATTTACAAATCTCTGACCTTGGACTGAATGTTAACTGCCAGGAGAGAAAGATTGAGAACATCTCTGATTTAAAGCCAAAACCATACAATCCTAAAAAGATGTACCTTACAGGGAATTACATACCTGTGGTACAAAGATCTGATTTTGTTGAGGCCACTGGATTGGATTTGCTTCACCTTGGCAACAATCGCATCTCTGTCATACAAGACAGAGCCTTTGGGGATTTAACTAACTTGCGGAGACTCTACTTGAATGGCAATTTAATTGAGCGCCTCACAGTAGATATGTTTTATGGGCTGCAGAATCTGCAATACTTGTATTTAGAATACAACGTGATCAGAGAAATTGTGACAGGCACTTTCCATTATGTGCCCAATCTTCAGCTTCTTTTTCTCAATAACAATCTACTAAAAACCTTACCCGGGGGCATATTCACGGGAGTGAGTCTGACCAGGCTTAATCTCCGCAGTAACCATTTCCAAAATCTTCCTGTGAGTGGGGTTTTGGATCAGCTGAAGTCACTGGTGCAGATAGATCTACATGAAAACCCATGGGATTGCTCCTGCGATGTCGTGGGGATGAAGATCTGGCTCGAGCAGCTCAACATTGGCACTGTGGTGAATGACGTCAGATGTGGGTCTCCCAAGAGGCTGTCTGGGGAGGATATGCGATCCATTAAATCAGATCTTCTCTGCCCGGATTATTCGGATGTAATAATTTCAACGCTTTCTCCATCGGAAGAACCTTTCCCTGGCAGTTCCACGACCATAGAAACCTCCCTGAAATACAACACACCCACCAGCACAGTTCCCCTATCAGTCCTTATTCTGAGCCTCCTCCTGGTGTTCATAATGTCTGTTTTTGTGGCCGCAGGGCTTTTTGTGCTTGTGATGAAAAGACGCAAAAAGTCCCAAAACGACCGAGCTAGTGGCAATAACTCTGATGTGAGCTCGTTCAACTTGCAGTACGGTCTCTACAGTAACAGAGCCATCCCTAAAGTTAAATCTCCTGCTGGGCATGTGTATGAATACATCCCACATCCACTGGGTCACATGTGCAAAAACCCCATTTACAGATCTAGAGAAGGCAATGCAGTTGAGGATTACAGAGACCTGCATGAGTTGAAAGTGACGTACAGAAGTAATGTGGATGAAGAAAGAGACAATAGCCTAAGAAATCAGCCTTACAGTGTTAGTACCATACAGCCTTGTGAAGCTCCCGCCCCAGTGCAAAACACAGATCAGTTCTACAGAGGTGTCCTTGAACCAGGCAAGCAGCCTCCTTCTGGAAACAATTATGAGTACAAGTATAATGCTCCCCCCTCATATACTTATACACCCAGCTATGATGTCAGGCGCCAGTATTTGCACCCAGAGAGGATACAAGAGACTGTGCTGTATGGTACTGTGCCAAGCACTGTTTATGTTGAACCCAACAGAAATGAATACTTAGAACTGAAAGCTAAACTTCAAGCTGAGCCGGACTACCTCGAAGTTCTTGAGAAACAGACAACATTCAGCCAATTTTGAACCATACATCTGTCTATAAAGCATTTTTTTCCATTACAAGTACAGTTTCAAGCTGGAGGATGCCTTGGTACAGAATAACTTTCCTTAAGACATGTCAATGGGGTGTGCTATATTATATATATATATTTTTTTTTAAATCATCACAATTCAATGCCATTTGAAGTAAATAAAGGATGAATGAACATAAGCATTGTGATGCGTAACTGTTGATGCAAATATATTGTTTATGTTAAAGATGAAATACACAACAATACACATGCACATGTAATTTTACCACAGTCTTTTATGGAATATAATTATACATATATTGTGAATCGCAAATGTTTATTATTCATCTCCGTGTTACTACACTGTATGAGAGTGCGTTTTACTGGACAAATTTATTTGGTTTTTTTCCCTCTTTTGTTGCTTTGGTCTGTATGTATCTATTTATTGGTATGCTTTCTTGCCATGTGCTTTTGACTCTTCATTGATCACAATCCTCTATAAAGCTCATGTTTCATAATCCTCTAAAGCTTATGTTTGTAGATTCAGATAATTTATGTAACTTGCATTATCAAGGTGGTTTCTTTTTTAAAGTTGGCACACCCCAGTCAGAAAGAGACTTTTGATCATTAAAATAATGTTTCTGTATGCTTTCTGCACTTTTTGAAAAAGGTTGGCCTTGAGGCCTTCACAGTCGCTCAGAAAAAAAATGATAAAATAATAATGTGGGGAATATTATATATTAAAAATGAATTTGTGTATTCATTCTTAATATGTATTTTTAATATGTATTTAAAATTCATAAATAACAAAAGTAATAATGTTGTGTAATACTGATATTTTAACGTAACACCTATTTTTATACAGGTATTCACAGTTCTGTTTCCCTTATTGTTATGGTTTTCACTTGTTTGATTGCTTTGCACATATTGCACTATATTGACCAAAACATGTTAATGTCAACAATAAATATGATGTCAGGTTCATATATGTACATATTAAATACAACCATTTCCCAGAGGCAGCTACTGTATTAGTAGGGACACAGGATAAGTAGGAATTTAAGACAAATTCTCCAATCAATGCCTGTTCACAGACATTTGTTCTGATCATTTTCTTTAATCTATCAGGCTGTGCTGTGGTCCAATAACTGATTGTTTTTAAACACAATAGGTGAACAAAAAGATGTTTTTTTTTTGTTTATATGCTTTGGCTACAGTCATACCTGATTTAGCTCGCCAATAAATTTAAAAAAAAACACAGATTTAGTTATAATTTGTTTTAGTGAACATAAAAATTGACATTTTTAACTAGATTACTAACTCCTTTTTCAAATGAATAATTGTATGCAATTAAACAATGTCATTTACAAATATTTCTACATCTATAGTCTGGAATTCATCATTTAAATTTAAACCAACTCAAGATCAGGTTCTGTAATACAGCACCAACATGGTGGTTGAAAAATGAATCATTAATATGCTCCTTTTTTGAGTGGAAAGGATATTATGTGCAATCAGAAATACAAGAAACATGGATCCTCCCAGGGATAACACTGTAATGGTCTTTTTTCAAGTCTGCAGACAATTCAAAATTGACTTCAAGGTTTAAAGGTCAATAAATTGGTTGATCGACACAAGCCATTCTGAAGAAGTTGGGCCATATTGAAAAATGTAAGATTTAGCCTGATAGTAAGCTTATGCACGGTATCAAAAAAAGGATTTTATGACACTAATAATATTAAAACCAGTCTGCTTGTTTTGGCTTCATGAGTCTACTATGGAAGGGTATGTGTTTTGCATGTGTATTGTCTTCATTTTGGTTGAATCAGTTAAGTCTGCTTTTCAGACACTTGACCATTGAATGATCTAGCTTAACCAGTGCTTTATGCTATATTCAACACTGTATAATTAAAAGCTTATAATTAGCTATGATCACAAAGGGGATATATATATATATATATATACGTGTGCGTGTGCGCACACACAGTATTGTTGTTATTATTTTATTATTTTATAGTATTGTTATTATTTCCCAAAAATTGTTTAAAATGTGTTATTGCTTATATATATGTTTGGGACAAATGCATATTTTTACCTTGATTTTGTTATGAATTCCACAATTTTACATTTGTAATCAAGCAATTAGCATTTTCTTAAAGTCCAGATTCGCTGCATTCACAATGTAGAAATTACAGCACTTTTTATACATAATCCCCCATTTCAGGCCACCAAAATGTTTGGGACACATGGCTTCACAAGTGTTTCTAATTAGTCTGCTGTGTTCAATTGCTTCTTTAATGCAGATATAAGAGCAATTTCAATATTTGGTCTTGAAGCTAGGCTTTTGATTTTGAGTGAGTCTGTTATTGGCATTAATCAACTTGAGGACCAGAGTTGTGCCAATGGAAGTCAAGGCTCATTATGAGGCTCAGAAATAAGAAAAGAAAAAAAAACAGTTAGAGATGTAGGCCAAACCTTTGGCTTACCAACATCAACTGTTTGGAACATCATTAAAAAGAAAGAGCACTGCTGAGCTCAGTAATTGCAAAGGGCCTGGTAGGTCACGAAAGAACTCGACAGTTGATGACCGACAAATTCTCACCATAATGAAGAAACCCCCCCAAACACCTGTTCAACAGATGAGAAGCACTCTTCAGGAAGCAGGTGCGGATGTGTCAGTGACTATTGTACTCTGAAGACTTCAGCAATAGAACTACAGAGGCTATTCTGCAAGATGTAAACCACTAGTTAGCTGTAAAAACAGGATGGCCAGGTTTCAGTTTGCTAAAAAGTAACTAAAAGAGCCTGCGGAGTTTTGGAAAAAGGTCTTGTGAACAGATGACACTGTATAGAGTAATGGCAAGAGCAAGTGTGGAGGCAAAAATGAACTGCCCAAGATCCAAAGCATCCCCCCTCATTTGTGAAACATGCTGGTGGGGGTGTTGTGGTTTGGCCATGTATGCCTGCCACAGATACTGGCTCACTTGTCTTCATCGATGATGAAGTATGCTCATACAATTCTGACGTGTACAGAAAGCATCTGATCTGCTCAAACTCAATTGCAAATGCCTCCAAATCTCACTGGATGTTACTTCATCCTATAGCAAGGCAATAATCCCAAACATACTATGAAAGGAACAAAGAAGTTTTGGCTGGCTAAGTCATTCACCTGATCTGAATCCAATTAAACATGTGTCTCATTTGCTGAAGAGACTTTGCATGCAAATGATATGTGACAAAGCACTAAACATTACACTAATTTACTTAACATTTATATGTCCCAAACATTATGGTTCCCTGAAATGGAGGTGGTGGGGAATGTATAAAAAGTGCTGTAGTTGTACATGAAACCTAAGTGTGCAAAACACCTTTAAGTGTGTATTATTATAGGTAAGCAATAGCAAATTTGAGCTACAATGGATTAGAGCAACCGTACAAATGTGTATGCGCGTGTGTGTGTGTGTGTGTGTGTGCATGTGCAAGAAACAGAGACAGAGAGACTTTTGTGTTTGTGTTTCCATAATTTGTGTCATTTTAAATATGCAAGTCAGTTTTACACATTTGTTCAAGTGTCAGGGAGCTCACAGAAAAGAGCTACCACTCTGCCCAGAATGCATTGCTTTTGCAAAGGATCCATTATACTTCACAGCTGCTTTTGAAATTAGATTTTGTTCCCCACAAAAACTACACGGAAGATCTGTCAGTCGGTGAAAATAATCAATGATTGGGTCACATATTTATTTTGTAAGTGTGACCCACCCATGCTAAATTTTCTGACCACTGTGATTGTTATTTTGCTAGCTGTTTACATAGGCTACTGTACTTAGCAGAGTGCGCAGATAGTTTTGATTAAATATTTTCAATCATTTTTCATACCTACAGCCAGCATTTGTATCCCATGATGAAAAAGTGTTATATGGCCCTGTTTGTGGAATGCAATAAATACAAGACACCGTTTGTATCATAATCATGAAGCTAACACTAACAGTGAAATAGGTCACGATATCTCGAAGGCAGCAATGAAGCTTCACAATCCTGTAACACACTATTGGTATTGTAGTTCCATTGCCAAACTTGTATGGACATTAATATTAATGGACGTTAACCATTGACAGTTGAAAGGACACTGATGAATGTCTATGTTGGTGATACATGATGATCATAGACATTGATGTATCTACAAACCGTTACATTGTGTATGTTTGTCTGAGCATAAATCCATATGTGCTGACATTTCAATTAAGTAATCAAACCGAACAGCTAAACTGAATAAACAAGGTCCTGTGAAGATTTACCTAATACAGTATCCTAAGGTAGGCTTCAATATCTTTGTTCCAGCATTGCAATAAACCTGACCAGAATTGGCACCTTTAAAGTAATCAATGAATTAGCAATTTCCTGTGGAGGACAATGCTGTCGGTACAGTTTGTCTCTTTCATCAGGGGTTTGCCCTTGAGAAGGACAATGGGCCTCATTCACAAAGTTTTTCTTAAATAATTCTGACCTTTGTTTTTAAAAATATTCTTATGAAAAATCAATATGGAATTTATGACATGTGCAGACCTTTGTTTTGTGCATATCCTAGGTGTGTGAGATGATCAGTGCTGACTGTTTGTAAATTGTATGTGCAATCCCATTCATGTTATAAGCATAAGGAAACAGCCATGAACAAATACAGATAAGAAAAACAAATTATGAATGCCGAAATTGTTTGTGGAAATGTTCTTACACAGAGTTGACGATCAAATATTATTGCACGCATGTTTCGTGAATGAGGCCCAATGTCGTTATGTGTCTTCATCATCTTATCAAGATATGAATAAATATATACAAAATATTTTGGGTCACATTCATTGAAAAATACCTAGATTGTTTATGCAATTGCACAATTCAATGTATGCAATTCAATAAAGCCCTCCACATGCATCTGGTGCCATAGCTCAATAAAGTAAGAGGTTCCTGCCAGTGAACAGAACAGAGTTTTCATGAAATGACTGACAGTGCTTATTGTGATTCATTAGATACTCCACTTTCTTGCTACATCAAGTTGAATTTCTTTCCTCCAGGTAATCTTGCACTTGTTGTACGTCGCTCTGGATAAGAGCGTCTGCTAAATGCCTATAATGTAATCTAATTTTAAAATTAGGATTAAATAATTATTTTTGTTTCATTAATTTTAAATTTATTAAATTCCAAATTGCCTGGTTTTCCGTAAATTTTCTTGCGCTCATTACAAATATAGCCTACAGACTACAGTCAAGTTTCAACTTGAATCAACATTCAAGTAATTGGCAGTCCAGTGTTGATATACTGCTTTCTTGGCAGTAATGCAATATGGAAATGAGAGAAAAAAACAAAAAACTTGTATTTGGGGTGGGGGGGTATTACGGGGTGACTATGTACATGGAAGACTGTAATTCCAACACAAATCGCCCAATATGGATTTACCCTCCAATTAAAGGTAATGGTCTGCACTTTAAACTCATAATTATTGTTTTTACAAACATACAAAAATTGTGACACAGTCCAAATACTTATGTACTGTACTGTATATAGAAGGATGGTTTGCATGATGAGCTCCATTTCAGGGGAGGAATAGTTGACACCCTGTTGCTTGGACATCAATGCCAAACTGTTACTGGAATCTTACAAATATGAAAGGATTAAGGGAACTCACTTTGACTGGAAGGCCTTAATGCATTTATTATCATTTCAGTGTGTCTGCTCTTTGTTGATCCAGCTTCCCTGTTGTTTGATAATGGCTACAGCTGTGTTACTGACTGTCAAGCGTTACCTCTGGATGCCTGCCCATAAAAAACAACAGGTCAATGCACTGCATTGCTTCCTTGATGGTGTCCAGGAATTTGATTGTATGACCACACTGTAGTTAACACGCCCCTTTCTAAATGAGAGCAAACATATTTTGTGCTGCTACTGCAGATGGGGTATTCAAGAAAAGCAGAATTAGTCTGAAAACTGATTGCATATGTTCACAAGAATTCACAGTAATGTGCATAACACAAATATATGTGAATAGACATCTACATTACAGCATGCACCTTGATGTATTACTGATGTGTAATATGTTTTTCTGTTTGCAAGGGGGAAACCTAGGTCTCATTCTTATGATTTTATTTGATTTGAGAAGCACATCACACAAAACAGATTTTCCAGGACAGTTCTGTCAGTCATAAACGGCATTGCGATTTCATTCAAGACTCACAATGATTATATGGAAATTGTCTTTTATCAAATGAACAACTGTTAAAATACAGCTTACTTCACTACTGCTGCAGTGGTCCATTGCCATTGCCTTTTGCCTTGTCATTGCTGCCTTGGGGTATATTACGCACTTGGGGTATAAGTTTTCATATCTGTGTTATTTATTTCTGTGTTTCTGAACGTATGCAGTGCTTTGACTGGAGTTCGCTTTTCTGTCGAATTATAAGCAGAAGGTATACATTTTCCCCATTGCCGAATCTCTTGTTTGCTTATAACAGCACACCAAGAAAGCAAGAATAATTTGCAACAAGACTTCATAAAGGAGCCAGCTTTTGCATAACATGATTGGGTTGATAAAGCCATGGCAGGAGGGAGAAAACTAATTTCCTGTTTTGCTGAGATATACGTTGGCTTAATGTAGATCAGAAAAACCTCTGTGAAAAAGGTAAAAAAACAACAATGTGTATATATATATATATATATATATATATATATATATATTAGTATTTGATGAATGTGAGGATTAATTGTTATTCTAAACTATAAATAACATGCATTTGTTATTTATATATATTTGTTGAACACGATTGCAGGAATCCAGTATGAGTTATTCGAAGTATTTATTATTTCAAGAAAAAAACATCTTGCAGAACATGACTTGCTGCTCCAGTGGAAGACATTTACAATATACAGTATGTCTTCCACTATACATCACAATTCTTTATTGCGGCTTTGAAACTTGTTATATTAATTTGAATATTGGTTGAAATGAGATGACCTACAGTATATTGTCTGATTGTCTGAAGGCTTCAAATACATTTTATGCATCATGTACAGTCTAAAATCTACATCTAAAAGGCTACTGTAGATTTCAGGATGTACATAAAAACATGTACATTCAGTTATTATATTATTTTGAGATCATGCTTTTAAAGTATAGTTCTCTGGTTATCACTGCACAAATGTTTGCTGTGTTCAGTCATATGTTCACCCGTGAGTTGAATCTCTCATGTTATGAATCTCGCATGTTATTTATTTATATATATATTTTTTATTTTGCAGAACATATGTTGGTAAATGATTGTAATTTATATCAATATATTCAATTTTAACACGAAAGACTGACTGGGGGACAGGGGTTTAAATTTCCCTTGGCTGAAAACCTTAGATGCAGCACAACTGTTTGTATTTTTTTACTTGAAATAATGTTGAACTGAACTGTCCCCTACAATGAAAAATGATGCAAAATGAAATTAAATGAATGAATGATTAAATAAATAAACAAATCAATAAATATATACTATCCTTATAAGAGGGAAAGACAAAACATGCACTTTATTTTTTTTAATTTTATGTACAGTATGTTATACAACCTTTTCATTAATACATCTTAAAACCTGGATCTAAAATTCACCTCTGTGCTTTTGTGAAATTTAAAAAAAAGAAAGGCTAATAATTAATTAAGAAGATTTGCAGCCATCTTAAAATAACAAGTCTTCAAAATTAAACCTGAAGGTTGTGTGTAACCCACAGTGACAAATCACCCCACCTGCCAAATCACCTGGCCTAATTATTATGTTTCTGTGACAAATGCGGATCTGCAGTATATCAAATGGCATTTAGAGGTCACTGGCACTGCAGCTACAGAGGAATTGTTGATACGCAGGTTCAATTTTCAGTGCTTATTGATTAAGGTTGAACATGTTTGACACTGTCGGCATTAATGCCATGCAGATGTTTTCCTATAATATACTGGATCATATGCCTGAAGTAAGCTGTATAAACCAACCCTAAAAATATGTTATATCAAACGTACCAGCAGTATGTACGTTTATTTATATGTACCATGATGTAGAGTGTCTCAGTGTCTAGAATGCAGCTAAAGGAATACAGTACTATTCCTCAAGGAGAATTGAAAATCCTGTTGAGGGCTTTGTTCCTTAATATCCCATAAATAGTTGATTGGATTCAGATGTGGTGACAGTAAAGGCTATAACATATGATTATTGCTAGTGTTATGCTCTTCAGACCGCTGGATTTGTGAACATTGAGCACTATCATCTTGAAAGACACCCGTCTCTGCAGAAAAGAAGTGCTGTAACATCGGTTGAAAATCATCACTCGGCACCATTAAATGATGACTCCTTCTCTGGGTATGAATGCATGCAGACAAAGGCAGGAAATTGTTTTCCACATCATTACAAAATTTCTAAGTAAATACAGTACAGTCCGGAATTATTTGGACAGTGGAACAAGTTTTTTTGCCTTGGCGCTGTACCTCAGTAAATTGGATTTGAAATGAAACAATGAATATGAGGATAAATGCAGACAATCCATTTTAATTTGATCCGTATCGGGTGAACTATGTCGGAATTAAAGTTTACCAATTTTAGGCGACCAAAGGTAACTGGACACTTAGCTCGTAGCTTAGCAGCTGTTTCTTGGCCACTCGTGTGTCATTGCATCATTAGTTCATGCACAAAAAAGGTAACAAAAGGTCTACAGTTGATTATAGGTGTGGCATTTGCATTTGTTGGGGTTGTCGATCAATATGAGGACCAAAGAAGTGTAAATGTCAGTAAAGCAGGCCATAATGAAGACGTAAAATCACAATCAATCATAAACATAACCAAAGCATATGCTGTGTCAAAATCAACTGTATGGTACATTTTTAAGAAGCAAGACTGCACTGGAGAATGCAGCAATAGCAAAGAACCTTGTCGACCACAGAAGACCACTGTAGTGGATGACTAAATAATATTGTCAACTGTGAAGAAAAGCCCATTTTCAACTGCCCAACATATCTAGAACACTCTCCAGGATATAGGCATAGATGTGGCAAAGACTATTATAAAGAGAAGACCATACCAGCGTAACCTCAGAGGGTTCACCACAAAATGCAACCCACTAATTAGCCTCATGAACATACTGCCAGATTAGAGTTTGCTGAAAAGTACATTTAAAAACTGTAAAGTTGTAGACAAAAGCCTTATGATGAGATGAGACAAGTGTTATCCTGTATCAAAGTGATGGAAAGAGGAAAATGTGGTGAAATAAAGGAAGAAAAGCTCATGATCTAAAGCATACCACCTCATCTATACATGGACGTGGTGGAGGTAGTTATGGCTTGGACAAGTCCCTAGAACTGTCTCAGTTGTCTTATTAATGATGTGACTGCCGATGGCATCCACAGGATGAGTTGTGGAGAGTATGGAAACATGATCTGCCCAGTCTGACCAAATGCCTCAATACTTCACCTTGCAGCAGAACAATTGACCTGAATCCAATTTAATATACATTTCACTAGCTGAAACAATGATTAAAATAGTCGTACTCTGAGTGGTAGCCTTCTGGCAGGCAGAAAAATAGAATATGAGTTTCAGCAAGAGACTGAGGCCCCCAAAGCAAACAGGAGCTGAAGATAGCTGCAGTACAGGCCTGTCAGAGCATCACCAGGGAAGATACTCAGCAACTGGTGAATCTGGTGATGTCTATAAGTTGCAGACTTCAGGCAGTTATTGAATGCAAAAGATTTGCAAGCAAGTGCTAAATAGGTCAAATTTAAGATTATGTGTATTGGTCCAATTACTTTTGGTACCCTAAAATGAGGAGACTATGCATAATAAGAGTGCAATGCCTGCACGATATGGATGTACATACCCTCATTACATTACATTACATTCATTTGGCAGACGCTTTTATCCAAAGCGACGTACAAATCAAATTGACAAGATGACAGTCTGTACTTTAACCTCCAATTATTTATTTCATCTCAAATGTACTGGAGTGCAGAGCCAAAACAACAAAAAATTTGTCACTGTCCAAATACTTATAGACTGTATCAGATCATATGTGGACCTCCCAATTGGGTCTTTATTGAGACAGAATCAGTGAAAACCAAATTAATTTTAATGGCATTGGGACTGAACATTATATTATTATATTTATTCAAATGTAGTGAGCTATCAAATTTTAATACAGGCACATTTTTGTTACATGTAAATATGACTTGAGAATATTCAGTGGTAAACATGATGCCTTGCGTAATCTGAAGTAAAGATGACTATTTTGTTTTGTTATACACAATGAATGAATCATTCAAATATATACCAATAAATGCCTGTTAAGACAAGAATTTATTCAGCAGGATGTTCCAGGATATTGGCAGGCTTGAAATTAGAGGAGTATTATTCATACTTTTGTAATTCTGTTTGACATTGGTTTAAATCTTCTTTTCTTGGAAAACACATTATTTCCACTTCCATAATCCTGAAGTACTTGTCTTTAATGGATAAAATGTCTCTAAAATATACTCATCTGATTCATCATGTTGGAAGGAATCAGTGTTTGTGATAGACCTCAGTCATTATTCTGCCTACATTGTACTTCAGAGGATACAGGAGCTTAGTGCATTTCCCAGAGGATATCTTAGTAAAGGGAAAGATTGATTTTGGTCCTTTTTCATCTAATTGCCCCTTTTCACAACAGCCAATTTTTCCAAAGTTCAGATCTCTGCTCCAGCTTGAATGATACACTCCTCAAGAAACCCACTCCTCAAGAAACCCATCTAAGTGTGGGATGCTGGCAGACATCCGTTTCATCTGCTTGTTTTCTCCATCCGGGTTGCACATTTTTAGAGTTGTGTTAGCATGCCACAGTGTCTGTGTCCTGAACATCAGCAATGATATTTGCTTCTGAATTAACAATAGGTTGACTGGGTGAAACTAAATAGATAAATGATTTTTAAAAAGGCTCTCTGAGTGGTAGCCTCTTGGCCAGCAGGAAAAATAGAAGCATTAGCCGGTGTTTGTCTCATATATCACTACAGTTGCCTTACCCTAATGCAAAATTCTTCCTTAATGGATGTGTTGTCCTACACGTGACCTTTTCAACTCGAATTAGCTGTGCTGATCAGCAAGATAGCCAGCTGCATTACACTCAAGTGTGTGCTGAGAATTCAGAGTGGCCACTGTCATGATAATGCGTCGAAAAATGTGAGCCTCTATTGAAATACTTAATGCTATTGAAAAAAGACTGAAGTGCATTTCAATATTCAGATTTTTTGCATATATTTCAAATGTATTGAATATGTATATTTTATTTAAATAGTCAGTAAAAAATTACAAATTGTACATATGCACATATGTACTTATGCACATATCTTATAGGGAAATGTTCACATATACATCCATAGACAAAATATTTAAAAGCACAGACAGATATCTCTGTAATCCATCCAGCATGCCTTTCAGAGAAATTTAGGAATAAAAACAAATGGATGCAATCTCATCACATAAATGCCTGTTACCTCCAAATGCAATATTAATGAGTGACTGTATTGGTGCCCTATTGTAGTTTTTAACATTTTACACTTTGTACCACAGTTCCCAACAAACATAGTATCTGGTTTGAATTGCATTACTCCAGTTAACATTTGTGTTGTGGAAAAGAAAAAAGAAAATCTGTGAAATTTTGGTTAAATGCCACCTAGGCATTCGGGTGAAAACCCAGCAACATTTAGTTGAAAAGTGAAAGTTTTCTAGCCGGCAAGAAATGTAGCCAGGCTACATCTGGTTAAAACCTGAGCCATATTGGGGTTAACCTAGACTGTTTATGTCAAAATGTCTGTCATCTTGGATTTCCACCCCTCTAGATTTTGGCTCTTGCTCACTGGGATAATTATGCTTCACCTTCTTCCTGAGGAAATAATTTCACAGAAAATAAATTATTATTTCGCAGTGCAAAGGGGACTTCCAGAACACACTATAGAGAACACCTACTCATTTTGAACAAGGAAATAGTGTTAAATAAAGCATCCTAACTTTAATGACCTTCACACAGAATCAAAAAAGGCAAGATGACATCTTCTATTCTCAAAGAATACAGGAATCACAGTTATCATGCATTAATAGATACTGTTTAGAGGCATTGCATTGTGCAAAAATGAGAATGACCACATTTTAGAAGGAGCTAGCATTATGTGAGCAGGAGAACTTAATTAAAAAGGGGAAGCTATATAACCATCACCCTATGAAGTGAGCTTGCTCCCATACTCCCATACTCCCATACTGCAAAAGTGCTGGGACGAACAAACAGCTGTGGAACAAATGCTTTTGCTAAGCAATCTTCATCTAAAAGTAAAATATTGCATTTTATCAAAAAGAATTACTGGATTGCTTTCTATAGCCACGTAAAACACAACCATAATTATCTAGGTTTGTGTAGTAGTCTACATCATCATGTAGACTACTGTCTGGCAGTGTAATAGTGTTTGTTTTTCTTACCCATAGATTCAGTCTGTTTTGCGATAAGCTGATGCATTGTTCACCTTATTATCTAGGAACGCAGACCATGTTCTCATTGACAGGTACTTAATCACATTGTCTATGGAGTCTTGCCTCAAAAGAAAAAAAAACACATATATATATATATATTTATATATATAACATTTTTCAGTCTAGGTTTGAATCAAATGTCTGGTCTTTTTGTCTGAAAATAATACATGAAATACATGTGACAAATTACGTAAAGTAATTAGACATTAGTGTTTCATCAAAACTAGAAAATAAAGCCACATAATGGAAAAACTGTCATAACAATAAACATTAAAAGCCATTGTGAAGACCATTTGTGAGATATTATACTGTAGGTGCAACTGGCTGTCAACCAATATGTTTCTGGGTAACATGGCTTTTATAACTGCGTTTTCTTGTACTGTTGTTAAATTATGAGAGACAATATATATATTTGCCAATAACCTATGTATGCATTAATGACCTTTCTATCTAATAGCATGGCTGCATATGTTATTCCTTATGACTTATATTTTTATGTTCTCTCAGGCAGGTAATGAAACCCTATCCTCACTGGCCACTTCATTATGTACACCTGCTCGTTAACGCAAATAGCCTGTTCCTCCAAACAGCCAATCATGTGATTGCAACTTAATACAAAAAGCATGCAGACATGGTCAAGATGTGTCATTTTTTGTTTGACCAAATATTATAATGGGCACGATGCATGATCTAAGTGACTTTAATCGTGGTATGACTCTTCGTGCCTGACCTCAGAAACATCTGCCCTCCTAGGATTTTCATGCACTGCAGTCTCTAGAGTTTGCGATAAACAAGAAAGATCCGGTAAACAGCAGTGATGTGGCCAAAAACACCTTGTTAATGAGAGATCAAAGGGCAGACGTGTTCAAGCTAACAGAAAGGCCACGCATGCTCAAATGTGGTGTGCAAAAGGTCTTACGCAGTATATGTGATATATAACAATGTGTATTTATACACACAGATATATGAAAAAAATATCTGCCCCCTTCCAATTACTTTTATTGCATATTTGTCATGCTGAATAGTTTCAGATCTTTAGGAAAAATGTTATATGAGACATATTATATGTCTAATATATAATATGTGTGTATGTATGTATGTATGAAGTGGGTGTGTATGTATTAGGGGTGGAGGGAGATGCCACTGTTTGTATTTGTATCTGCATTTGTTCAACCAACACATTTATTTGTATTCAGATTATATACTAAAAGTAGGCATGTCATCCCACACAAAATTCCTTGACTGCAATCGTTTGATGAAGTGGATAAAGCCTTTAGGGTGGGGATGAATAACTGTGGTAGTTATAGAAATGATGGCTGATGACTCATAGACTCCTGCTAGCTAGCTAGTAAAATGTATTGTTTACTGCTCTACAAGGTAGAATTTATTTAGATATGTGATGCCAGAAATTCCAGATAGTTTGAACAATTTAGAAACGCTGGCATTAACATAGGTAATTTGCTAACTTATTTACGTGGTAGTAAACAAATGCCTGACCAGCTCGTTAGCTAATTAACTAAACGAATTGCACTATTTTAGTATTTGCTAATATCTAGCTAGTACTAACTGAGTTTGCTTGCTTGCTAACCCTATTCAATATGAGCCTCCTAAGGTACAGTACTTAGTACTTAAGTTTCCCACAAGCTCAAATAATGCTCGCTAGCTAGAATTAGCTAGCATTAGGCAACTAACTAATCAAAATAGCTACAATCCTGGGGGGTATTTCACAAAGCAGGATTACTGAATTAGCTGGATAACGGGGCTGAGTAAAACCAGGAACACATCTTTTTGCTTAAGTCTATGTTCCAGATTTGGAAGGGTTCCAGGTTTTACTCAGTGCAGTTATCCTGCTAAATCAGTAATTCTGCTTCATGAAACAGGGCCCAGAGTTCCACGTTAGAGTATAAATACTCCTCATTCCTGGCAGTCCCAACATAAATATTACCATCTGGGGTTATTAGGATGCATCTCTACTTGGCTCTAGGCTGCAAGGGAGATGTTAAATGAAAATATGGTGAATTAACTTGTTTCACTGTCCTTAATAAAATGTATATCCGGCAGGCCAACACTGTCCTGGTGATCGGTTGAGAAAACTGCCATGCAAGAAAAGTTCATCACATACTTGAGAGGATGTGTCAGTTTGATTAGATGAAGATTTATGGTGTTTATCAGAGGCAAAATGCAGTCAAATTCTCAAAGGGAACCTTGAGTCAGGGTTAGAGGGGGAAGATCTTATTGGCCAAGACACACATGACTATGGGCATGAGGTCTGTAAGTGCATCCAGCCTCACTTGGGTACCCAGATTTAGAATTTGTCATAACCGGACAACACAACATTCACAGCTGACAGCATAATTGCAAACAAAGCTGGGAGCTGTCAGACCCTGTCGCCTCAGAACTGGGATTCACTGACACGTGAAATCCGGTAAATTTCTTCCATAAATTACTCGGGCTGGACATTACATTGTACAATCGGAAACACCAACCGGTATGTAAAAATAATTTGAAAAACTGGCAACCCTTTGATTATGTACTAGCATTTTGTGCTATACACTAATTTTGCACCTTCCCGGCATTTTACACATTTTTCAAGAAATTGGATTGAAAATGACCAGCAGAGGGAAAACAAGCAATAAACCAGACCAGATCAGAGAATAATTCAGTTTCCGCCTTCTGTGTAATGTGAGCAAAGAAAGGAGAAATGGAGAAAAACACATTTTACAGGAGAAATGGAGTAAAACACATTTTCCCCAGTTCCATATACCTCTATTTGAAAGCACAAATAAAAACAAACCTGTTCCTTGGCATTCATAAATACTTGACGAAGATACTGCCCCTGACATCAAGGTGATATCAAGTTATGCTACTGAAGGGGTCAGATTAATTTATGGCAAGGACCAGCCTTTCCATGGTCTGACTTACTTTTTATAAAAATACATACAATAATACAAAAAAAATATATAAATATATATACACGAGGTGTGGCTATTAAATAATGAGACTAATGCTGTGATTCAATTTTAATGAAGAAAACTTTCAATTCCTTTCCCCTTCAATATATTCCCCTTCTGCAACTATGCACCGCTGCATTCTGGTCTTCCACTTCCACGGGTTCCCTTGAGTGCAGACTTGATTTTAGGGAAAAGAAAAAAGTCGCATGGCGCTAGATCAGGTGAATAGGGAGGGTGGTAAAGTACTTTTCCCTAAAATCAAGTCTGCACTCAAGGGAACCTGTTTCGAGTCTGTTCCGGAAGTGAAGAAGAAAACAACGGAGCTTCTGAGACAACTAACGGAAGAAGACCTACTGCACTGCTTTGATCAGTGGAAGACCAGAATGCACCGGTGCGTAGTTGCAGAAGGGGAATATATTGAAGGGGAAAGGAATTGAAAAGTTTTCTTCATTAAAATTGAATTACAGCATTAGTCTCATTATTTAATAATAATAATAATAATAATTATATATATATATATATATATGTGTATATATGTGTGTGTGTTTTGTATATACTATAATTTAGAGTATTTATTTAATGTGAAAAGCCATTCTTGCAGATATCCCTTCACTTTTATCTGGTATGACCTTTATCTGGTATTAAGCTGAAATTCACAGTTTAAAAAAAAAAAAAAGTTGAACAGTTCCAGAGCAGTCAAAACATAAGTAGCAAGGTGATCCTGTCTTGTGCTGTCACCATGGTGGTCATTGGCAATTGTTTTGGAGTTTCTATACATAGTGATAGTAAGAACCAGAACAGCATTTATTTATTCATTCATTTAGAAAGATAAACAGACATTAGCTGATGCTCAGGTCACTCAAAACAAACCACTATGTAACATTTTGTAACACTTAGGCTAATACTGAATGGACTATGAACAAATAATCCATATGAACACATTCTCTCTCACATACAGAATTATATGAGTTTATACAAATTTAAATAAATGATCACCTTCACCCTTCCCCCTCACAAGTTCAGGGCAAAAACCATTGACTAAAATAACAAAGACAAAAGAAATCGAAACTGAGTGGCAACTTTTCAGTTCACCGCTCGTAGCTGGCCAGATTTTCACCTGACCAGCTCCTCTATCTTTTCAGCGGTGGATTACTTTCACTGTCTTGTAGTGCTCAGACAAACTAAACAGAATGAAACAAAACTCAAAATCTCGTTGTGTGCTCTCAGTCTGTGCTCTCAGTCTCGGCCCAAAACTGTGGAGAGCAATAGACCTTTAAGCACCTGGGCTGATTAGTTAAGGCAACCCAGGCGCGTGTGCTCTCTCCACCAGCCGGCGCAGCCGAGACCAATCTGGTTCACTGCCGGACCGAATGCCACAATGTGATTTCTGACCCCAGGGTGAATTCTGAAGTGTACAGAAATATTATCAGCTCCGTTCCAACCAAATGCCTCAAAACTGATTGGACGGCGCTTCACCTTGCAGCAGGAAAATGACCACAAAAACACTGCAGAAGTAAACAAGGAGTTTTTCAGGGCCAAACAGTGGGATTCCGGTCTCAGTCACCTACTGTGAAAAGAAGCACACTTTTAAGGGTTGGGTTGATGGCTAACTCAAGCCTGGTGTCTGTGCCCACTTCACCAGTAGGCATAGTCCCTGATTGCCCTGATTTCCACTCCTAGATCAAGCCCTGCCACAATGGATGTACAGTGAGCTCCATAATGTTTGGGTCAAATACTTTTTTTTTCTTGATTTGGCTCTGTACTCCACATTTGTAATCAAACGATTCACATGTGGTTGAAGCACAAATTCAGAGCTTTTATTAAAGCTTTAAACCAAGGATGTCCAGTCTTATCAAGAAAGGGCCAGTTATCAAGGTCATGATTATTTAAGGGGAGGCTCCACAGATTAAAAAAGCTGGTTGTCAAGAGGGCAACATGATTTTATAATGTAAAAACATTTCTCTACATTGCATTAAAAAAAAAAAAAAAAATCCAACTTAGATATAGCTTCCAAATATAACATGACACTTCTTAACTGCTGGTAAAAGTGCAAATTTGTACTTTTTAATGATTCATTAGCTAATTTGCATATGTTCCTAAAAATAAATGAATAAATAATTAGTCATACAAAAAAATATATGTTTGCATTTGTGTCCATATTCAAAATATAGAATTCATTTGGATTGGAGGAAAGGATTTTTCCTTCTTTCACCTGTGGTAACCCTTAATTTGTTGCATCGTGTCATAGTTCTGGGCTAAAACAAAAACCTGCACCAACACTGGCTCTTTCTGGATAAGATCGGACACCCTTGCCTTAAACAATGATAAATACCAATATGCCTCTAAATTATTTTATCTTCTAAAAATATATAGTATATACTGAACCTCTGATTGTCACGTTTATCTATTTTAAGAATTATATACACTATAACTTCATCACTGTTACTTTCGGTATTGTTAATGACCGATTATTAATAACTCGCAGAGACAAAAACTGTATCAAATGCTTTGGCTTTCAGACAAAGCCAACCAGAGTCTATGGTCCTGTCGGCAGAATAGCAACATATTTTTTTTGCTGAGCTTATTGAGAAATCACATACACACTGACACAATTAAAGCTGATCAAGTTCTCTGTAAGCTGGCCAATCCACAAACTCATAAAAAGCACACCAGTTGAGTGGAGAGGAAGAGACCGCTGTGAAGAGCAGATTATAACAGCAGGGAGGACACAGGGCAAGCCAGGAAACTGATCTACCAGAAATTTCTGCATCAATAAACAGGTTGACAAGGACCTGGATGATTTCAGCTGGTCTGATATAGCACCTGGAAACACCATGCACATGGGGAGTACAAATGTCATGTGTTATTGATTGTGAAGTGCACATTCATAATACTATTTATGCTACTGCTAATGCTAATTGCTACGGCTCTTTCATATGAAACTAGACAAGTTTACCCAGATGCAGTGTGCGTATGCAATAATAACACAGTTAATTTAATATTTTGTATTACATAGGATGAAGCATGCAGCGTATAGCGTAATGGGTAGAATTAGGGTTAGATTAGGGAAAAATCTTCCTTTCCCAATTTTCCATTTGGCATTTGTACTGGGCATGCAGTATACTGGATTAATAGGAAGTTTTCGGTCCGCTGAGATGTAATTCCTGTTGTCAGTTCTGCATGTTTAATCCTTGTGTATATTTTTTTTTATTCATTGTTTTTCTGCTCTACATCCATCTTCTAGTGTCTGATTTGTGTTTGTCTATAGGCCCAATATTCATAGTGCTCCTAGTTCAGTAGTGAGGAAGTGTACCACTACGCCTGTGCGGGTGTTCCGATGGTTCTTTATGTTGTATATGTGCTGTGGAGCAACAAGGACCAGCACCCAAAGGAGACTGCCCTCAGTCAGCTCCAGTCAATGCTCAGGATGGGCAAAACCTTCCCAGCAGCAGTGATTTGGATCCCCCTGATCACCTTCTCACACCACCTGGAATCATGCCAGGAGTGCAATTCGGTGGAGATATATGAACATATCAAGAGGAACAGGCCTCATGTTAATAGAAATGTTTTGTTATATATATATATATATATTTTACTTGGTAAAACAATGGGTATAATTAAAGAAAAAATGAACACACGGTTAAAACTTAATAGGTTTCAGATGTTTTATGTGTGTGAGGGGTGAGGGGTAACATTGTGGAGCACATACATGGATACTGACATTTGTAAGTGGATCTCAATCCTAAAACCCACAAATTCATATATTGTCAGCGACCCTGAAAATGAATTAAGGTTGATGAAAATATATTGGTTTCTGGTTAACCAGAAATCACGCCCAAATTAATTATACGCCATGATTTCAAGCTCAAGAGAGCCATAGCATCTGCAGGTTTTGTGGTTTCCTTTCAATTAGCAATCTGTTTAGTGCATGCAAACAGGGTGTGTAGTCACTTAACTGCTGAAAGACACCAAAAAAACCAACAGACACTGTAGCCTAACAGGACTGGAAACTGACACCCTTGGTGTTTCCATGGTCTGACGGCAATAAAGCTAATTCCCTGCTTGCTCTTGCATTTCCATATTGAGCCAACAATGTGTTGTCAGTATTATTCCTTGTATTAAAATAAACTGGGTATTTTAGTGAGTGTAAATGTGTATGTTATTTCATTGGAAATGGGCCGTGTTCTATGATACGGGAGCCCGGGAGTGCACCGCAAATCCCACAGTGCACCTCTTGTTGCTGCTGATTGATCATTTAGATTAATATGCAATCATTTAAAAGTAATCAAGGCAAAGCCACATTTAATTCTTGGTGTGGCTACAAGCCCTGTTTTTTACACAATATGGTTTCAGAATCATTCACCACAAAGGAGAGGACAGCTCCTGCACTGCAACGCTAAGCCCAGCTGCAACAAGAGAGGACACAACACACAGCTAGAATTGGCCGATATTCAAAAAAATAAAAATAATGCTGCAGTCTGGGCTTGAGCACGGCCCTTCTCCATGTCCATAAAATGGAGCCTAGCCTGGCCCAACGGTTCTGATTGGGTCCCATCGGGCTTGAGACCTCTACCATGCATCATTATAGATATAATGTTTGAAACCATTTCAAAAGGGGAAAAACAATTTTATGGATATAAAAAAAAACTGTATGCATGCATTCTGTCATTTATCATGACTACGAAATTGTTTGAATCTCTGAATCAATTTGGTTTCATGTTATTGAAAAAAAAAAAAGATCAACAGTCCTAGGTCCACTGAAGCATTGATTATCACTATGCTTTTGTCACTTGTTGCATAATCAAAAAGTAACAGTAAATAGAACACAGTTATGTGAAAATATTGATTATTATCGGGCCAGGTCCTTATTGTGGCTTAAACACGTTTTATATACTCCTTTCACTACACCAAACACACAATGATCATATCCCCAGCTAAGTCTCCCTAGTCAGGATATATGTAGAAAAAACTTCCTTAGTGTAAAAAATTAAGTTGAGCACTCATATATCAAGCCAGGATCAGGCCCATTAGACTAGACATTATAAGAAAATGGCTACTCAAGGAAGATATAAAAGCAATAACTTTTTTCTTCCATTGATAACTTCCCTGATTAAGGGGGGGAACTTTCATTTTATTTTTTCCATCTGAACCATTTTTTATTCCTTACTTTGTATCAGTAACTTTGAATGGCTGCTCATAATTCTCATTACATTGTTTTCTCATCAGTGCAACATCCTCCATCAATATGGAGAGCACAGAAAACTACTCTGAAGTGCAAAACACAAAAACTTTCAGCCCTGAGGTGCAGATGCAACATACAAAACAAAAAGGAGTGGTCCTGAGGTGCAAAACACAAATACAAAAAGAAAATTCAAAAACAAAAAGGAGTGGCCCTGAGGTGCAAAACACAAACATACAAAAACTAGCAGCCGCAAAGTGCACTGTTGCACTTCGGGGCTACTAGTTTTTGTTTTTGTATGTTGCATCTGCACCTCAGGGCTGCTTGTTATTGTATGTTTCTGTTTTGCACTTCGGGGCTACTAGTTTTTGTTATTGTATGTTGCTTCTGCACCTCAGGGCTGCTAGTTTTTGTATGTTTGTGTTTTGCACCTCAGGGCTGCTCCTTTTTGTTTTTGCATTTTCTTTTTGTATTTGTGTTTTGCACTTCAGGGCTGCACATTTTTGTTTTTGTATGTTGCATCTGCACCTCAGGACTGCTCCTTTTTGTTTTTGTATGTTGCATTTGCACCTCAGGGCCAAAAGTTTTTGTTTTTGCGTTTTGTTTTTGTGTTTTGCACTTCAGAGCCACCGTAGAAAACCCCTCAAAGCATGCATTGCAAGTCATTGTTTCATTGCACTCTGCTGTCCATCAACTACACAGTCACTACGTCAGAGGAGTACACTTCATGCATAGTTATTACAAGTAGATAGCTAGTTCCCAATTGATCAGGGGAGATATTCTTGTGTAGGAAAGGGTCAGCAATCAGTTTGCATCTTCAAAGCAGTGTAGTGAGATTGTGTTTTAAAATTGTGTTTCAAAGCATATGAAAATGGAAATATGAAAAGCGTAACGTGGTCCTGACAAAAAACACTGAGCTGCAAAAACAATCATGCAAAGTGCAATTTGGTTTTACAATTATTCTCTAAACATGTTTGTTCACTTTGCCTGTAATTGTTAATTTTGTTAAAGATCCCAACCCCTCACAACGTCTGAACCTAGTCGCACTGCAAAACTAGCCGTTGATAACTGTTAATATCAGCTGGAAATATTCAAGGAGTTTATAAGTATTTATTTTCCACCGCCTTTTTTATGCTATTAATTTAGTAAATATGCTGCTAGCATGCAAAAAAGAGCTAATTTAATTTAAGATTCAAAGAATTGTGTGGTTTATTGTGCTTCCAGTAAATTATCCCCTCAGTCCCATAATGTTCACTGATCAAGTTCTGACCATAATTTCCCACAACATTTTTTAATGTATTTATCTCAGTGAGCCTGTTGTGTTATCATGTTCAGAAAATGCATTATAGTAGGTTGTGGACACTGTTAGTCATATATCCCTTATGTAACCAAACAGCTTCTGCGGTTACAATTTTTAATTTTAAAAACAGAAAGATGATTAGATTTGTTTCTTTGTTGCCATTGACGGCAAACCTGAATGTCTCCTACACTGTGATATGCTATGCATGCACATTTTGATTAAACTACTGAGATGAATCATTTGTGTCATCTGAGCAGTTTAGATGACGCCCCTGCCCCTATTTGGCATATATGTAGGTCTCATCTGTCACATGGCATACAGTACTGTATTTAGGCCTATGTCAAGAGGGTATCTTCATTTTAAATTAAGTTTCTATTGTTAAATATCATTGTTTATGTTCCTGATATTCAGAATTCCATTAACCCCCCCCCCCCCCTTGCAATATGAAGCAGTGTCAGAACAATCCTTTTGAATCAATTTCATATCTACACATAGAATCTCAAATGGACTGAAGGGACAACAGCTGGGGCAGTGAACGTATTACCACTTAACAGCTTTCCCTCAGCAAACGGTGTTCTCTCTTCTGTTCCCCTCCAAGGCATGTTGATGCACTTCGGTTGCCATGTCACTTGTCATTTCATTTGCAGAATTAACATTGACCCAGAGTGGGTGCTGGCTGTCTTATTTGATTTAAGAGTTGACATTGCTATGTTACGTTCCTCATTGCTCCCATGCCAGGTTCTTGTGCAATGTCATATACCAGATTTAGTATAACTGCTGTGTGGCTTGCTTTCTTCTTTAAGTTGTTTTGTTGTTGTTGTTTGTTTGTGTATTTTTGTACTTCTTTATGCATCCAAAGTCTGTGTTTGGTCACAAATGTTTCACAAAAGTTTTTTTTTTTGGGTTTGTTTTTTCTTTTTCAATTTCATCTCACATTAAAGTACAGACACAGAGCTACAAAATGGGGTATCATTTTGGAAATATTCTTGGAGATATTATGTTGTGTTTTTGCTAAATCGCTTAAAAGATTTTGTTGGAGATTTTTCCATTTCATCTTAGAATACACCCTCTAACCTCAAATTTTGAACAAAATTGTTATATTTGTGTAATCCCTTTCCTGGTGTTAGCTATAATTTTGAATAATATTGATTATGATAGTATTTAAACCATACACTCATGAATGGATACAGACAAACTAAAGTTTAACCTCTGATTTAGCTCTAATAACATATCCATGTAAAACCTTATCCATTCTACCACTTCCCTACACTTTACAAATGTCTCTTAAAAAACTGTTTTATTCATGAAACTTAGTCATGAATCTTATTTTACTTCCTCTCAAGTAGAAAATATTAGCTTGTTATAAGTTAAATGTAAAAGTAAAATGGTCTTACTCAATTGGTAAATCTTGAAATGACTAAACCTCTCTCACCTCATTGGCTTATCTTTTTTAATCTTATTTAGCAAACAAGTAATATAAATAAGATTTAAAATCTAAATATAAGACTAAAATACTTGATAAGGCTGCCTTTTTTTGGTTTTTGCAATGTGATTATTTTGCTATGACTCCCCCATCAGCAAGTAACTTCAAAATATTGACAAATTGAAATATAACAATAATATTTCAAGGAGTATCCCTACATTTCCATAGCCCTCCTCAACAGGTACTTACTTCTGGACTGGTGACTAACCCACAATACCTTGGAGATGAATGCTTGCAGGAAAATGGCTGCCTGCACCGGAAATGTTGAGGAGGTCTTTCAGTTTATTTGGACGTGGTCTGAGGAAGAACAGTGGGAGCATTCTGCACACTGCTGAAATGGGGATTCTTTCTCTTGCTGAAGGGGATTGAAGTCTGCTCTTAAGCTGATAGACATTCCCCAGAAGACAGGGAGAAGAGCACTTTATTTCTATAAAATGTAACCACATAAGATCACATCTGATGATCTTGCTATTTTTACTGCACCGCATTGTACATTTCACAAAAATAAGTTTTCAGGCTGTTCTGACAGTACATACGATTCACAGCAAATCCAAGTCCACGGCTAGTATATGTGGTCGTAGGTGCGATCCTGATTCTAAAGTCTGACTGAGGATCCACGAGGCCTTGGGTCTTCTGACAATGAGTTGCTATGAGTGCTGTCACTACAGTAACATCAGTAACATTTCTCTACTAGCTGTGTTGGTAATACATCAGGTGCATTTCTATGGCTTTTCCATCACACACACACACCACACACATACATTGATGTTACCAAGAGAGGACTATCACTCTATACCCATGGTCCCCAGTTAGAGAGATAGACATGCTTGCACACACACATGCATAGGCAGACAGGTGCCATTCCTGCTGATATTGCCACATGGTCAAGTTTATTAGATTAAAACCAGCTATTGGAATACACAATGCTTCAATGGCTGTTTGGCCCATTCTGACATTGGTAAGCCTTCTCAAAGCAGGAATGATGAGGTTATGGATCTCACTTCTAACCTCCTCCTCCTGCTGTAAATGCAGGGGTTGTCAATGGGTTTTGATCCAGGGACCCTTGAACAGGCTTAAAGGCATCCCAGGGACCAACATCATAACAACCCAGGCTGCAAGGTAATAGAGACTCCAAAAAGCGGCAGACACATCAGGTCTATCTCTCTCTCTCTCTCTCTCTCTCACACACACACACACACACTCACACACACACACATGCACAATTCTCACATTCTTGGAACTCTATTATGGATTAATACGGAGCCTATATTCTGGCTGGGCTATATCTCTGCTAATTTTATAAGCGTCTTAGCCATTTGGATTCTTTATCCCGCCTCAGGGGTTCTCTAATCCAGCCTTTTCATGATCTACATGTACGCTTTTGATTATCTATTGTTCATTGCTTTATCATGCATGTAAAAAAACACAACAAATAATTATATACAAATAACACATTTCTGGTGGTAGCAATTTGCTTTTTTATGACATGTCATTCAGGCCAGGCATCGGAAAGTACTTCATACATATGTCTTTGTCAGCTGTAATTGAACTCCCCACTAAGATAATTACATCTCAGGTTATCTTGTATTTATCATAATTATGTTACTTCCATTACTCATACATAACTATATATATATATATATATATATATATATATATATATGTATTAAAGCAATCATAAAATGGGAAGATTATATATAAAAAGTGCTGGAATTCATTTATCACTGGTTATGTATGCAAAAACTTTCATTAAAGCTGACAGTCTACAGTGCACTTTAACCTCATTTTCATTTCATTTCAAATCCAATGTGCTGGGGTGCAGAGCCAAAACAAAAAACATTGCATCAAGGTCCAAATACTTCTCGACTGCCCTGCCTGTATACACTTAGGCCTAAATATATTACTTAAATATGTACTACCTGCTGTTAATTATTAATAAAGTTTATGGGAAGTATATAGTTTGAAATACTGAGCAATGACATTAAATTGGAAAGATATCTTCTGTAGGCTATACATAATGTATCCATGTCCATTCCTTCAGTGCTACTTCAGAGTATATGCCATGGCCTATAACATCACACAACACTGGAAGAACCAAAAGGCTACACAAGAAGGATACACGTGTCAACTTCCTGAAAGTTTTTTTTCAGCATTGCGTGATGCCATTGAGCCCTTGTGCACTCATTTATCTTGTCCCAAGAAAATAATATATTATTCTGAGCAATAAAAGGCATACTGATTTTTGTATCCCTTTAGCATGTGAAGCCTTTCCACTGCAGTGCAAACGCTTGCCAAAATGGGACACCCAGGTGACCTTGAGGAGCAGCCCCGTTTTTCCGGTTAGCGCAATTACTGATAACTGGGGTACCAGTGGGATGAACTGGCACACGATTCGAGTGTACTCATTTATCAACATGTGTCAGGTGATGCAGGCTACAGGGTTTCTCCCCACAGTGTCTGTGTGCTGCCCATTTCCTCGTCTTATTTATTTATTTAACATAATACTCTTGTGCAATAGGAACAATTGGCAAAAACATTTTGCCACAAACACATTATTTAAAAAAAAATGTGTGTTATGTATTAGATATTTATGTGACCTGTTCTACCATGAGTCAGAAGTCGCTATGACCAATTTAACATAAATCAATGTTTATATCAAAATGCAATTTTTTGCTTTCATACTATTTTAGTTGAACAATATCTTGGCTTTCATAATCTGCATGTCTTAATTCATTATAAAATATAGATTTGAAGGTTTAATATGTACATAAGATGGCAAGTTAGCACCAGGATTCTGCATCGTTTTGAAGCTAGGCAGCTTGTGACCAGTCACATAATCACGTGAGTTGCTATTGTGGCTATAAGCCAATGTACTGGTTTTCTTCTGAACTTTGCTTTCATGAACTTTATGTATTAATGTCAAATTCAGAGTAAAAATACAGTTTTAAAATAGTTTTTAAATGTAAGATGACAAGGTAGCTGTGGAGCTTTGTTTGGCTACTGAGACCCAGGTCAAATTCACCAGTGACTAAAATCTCTGACTAAATTTTGAAGCTCAAAAACATGGTGGGTGGGTTGTTTTTTTCTTCTCATTCACAATTTTGAGTCACCAGCTGCCACTGATGTGTTTGCGTGTGTGTGTGTGTGTGTGTGTGTGTGTGTGCACGTGTGACCTGCTCTATCAAAATCAGTCACAGTGACCCCAAAGCATATTTTGAGTTTCATATACAGAATGTAAGATTCCTAATGATACAAAATATTATCCCATTACATTCTGAGTGCCACTATATCATGTTTTTGACCCTCAAAGTTTAGTCATGGCACAGCCTCTTAGCTACAACTAATGAATGTTAATAAGTAGCTTCTTACCGGGGGACAAAATGGCTAATTTACTACAAAACTAGATGTGGCTTGATTCTGGAGTTTTTAGGATTTCCACTCACCTTTTTTCTCCTCATTGTCTTGGTCTTTTTGCACAAGCAGACAAAATACTTAAAATGTGGGTTCTTGGCTTTTTTTTCATGGCTGTCCTTTTGGGAAACTGAAGCTGGAAGCTGTGATAGCTTGCTGTCGCAGGAAGGCACATAGGCTGTGTGTGTTTACTTGTTGCTAAGTTGCAGAACGATAGCAACATGTATAGTTAGTAAACTGAACTGGTCCGGGGGTGGATCAGTTTCTTTAGCTTACTTACAATATAGCTAACATGTTTACTGGGAGTTATAAACTGCTGATTATGGTTCTAACCTAGGAAAGGCAGTGCGTCTCTTTGCCCTTTCCTTTATAGGCCAGCCTTTACTCTCTTTAGGCCTGTGCCCTTTGAGACCGTGCCTTCCACATGTCTAGCCAGCCTGGCAATCAGATAAGAACAGGAAATGAATGAAGGAATACGTTTTTGATATATTTGATAGACTCCATATGTGTCAGTAGAAGATTTGGATGGGTAGAGACGTGGATGGGTAAAGAGGGGGAGGGGACGTGACGTTGAGGTGTAGAGTAGTTCTTCCACCTTGTTCAGTGTGCATGGCTCATCTGCACCTCACATTCTGCGAAAGACACATTTATTATGTATGCATTTGGTAATGTGTCTAAAAAATAGAATGTTTGTGTGTATTTAATTCACACATTTCAATATCAGAGGGTTAAATACGGTTTAATTAAGCTGATTAAACATGACACTTTAATTCTTGTGCCCTCTTGAAGGTGTCTGCTGTTAGCCTATTACTGACTATGAGATATCTCACATACATACAGAACAATAAAGAAACAAGAAAGCCAGGTTTTGCAAGTGAGAATGGATGAGGCTAATATGTGCCTGCATATTTAATATCCACAGCTGGCTCTGGTTTAACCAACAAACTTTTCCACTAACTAAAATATTTATGATGGGGATGGGCAGGGATAGGGGCTGGGGAGCAATCTGTCCCCCTCAAAGTCAAACTCACTCATACGCCTTGCTCTGTTGTTCATTTCCTCCCAACATCTCCATGTGACATATTGTGAATGGTGAAGTACACCTTCATCTTCTGTGAAGTACACAAGGGTAGACCAACCCGATTAGGGATCAAGGACACAGAAAGATGAGGAAAGACACATACTTTTTCTTATCACTTCCCTTCTTCTGCTTCCTGCTATCTCCCCTCTTTTCAAGGAGAGCGTTCCATCACAACAGACTCCTAACTCCTGAGAAAAGCCAGGTTCTGTTCCAAATGAATCTTCAATATCGCTTATGAGAACTTATGCTGTAGAGGTAATGTTGAGAAATGCTTGTTTTACTACAACCACACCTTGGGTATTGTTGCCGTATGCTAACGCAAGGATTACTAATGCTCTATGTAATTTTCTAAGATAACACAGTTCTCAATTTTGGGAGTTGTTTTATGCACTAATATAAATATTAATATTGCATATGTTGCATCACAAAAGAAAAGCCAAGTTCTTTTGCAAATTAATCTTCAATATCACATTTGCCTTTGGCAGTCCTTACATAAATGCTAAGCAGTTGTGTATTGACTCTTAAAACATGTTAATCTACTGTAATTTTCTTTATGATACAGCCCAGCTGGTTTGCATAATTAATTGAGTGTTTATGTGTGTGTGTGTGTGTGTGTGTGTGCATCTCTGTGCATATTAGTGTGCATGTGTGTATAGATAATGTCATTCCAAAACTCCCACGTTTCATCTGATAATCATAGGCTAGATATATTCCTTTTAAATAAAGGTACTCCTCTAATATCAATTGGAATAATTGCATACATGAATCATTCGAATAAATAATGATAATAATAATAATAATAATAATAATAATAATAATATACCCATTCATTGTGTCTCCAGTGATTATTTAATCTCAGCAAAAAAAATACATTTTCAACATACGGAAATGCCAAGTTACTCACGCGTACAAAGTACTGTCTATAAGTCATTAATTAAAACTTGCTAAATCTTGGCTAGTACAAAGTAAATTATGTAAAACGATGTGTTTCGGGAGAAAACAAAACCTCACATTGAGTTCGTCCATCGCTGTGTGTGCATTCCTGCTGGTCAAACGCACACTCACGTGAGTGCAAAGACTGCCTGCAGTTAGTCTCAAATATCGTACGGGAGGCGGCATACTCTCTGTCCTGTTTCCAAGTCTGATTGAACAGAAAAACATCATCCTCTCGTATTTATTTATTTATTTATTTTTTTGCAGCACTAAACTAATGAGACTTCAAAATCATTATTTCTGAATCTGTCAAAGTTTCTGCTCCTTCACAGCAGCCATTACTGTTTTCTGTGTTTGGTGCAGCAAACTTTATCACTTCCATGTTTTGTGTGGTTACCACAACTTCAGAATCTGAATCTGCACCACCAACTACAGAGTGTCACTAAACAAACTGTTCAAATCTGTAATGGGTATACCCACATTTGCATACATTGCTGTGTTTGGCTGTGGTTCGATTTTAGGCAAGTTTGTCTTATCAATACACTGCTGCCTTTAGACTTGATAAACAGGGACAGGCATTTGTTTTGTGATGGAGATAAAGTCACTGTTCTCTTTAATGCAGGAAACAGTTTGTGTATTCGCCTCCTCTGCCTTTGGGGCTTTGATGTCCAATATTCCCTTGACTCCTTCACGCATTCTCCGAAAGTCACTGTTTAAGCTTTGTGATATTGTAAATCATTGCCTATCTCATCTACTGTGCAGCAGTACAGATATAATCTTATTTGGACTGGGAGCCCAGGCAGGGGTTTATGAATAGTCATTCCTATGCTGCCTGGACATTCAAGCCAAACATCTCTGATGATCACGTCTCTGGAAAGCCTCCCCTCTGGCTATATAAACAGCGCCACATCTGAAAATCAAGACTCGGTTGCTCACAAACCTATCTCCTACCACACAGCTGCATTAAAAAAATAAATAAAATTGGCTCAAAATTTCACAGAACTTGGCACATTTGTGTCTGGAAAGCAGTGTATTCATAAGTGTTCTCTACCCTGTTTGTGAAAAAATGCTTGCGATTCTGTCCCTCCATATTTTCTTGTTATGTATATTTTCCATCCAAATGTTTGGTTATCAATATAGATATCAGATAGACATATATCAATACAATATGGCCTCTTTACTGCCTCAGACTCTGCAATCAGCACAGATCTTTGACAACTGATACAGCCCTGTATATGTCTACTGTACTTCAAACAACATGTACGCACCACTGGGCTTAAGAGATAAACCTTCTCTCAAAGAGCCTAATTCATATACTCTTTAATAAAATCTGAAAAATTGCACTTTAGCCATATCCAAATTGTTTGATTACAAATCTAAAATTGGAGTATAGATCCAAGTCAAAAACAAATATGTCTTTGTCAAATCATATCAAATTGTATTACAAATGATACTTAACAGTTTAACTTGTTTATAGTGATGTCTTGGATGTCAGATGTATTGGGTTGTTGGGTTGTCGGATAAATATATATGTGATGAGATTGCATCCATTTGTTTTTTATCCCTGAATTTCTCTGCAAAGCATGCTGGATGGGTTACAGAGGTATGTGTCTGTGGTGTTGACTATTCTGTCTATGGATGTAAATTCAGGTGAACATAGTATATGTGCATAACTACACTACATAGCCAAAAGTAAGTGGATACTTGACATCCAACATCTCATCCAAAATTATGGGCATTAATATATGGACTTCCACTCTTCTGGGAAGGCTTTATGCTAGATGTTGGAGCACTGTTGAAGGGATTTGTTTCCATTCAGCCAAAAGAGCATTAGTGAGGTTGCAGCTGGTTTTCCAGTTAATCCCAAAGGTGTTGGATGGGGTTGAGGTCAGGGCTCTGTGCAGGCCAGCCAAGTTTTTGACAAAACCATTTCTATATGGACCTCGCTGTGTGCCCAAACAGGAAAGGGCCTTCCCCAAATTGTTGTGGAAGCACAGAATTGTCAAGAATGTGACTGTATGCTGGATCATTGCCATTTGCCTTCATTGGAACGAAGGGGCCTAGCCCTAGCCATGAAATACAGTCCCAGACCAAGGGGTGTCAAGATACTTTTGGTCATATAGTGTAGGTTCTCCCAGCAATCTTGCTATTTGGTATTTTTCCTCAGTCAATAAAACATTAAGTAGTATGTAATCATTAAAATGAATAAAACATAACTTTAAAATGCACAAGGTATTTTATTTCAGCACAGCAGTAATGCACACAGTAATGACAGGGCAATTCCATCAGCTCGTCAGCTTAGACATAAGTGTGTGCCACAGAACATCGCTTTACATAAAATCAAATCTAAAACTGATCACATCAACTGACAGCACATCTGTGGTCATGGAAAAATCAACAAGGGACTGACTGAATCACAACTGATTATAATGTTCCCCTGCTTTATACCTTGCACCTTAGATAAATGTAGGGGCAATTGGAACATGGGGGCAAATGCATTTCTTGAAGTTCAACCAATCAGAACCAAGATACCTTGATGACGCTCATTATGCTAATTCTCTGCAGTGTTCTGATTCTCCATCCTTTTTTTCCATCTTCATCTGTATTTTTTTAAAATTTTATTTATTTACTTTTATTTTTTTTAGAAAAATTTGCTTGTACAATTTATTTAAAAATACTTATGATCACATCATGTCATTACCACTCAAACAGATAATAGTTTTGAATAAGTTTTTAAAGACGAAAAGGGCTCTAAGAAACAACAACAGAATAAAGGGCACAGGAAGAAAAAGGTTTTAAGAATACGAAGCCTATTTATGCACAGTGTTTCCATAAGTTGTGCCAGTACTATAGATTACTTGTACTGTTAGCCTAAATATTGTGTGTTTGTGTGTAGGAAGGGAGTAGAGCACAGGATGAAGGGATATGTTTGTGGAAGAAGGGGGTAGTAGTCGAGGCAGAAGGGTAAAGAGAAGGGTGGTAGGAGTGGGCTGATCTTCACTCCCAGAACTCTGCTGCTCTTCCATCTGTGAGAATCTATATGCCTCCGGTTTCTTTATTTATATATTTATTTGGCTGTTTGATTTTTGAGTCCTGTTGAGACAGTGCCATCTTTGCCTGCAGTTCTTGCTGTTTAAGCTTCAGCGCATCCCTCCTGGAATGTTATCTTAATTAAAACTTTTGAGGTTTTTGCTGCAAATGTCCAAATTCTTAACAGTATGAATCCATTTGAAGTCTTTGCATTTTTAACAATATTGTTTTACTTTAAATACATGTATGACTGGATTTATCAGATTTGGGCTGTTTAGACTTTTTTTAAATGTTGCAGATAGACTAAAATGAATTTGAATGTGGCATTTTCAATACACAGTGGAACTCTGAACATTAATGCCGGGTGTAAAATGTGTTTATGGTTCCATAAATGCAGAAAGAAATCTTGGGGGAAAATGGCCTCTCGAATCTGCCACATTCACATGTGACTAGCAAGTCATTAGAATGTGTAGGAGCTGTAAATGGCAATTCTATTTCCTGGGAATGCATCATAAAATGGAAATATCACAGGACTGCTTCACATGAGGCAAGCTTGGCAATAAAGTATGGCTTGTGGTGATAAGCCAAAACTGCAGATTCACATCAATCCAGCTGTGCAAACAGAACATTGTCGATATTTAATTTATTTAACACTAAATGTGTTTGCTGTCATGGGTATATAAACCCATGGTTAGAGTTCAGTGACCCTTGTTTAATTAAAAAAATAAAATAAATAAATAAATACCCTTCTCTAAAATACCTTGACAAGTCTCAGTGACAGTTCAGGCATTTGGAAAAGAAACATATGAATATATTAATATGAAGAATATGAAAAATTCAAAACTAGCCATATTTAAACTCATAATCTGTGTTTGTGGTAAGTAAACACAGAAACCTTTTTAAAATAACACAGAGGAAGGGAAGGGAAAATTATTTAATTAAGGGCATGTTGCAGAGCATGCAACCATCTTTGCACCAACAGAGCTGAAGCAATTAATTAATCCTCCACAATTCAATTGGATCATTATTTAAATGATGTGTTCAGAATACAAAAATCCTGCTGTTTGTCCTGATGAATGCTAATGGGAGGCTGATGTATTTGAGTTATGTGTCCAAGATGTAGTTTATGTTGTAGTGTCCTTTGGTTCCAGCATCCAAAGATTTCCTTACTTACTATGAACATCTTCTTTTTTGGAACCCAAAGTATTTTTTTGTGAAATTGGATGGAGCTCCCCTTTAATGCAATGGCACATGATGTAAAACACCTTCATAAAATCGAACATGTTCACTATTTTGAGTAACCACTGCCGATACCATTGGATAATTGAAAAGCTTGCAATGTTATTTTCTTTAAAATGAACTGATAGCGATAAATATACTGTAACATGGTACAATGTGTAACATCTAGTTTTATATCTGATGCAGTACCTTTTGAAAGTATTTAATCCCCTTAAACCTTTGTCACATTTTTTTTTTGTTACGGCTTAAAACGTTAATGCATTGGGATGTTTCCCTCCTCACCAACACAATAAATACAATAATTTTATGATGAAAAAGAAAGACAGTTTCTCATCTTGTCATATTCACCACCCATCCCAGAGTCAATACTTTATAGATAGAACTTGGGCAGCAATTACAGTTTTGGGTCTTCTTGGATATGAGCTTTGCACATTTATATCTTGGAATGTTTGCCAATTGCTCTATGCAACTTTGCTCTGACTCTGCCAAGTTAGATGTAGTGCATTGGTGGACAGAAATTGGCTGGTCATAGCAGATTTTCGAATGTGAATAAAAAGTCTGGGCTTTGGCTAGGCCATTCCCAAATGATAATCTTCTTGTTTTAAGCCATTCCTTTGTAGCTTTACCATGTGCTTGGAGTCCCAGTTGGGACATGAATCTTCACCAGATCTCTTGCGGACTGAAACAAGTTCCCCTGAAGGATTTGCCTGTATTTGACCCCATTCATCTTACCCTTGGTGGCTACAAGATTCATTGTCCTTCCTGCTGAGAAGCAAACCCACCACTAAGCCCAGCTGCCGCCACCATGCTTAACAGTATGGGTGGTCTTACCTGGGTAATGAGCCGTGTTTAGTTTGTGCCAAACATAGCGCTTTGCCTTCAGGTCAAAGAGGTCAGTCTACTGCCAGAAAGCCTCAGGATCTGTCATATGGCTTCTAGAAAAATCCAGGTTTGACTTAATGTTGACGGTTCTCAGAAGGAGTTTCCATCTACCCACTCTCAAATCTGTGAAGTGCTGAAGAGATTGTTTATGCCTGGACAGTTATTCCCATTCCAGACAATGAGATCTGCAAATTCATCAGTTTTAGCTTTTCTCTGCCAAATGCCCTTCTTGTAGGGTTGTTCAGTTTTCTAGAACACCTGATCTTGGTAGTGTCTGGGTTGTGCCATATTTTGATAATTTTGTTAGAATGGACTTGTCTTTGGACACAGATTGATTCTTTTTATATATGTTAACTGCTGTGACTTGAAGTCTCCTACATGTTATCCAGTGTCCTCTTTTACAGAAATGGATGGCCACATGTGAAACATGGATAATTACTAAGAAAAGTCATTTTAATTGTGATGGTGGTCTAACGTTTTCGCATACACACGCCTTCTTATATTGTTATATTGAACCATGTCCTAATACCATGTGAGAATACTTTGATGGGCATTGATCTCATCACCTGATCACCTAACTGACATGCGCAATTACCCGTCTACTGACAATGATTAATGATTTCCATTTCTTTAGTGTTCACTCGTTCATTTATCACAACGTGTTAGATGCACATATAAACTCTGCACAAAACATTTCTAATAGGTCCAGGGTTAATTTTGCAGCGTGTTCTGAGAGATAATAGTTTTAATTATTTTAGGCCCTTGGGACCCAGCACTGCAACCTTGCAAAAATGCTGACATAACTATGTATCAGGCAAATATGCACATGCACTATATTATTATAGTGCAGTGCAAGGCAATATCATCATTTTGGAAAACAAAATTGTGAAAATGATTAATTAAATATGACAATTAAATATTATTCATTTTCTCTCGTATCATCAACTTTATGTAACTACTATGAAATGATAGATAGATAGATAGATAGATAGATAGGTAGGTAGGTAGGTAGGTAGGTAGGTAGGTAGACAGATACACTGCTGTGGCAGTTGCTCTCACACCTTTAAAAAAAGTTTTCATTGGCAGGTATAACCTCCCCTAAGAATTCTATTACAAATAGCTGGGAAGAGCATGCTGTTAATTTAACAACAAACTTATTTACTTAACATTTGTATTTTCTAACATATTTCAACCCAGATAGTTTATTTCCTTTCCCTTCACATACAGCAGGAACATACAAAATGCAAGATGGATCAGAGAAGTCACTTGATGATATGAGGATACTCCCGCTGACTCAAAGACTCCCTCCCTGGGAGAAACTACAGTGATTATGCGGCACCCTTCAGAGCTTCCAACCCCAGTTAGCTCAGGCATTGTCAGGATACTATATTCTATGGCATGATTTTACTGTAGGGAGCAGCCAAATCCAGCAACTTTAAACACAAATAGATTGTTTGATTAAAAATCAAGAAGAAAAATATATCTTATATGTTTAAAATAAATGTGAAAGAATGTGCATTTTAACCTATATATATATATATATATATATACATATATAAATATAATTTGTTGTTTTGTTGATTGCCAGTCACAAGCACACATGTCAGATGTTCAATAATTGAAAATAGTTCTTTTGAGAAGCGTGTGGAAAGATTTTGAAAAGCTCAATGAAAACACTGAAAGACAGTGCAAGATATGTGCTGCCAAGTTCGCATGCCTCACATAAACATCAATGATGTTAACCCACCTAAGTACCTAAGGCTACCGAGGCTAAGGGTTCACAGCAAACAAGCACCCAACTTCATGGCCAGACCTCATCAGTGTGACAGCTGTCTAGCTGAAACCACCACAGATTTAACTACTAAACTGGCAACTAAAGACAAGTTCCCCATAAACATGGTAAAGGACAAATGGTTTTGGGGCCTACTGGCATTTGTTGAGCCTGCATATTAGGCCTACTCCTGTGTGATGTACTGTTGCGCCAAAAACCATCACAGCTCGACTTGAATGTAGTGAAAAAACCTCTCTCCATACCATTTCAAGTCCGACAATGTTGTCAGAACCATACTCTTACGTGACTGTAGCTTGCCACTTCATTGAAGATTGGGTCGTGTGTTATTTTATTTTTTATTCATATGGCTTTTATTTAAGCCAAATATCACATAAAAGCATTTTAAGCATGTGTGAAGCACATGTGAATTGTTTGATTACAAATTGTGGAGTATGGAGTCAAATCAAGAAAATCTTTGTCCCGAACATAGAATCACATTTCACATCAAGCATCACAATGAAAAAAAATGATGGCCTTGTAAATATTCCGGAAAGAACGAATAAATAAACATAGTGTGGCACATGGAAGGGATGATGGGATATAAGGGATAAGTGAAAGTAGTACATTAACAGATAAAGCAGCAACAATAATAACTCAACATAGACCCTCAATCTAGGTCCACAGAGGAGACCAATAATTCCTTCCTCTGTTCTATGCTAGTGGTAAAATTGGGTTAATTTAGAGAGCCACATTTTAGCAGATAGTACAATAGAGGGGGACCACAAAAGCTGAATACTTTTTTGCTCGATATACAAGAATAAAAAATGATTCCTGGACTAAAGTAACCTCCATTTTGCTAAATAAAAGATTTAATACTGCTGACATCTCAAAATGCACCCCAAGGATTCTTTCCATTTCAGAGCGGGCACTTTTCCAGAATATTTGGATTTTGTCACATTGCCAACATGGGTTGATAAGTGATTTTGGGAATATCTTTTAAAAACAGCCTGCAGTTAGATCTGGTCTATATATCATAAAATATATAGTCAACATTTTTAAGACTACATGATGAGGTATAATTTCTAGGTAGAACATTATATATCCTTGATATCATTCTCTTGAGACTGGTAGTTATCACTGAATGTTCTTCGACCTCTGCTGCTACTTGTCATAAATGGATAGCATGATAGCAAGGATGTGAATTATTTAAATTGGATTAAATTACTGAGTTCCAAAAATCCTTCATTACCTATATCTAAGGGGTTCTACCATACATACATATATTTATTCTCTCTCTCTCTCTCTCTCTCTCTCTCTCTCTCTCTCCCTCTGAAAAAGACAATCAGTCGTCCGAGCATAAATCATGAAAATAAAAACAACATGGCTAACTACCTTGCTTATTTACTTTGTAGCTACACCACTGCAAAGCTCTTCAGCTTTTACAAGTGTGAACATTCCCAGGCTACAAATTCATTGGTTTTGGAAGTGTTTGCCCCCTTTAAAGTCAATCTAGTGCAGCTTGGCTGTGTTAGCAAATCTTCAGAATATATTCTGTTCTGGAAGGGTTTTCTGAACCATACTGCATCTGTGTAGTTTTATCAAAAGCTCCACCAAAAGATCATGGTAGAAAAACAGCCAGCAACAATGGTTGTGCTTGACATTGCATTTCATTGGTGCCAATAGAATACCTTTCTTGTCAGGGCAGTGGAAGAAGTGCACCAGTACATTTCTTAATGGGTTGTTGGTACTTGGAATGGGAGCCAAGCTTTTACATCTATATTCCCAGTGGAAGCAAGGCCCAACCACTTCTGGACAGAAGGAATTTAGCTAGAGGTACAGACCCCTCTGCTTTTTCTGAGAGGCCCTTTTTGTGATTTGTGTGATCTCTGAATTTTAAACTGCAGCTGCTCGACTCTCCTTCTCAAGGACGATAATTGTGTCTCTTGGGCTCGAGATACATGTATTGAACTAATTTTATTTTCTGCCTCCACCACCCAAGCCTTGTTGATGCCAACCCTCTCTGCTAAGTTGGTCACAGAGCCCTGCAGTGGGCTCAGAGTGATAGCAATGTGGTCCAGTCCAGCATCAATGATGTTCTCCTGTGTGTCACGGCATGTCACAAATCTGAAGTTCAAACCAAAATAGCATCTGAGAACATCTGAAGATCACCAAGAAACTTTCAAAAATGAATCTAGTCCTTATGTCTTACTTGCATAATATGCAAATTCACAAATAATCCAATATGGCTGACTTTAAATTCAAAGGTGCAGAGTAGTACAGATTAATCCAGAGATTATGTGTAAAATGTGTTGTGTGAATTGGAGGAAAGGGGGTGGTAGTTATAGGAGTGACTCACAGGAAAACAAAATATACATTTTATTAAAAGCTGAGAGTCTCCACATGTGAATTGTTTAATTACAAATCTAAAATTGTGGAGTATGACACCAAATAAAGAAAAAAAAAATCTCTTTGTACCACTTTCAATTCACTATTATTATCCTGGTTAAACATATTTGTATTTACTGTGTATAATTATTTTTTATCACCTCCCATCATCTACATTAAAATTGTGACCCCATTCAATCATTATCAATCTTACATCCCTATACAAGATGGTTCTGTTTGAGTGAGTTTTGTTGTTAAAATATTTGACAGTGTGATTCTATGTACAATAAAGCCTGGAATTTATGAGAGTATGGTATAACCTTTTCAATGGAAATAATATATATTATGAAGTGCTATTGAATGAAATGTCTCTAACCACATAGACAATTTACTGTATGGTGGCGGTGGTTTATTAACTCATAAAATTTTTATTAATATGCTGTGGGTCATCAACCTAGTAGGGCAGTATGGGCTTTGAGGCTTTATATGTTATGCAAAATGAACAGGGTTTCTCAATCATAGTTTTGTGTTTTAAACTGTGTATTGGGAAACAATCTTTTTTTATTATTTTTTTACTTTTGCCACATTTTATACAGTCCATAAAGCAAGAAGTTTCCTCCAGCAAAATAAACACTTAGGAAGCCAAATCTCACACACATAGTGTGTCACTCATTTAAAGACAGAAGTACTGCCAGTACATGCGCATGACTTCCCTGTCGAGGACTGGTCAGAAAGGCAAAACAAACACTGTTTTTACAAATACTTGCTTCATCTATACTCTACTGTTCCGAATGTTCTGGGAAAAAAAAAAGATCTCATCCAATTAGGATTGTTTTTCTATTGGAGGTTGTTTAGTGTGGATTTATTTTTATTTCCCCCCATCCTTTCAGTTTGAATTATAATATTTTGAGAATAAATTCTGCATTGCCGCCTTCATCCAGATTCAGATTCAAAATAGTGCTTTGATCTTAAATTTGAGCCTCACTCAAATGCTTCTTATTTTGTTCATAGTCTCAGGAATTCAATCAATGTTAAACTTCATTAAATCCACGACTGAAAGAGAGAGTACAATGCACTCAGATTGATTCAGGGTTAATCCATATTCAGCCTAAACAAAAATTATGTTTATTTTTAAATTATAATTTTGAGAAAGTGTAACACTTTTTTTTTGTGATACATATACAAGAGATCGAAAATTAACTGGAATTTATTTGTTTATTTTTAATTTTCTTTTCTTTTTTTTTTTTTTTTTACATACAAAAAAACTATACTTACAAGTCCTTACTCATTGTATAGGTCATTCATTGCAGTTTAAGTCTGGGCCTCATTCTTGGTTGTGCAAGATTCATGATTTTTCCCCACCATGCTAACTGCCAGGTTTACAGCCTGCATTGCAGTTTTCTGTCAGCAGTGCCTCAGCCTCAGCTCCTAAAAGGGGAAAAAATAATTAGAAACCATCTCCATAGAACTTGACATTATATGAATATCTGGCAGAAGTCCATTGCAACAGGGAAGATATGATCTAAGCAGGCAAAGTTCTGAATACTGCCAACTGCAGCTGCTTTGTAATCCATCATTTCACACAAAATGCCCAGCATGTTGACTTCCCTAAATTTTGTTCTAATGAACATCATTGATTTGATGCACACGAGAAACACTGAGGAGAAATCATCTAATGAGCTTTGCTAAATATAGAATGCTTTCCTCATAGAGATAAATAAATAAATCGAATTGATTCTTAATTGCACACATTGGGCTTTTCATTCAGATCAATATGTGTAGGTCTTCAAAAGACTGAGACATTTGTTGATTACATCCATGTATGCATCACCTTGTATACTACCACAATTAGTCTTGCATAACACAACCAAAATCAAATGAGCAGTGTGGACAAAATGCATCTTGCAATTAATCTTTTAGGCAAGCACGTTTACTGCAGTCATACCCTAAAGAGTCTACTTGTTAGATTCATTGAAAGTCCAAAGACGATTATTCTCAAAACATTGAAAATACTGTGAGAATTTATTATACAATAGATCATACTATATACCGTAAAACTTGCGATAGACGTCAAGTCTCTAACAAGTGCTGGTCTCTTTTAATGGCCGAGAGTAAAAACATAAAAATGCAAATGAACATCCATCTCCAGTAATAAACAAGGAAGCAGTTTGTCAATGTCCCATTGCAGTGTAGTTAATGTACGCTACACAGCTTGATAGGTTATAGATGCTACCAGTGTGGCAGTGCTGGAGATAATTTAACATTAAATTTAAGTGAGATTCTATCAAGTAACAACTTATTTAGAAAGCAGAATGGAGCAGCAAGGAGATACTTTGAAATAGATCCAAACAAGTGTGAAAATGGAATGGCCAGTACAAAAAAGCATATAAAGATTCAGCAGCTCAAATCATATAATGCAGTGAAATGTCGTGTTATTCCATAAAGCCTAAACATTTGATTTGTGTATCCCATAACATACTAAACCCAGCAATATTTCCTCGGTTTACTGAATCACGAGAACCACATAATCTGATGTCCACTACAATTGACATTCAATAAAAATAATGAGTTTAAAAAAATATATATTTTCACTGTTTTTGTCATCCAAGACAGTATTATGACAACAAAGTTATAAACTCTCTACTTAAACTCCCTCCCCACCGGGTCTTGGAAAGACATTGTTACATTAAAACTTGAAGAGCTATGATTAACAGTATGGTGTAAACTGACAATATATAAGGCTGTATTGTAGCTCTTGCAATAATGTAAATTTAAAAACAATATGAAGCAAGAAGGACTGTTTTGATTCAGAAATAATAAAAAATAATATTCCCCAAACTCATCATTAGCCTTTATTTCTCTGACAGCAGTTCACAGATCCTTTTGTAGTCCAGCATAATGAAACTCTTGCCATTCTCAATGAATTCACTGAAGAAATATGCAACTCGATAATTTCCCAGTACACTTCTCTCATCTCCACTTGTAGAGATGACTGCTGTTGGTCAAATCAGTCTTTGCAGTATCATCGAGACCAGTGGTTTCCAGAGTCAAACCTGGGGGACCACGGTGTATGCTGTTTTTTTCCCAGCCACAACTGCAATCCCAGAATTTTAACAAGTCATTCATTTTTCTTAATTAGGTGCTTTTCAGGTGCTTTGAGGAACTATTCACCCTCTTAAACCACATTATGCCAGAAATAGCTATGGTAGTCATGAAGAATGAAAGACCCCTGGTCTTATTCTGCTATTTTGCAAACAATTGCTTAACGAAGGTGACTAGGGCTGGGCGATAGGACAATGTACTCAAACACTGGCAATAGCAGGCGAATATGGTCACTTTGATTCTTGACAAGCTATAATTGTCTTACAAAGTGAGGGAGATAATTGATGCAAAGCCAATTCATCTATACAACATCCTAGCCGATATAACTGGTGGAAGGAATTTATTTATTTTTCTCAGATATGCTGCTTCATAGTCTACTGACCTCCAAATTTCTCATAAAAAGCCACATTTTACAACTGATCAAAGGACATTTCACCATTTCTCAAATCCAGTCCTTCAGTGCTAGTTTTACTGCATTTGTACTGCAGTTTAGATTAGAAGAGGGTAACACGTTATGATAAATTAAAGAGCAAAGAGAGAGAGAGAATGAGTGTTGGATATTAGTATTATTGCATGAGTCTAGATGGGTATACCTTGGAAAATAATTCTGTGAGGTCTCCTGGTTGTCTCTTCTTGTTTACCAGTCAGTCCAATCTTAGCGTGGTATGATGACAAACTTCCATTTCAATAATAATAATAATAATAATAATAATAGCTGCAAGCAACAATGTCGGGGGCCAAGCACCAAGGGTGAGTGCAATTTGTACATTTCTGAGAAGTCTGCAACAATTTACTTACCTTCATACCACAGCTATTTTGCTGGGATTCACTGCATGCTTCAATGGAAGAGGGAGACAAGCAGTGTGAAAGGTTCCGTCTTTTCTTCTTCTCAGCCTGACACATGCACACACGTGGTCCTCATTTTTGTGGAGCACCAGGCCATTTATCCCTCTGAAGGACCCATTTGAGTTGCTGATTTTTTCCCCAATTGTCTGCTGCACATTCTTGCTTTTCTGCCTGTTCTGCTACCCCAAAATTAAAAATATAGGCTATGTATTATAACTGATATATTACCTGGGTCAAACAAGTTGGTTACGCGACATGGACCACTTAATGTGTTCACAGTGAGTCACTAGTACAGGATTCTGCATAGACGTGATGACAGTCCTTCTGCATGCACTGTAGCTGCAGTCTGCATTTAGTCCAACTTACAGTGGTGGGGGGAGGGTTGGGGGGAGGGGACTGACAGAGTAGGAATGCCATCTGTGTATTTGAACTAATTTGAACGAATTGAACCAGTCACAATCAGCATAAATGTGTGGCCATACGCATATTTTGGGCATGGTTGGACATCTCCGTTTAAATTTAAATTACAGCTGTGGGCATCTTTTCAGATATAAAAATTTCCCTCGCAAGTTAACAGAGGGACATGTTGTAGATCACACATACAACATTTGGCAAGAATTGGGCAAACATGTGCAGAAGAACTTGGCCTGCAGAGAGCCCCACCTTTGGGATCAATTGGAAAGCCAACTGTGAGCCAGGCCTAATCGCCAAACCAGTGCCCGACCTTGCAAATGCTCTTCTGGCTAAATGCAAGCAAATCCCTGCAGCAATTCTCAACCATCTAGTATAAAGCCTTCCCAGAAGAATGGTCGTTGTTATTATTAGCTAAAAATATTGGGGTTGGGCGATTTGATCACATCTGAATACGGATACATCCCAATTTGTAGTATGGTTACACCCTTGAATTAAAGAGCCAACTTCATCATTGGATTGCTGTTCACAACAACATAGCACATGTTAGTTTGGTCCATTTGTAGGTGCCATTTTTGCAAAGTCCATTCTGCTTGTGTTAAAAGGTCAAGGCACTTAGTGGATACAAGTCCGGAAGCATCTGTTCCAGAAATAGCAAGGGAAGAATTCCAAACTCTCATTTAATGTGCTGCTTGACATTTCAAGCTGAATATCTTTAATAGGTGAGAACTGCAGAGAAAGGAGAAAAGAAATTTTAAAAAATAAATCCTATAGTATAAAAAAAAATCAAGTGTGTACTTAAATAAGGAAAGGTGAGATGTCTCTTATCAAAGCATCTTAACATGTTAATGTCTGAATGTGTGTCTCATCAAACAACATAGATAAATTATAGTTGCAGATTATAAATTGGCCATGCATCTTTTAGAAATGATTTTAACATTGGTCTTGATTGATAACAAAGCCTCCTTTGGCCTTCTCGGCATTTTAAGCACAGTAGAATCCAGCGAGCTGTTGTTGAGCCAAGTGTCAGGAAAAAAAACTGAACAGTTCTTAGCCTGTTGTTGGAACTGAATATGCCTTATCAAACCATCCATTGTATTTGGCTTGGATTGCATGTTTGCCAGATGTGAAGTAGAAAGTGTGGGTTTGAAAGGTTGGTTTCAGAGTTTCACTTGTATACGACCTCTCTTTCCTCTGTGTCTTTGGTGTTGAACCCGGAGGCCTCCACTTTACATTTCAGTTCAAAATTAGCATAGGAAATCCCTACAGTTTCATCACAACATTCAACAATACCAGCATAGGTTTCAGTCACAAGCACGGTAAAAAGAAACAGAAGGAGCAGCAGAGCAAGCAAGAGATCTTGCACAATGTTGCTCTTGTTTCGGCGCTGTTTTCCATCCCATACCCCATTCACAACTTAACGCTAATTTACTACAGCGAGGTACACTATGTTGGCAAGGACAACGTTAAAATGTGATGTAATTGATGTTTCTCACAAAACAAAGCATGCAAAACACAGCATGAGAGCTTTGAGTGGTGGATAAATGTCATCTGTGATTCGACCTATGCATTTTTGAGTGCCAATATTCCTCTAGGAAAAAACTGCATAACCCCACATCAACATGGCTTCCATTGTGTTGTAATCTGTTCTGCAAAACAGCTTCAGCAGAAGTATGGGTCGTGGGCCACTGTGCTACCAATAATAACAATATAAAGGGACTGACAGCGTGATTCAACAGATGGCACAGGCAGTTTTTCTTTGCTTTTGTTATGTGAGGAATATCAAGTACATAACATTTTAAAGTTGTCCATGCTGACGCGGTGTACCTCTCTGAGGTAAATTTACGTTAAGTTGTGGATGGAATCAAGAAATGCCTGTTGCACTTTGAGGTGGATATCAACAATGTAACAGCATTTGTTTCAGATAAAGCAAGTTACATGTTGAAAGCATACCAGGAAAGCCTCAAGGGCACAGTTTACCCATCGATGGTGCTTACAAGTGACAGTTGCCCAAGCAGTTTCCCCAAAGCTGACAGACTTCTGGGATTTATAAACATTTTTAAATGTTGTACAAGCAGAAAGTTGCATTACACAGTGTTTCTGAGGAATGCAATAACAGAAACGTACAGACCTGCAAATAAAATGTGATGGGGCAGTTGGTGTTTTGGTGTGTAGTGCCATTCCCAGCGCCTAAATGTCGATTCCAGATTTGTGGACCTGGAGAAAGACATCTCCCCAAATACTGCTGTGCCTGGCATAGCGTAGGGATGTATTGTGTGACAAGGGTTTAGGGGCACAGACGCAGCTTGTGTTAATCACGGATCATGGCAAAAGCCTTAGTGAAATGATCCTCTGGTTTGAGAGTTGGGAAATCACAATGCATAATACATTAAACAATAAGACTGAACAACCAAAACATGAATACCAAACAAAAAGAGGGATGGTCCTGCTGAAAAGAACCTAATCCCCACAGTGAAATATGATTGTGTATATGTGATGCAATTGGGCTCTTTTGCTTCTGCGTAAAGGAATGGTCTCAGATGTCTTTTTATGTTCTCCCACCTCTTCAAACATTTTAGATGAAGACTCAGTGTTGTTATCTTGGCAATGGGACTGTTGGTTTTTTTGTTTGTTTGTTTGTTTTTTTGAACAGTGCTATCAATAACATGACATACTTTTCTTATATTTACTGAGCATAGAAAAAGCAATAAAGTAGCTTTTATGCATATTTTTATATTTTTTTGGTTCATATTAATTGAGGGTGTCAATAATTCTGTAGGGTACTGCAAATATTGATCATTTTTATAAAAATTTCATTGAGAGCACAGTATAATTGAAAACATCTAAACCCATCATCTAAAACTGTAATACCAGGCCAGTTATCAATTGTGTTCCATTCCATTCCATTGTAAGGTAATTCAATGGTTGGAAAAATATGTATACTCTTATATCATAATTAATTTGTGATAGCATTCTAAACTGCAACCTGTTATAGCAGTAGGAAAATTGCTGTAACATTGTATTATTGTATTGTAGTATGTTTGGTGCCCACACCTCAAATCAGTTTGTAACATAAAATGCAGGTTACATTGTTTGTAATTATGGTCAAAAAAAATTAGTTTACTGTAACACACATTGCTGTCCACAGGAATATGTGTGCAAATATATTGATATATTTCATTAACATTTTGGTCCTCCTTAAATGCATGCAACATGTGGTGCTGCTTCTGTAAATTGAATGGTTTGGCTTACACCCAATTACCCAAAGTCAAATTACTATACACCATGCAATTAATGGTTACTTGAAATTCCTTCCCAAGAGGCACTGCAGGGCCAGTACATCTCAACATTATTTGTCATTTTCAGTGTCAAACAGAATTAGAGCATTCCTCTTTGCTCTCTTTGCAGACATCCTTGGGGCAGAGGATGGCAATGACTCATGCAATGCCATGTGATTTTGATTGCCCATGCCTGTGACATTCTAAAAAGGATGCAGGCATTCAAAGCTTGTGCATGTTGGACTTTGATGCAGCTCCACATTTCAAATAGTTAGACTTGTTTTTTGTGCTTTAAATTGAAGTGGCATTTGATAACTTACATCTTTATTGGTTTCTCCTTGATTGACAGCACCCATTTAAAGGTGACTTGTTGACAGAGGAAGAGAGATACATGGCATTTGAAGAGAGAACAATATGTGTGCTTTAAAAATTGAAGGGAAAATAGATTTGAAGAATATCATGTCCTTTGTGCCCAAAGAAATAGGCAGTTGGCAAGATGCAAGGTCTGCACATCATAAGAATGTCTGTGCTGTTTCTCAGGAAAAAAAAAGTCTTGGCTTTAATTTATGAGTCCTTGGGAGATTACTTAAATTTTTTAACTGTCACCTGTCAATATCCATCACTCCAAATACAAGTGCTAAAAACATCATTAGGTAGCGTCACACACACGCACGTGTGTGCACACACACACACACACACCTACAGACACACACACACACACACACACAGGACACAGGCACATGTCCATGCATGCACACACAAAGATTCCTTTTTTTTCAAAATTATAATATTATTTAAAGAAGTTACATAAATGAGCAGTCTTTTGAATAACCGTGGCTGTCATTAAATGTGGGATGAACTGCATGGAGTGGCAGTGTAGCATAATGCTCGTGGAGCGGGGGTTGCAGGTTCCCGGGTGGGGCACTGCCATTGCATCTTCGGCGCAAGGTAATTAATCTGAGTTGTTCTAGAAAATATCCAGCTGTATAAATGGATTCTATGTGAAGAATTTAAGCTCTGTAAGTCACTCTGAATAAAATCATCCTCTGAATGCCTAAAATGTAAATGCAACAATTGGGATAATGCCTAAAATGTAAATGCAACTTGGGGTAAAGCCAGTGCTGTCCCACTGCTAAAAGCTGTCTGTGTTAGCAGGTTATTAATTCAGTCCAGAATACAAACCACAATGTGAGGATAGCAAGCAATATACGAGGCTTGGGCTTCGTAAATATTTTAATATAAAACATGTTTTAATTATAAACCACAATTTGGATCATAGCATCAAAGCAATCCTGCTTATACAACTCTACATTTACAGAATATTGTTCAGATTGGAAATGTCCAATGGAGTTAAATTTATCTCCCCTTTTGTGATTTGATGTTTTGTAACAGTGAGATATCTTCCATGTGTGATGTTCGGTTCCCCGGTCTCATACCTGCCTGCCTGTTTAACAAAGATTGCTAAAGCGTAGGACATACTGCCTGAAGTTCCTGGGCATGGATATACCCCTGGTGCCTCAGCGTGGAGTTTCATTATGAGACATCAAACCACCGGAGTGCTGATAGGCTGTAGTTCTAGGTGTGCTAAATATACCAGAAAACTCAAAGGAATTCTACCATCATGATTACTGTTGCACTCTAGCATAATGATAAATTAATTAAATTTAATTAAATATATGAATACCGTAACAAGGCAGACAGTTTCAGGAATCAATTAAAAATTTTGAGACACCAAGCCACTATATATAATTTCAGACGTGGCACCATTAATGACTTGAAAATGTCTCCCAGAAGGAGTCTTATGAGTCATATATAAAATATGAATCCCAGTAAAGCTCATAGAGTTGTATTTCCTACTTTGGAGATGGATGTGTCAAAAATAGATTACATTTTGAGAATGTCATCTGCATCTTTATGTTGGCTCTATGCTTGGAATATTGACCAAGAAAAGTGATAGGTAGAAGGATAAACAGACTGCAGTATGATTTCTCAGCAAGCCAAGGATCATTCTAGCTGTATCATAACAGACAAGACATCAATGCACAAACACTGGAGGGTAAACAGCGATCTGCCGATAAGTAAGCCTGCGGTATCAGCTGATTTCTGGGCCAATGATGGCAGCATTGGCTAAGTGCTGGCCAGGGCCCAGGTGCTTACCAGCTCAATTTTGGTTTGAAACTAGGAGCCATATCTGGGCTAAATCTGTTCCTTTGGTTGCTGTGGTAACTAGGCTAATGCATGCTGCATGTAGACCAAAACCTGACCACAAACTAATTGCTATCCGAGTATGAGCACATCCACAAAAAAGCACCTAGTATGGTCAAATTGAAATTAAAGAAAAAATGTTTTGCATTTTGATGAAGAAAAAAGGAGGCATATCTACAAATTGGTGCATTCAACATGGCTTCAAAAGTTTAGAGCAGGTTTATGAAGAAGAGAATTGACTGATTCATGCCTTTATTTCTTCTTGGAATAAAGGCTTTTAAGTGTACTATATCTTTCTGAGGAAAAGTGCCTTGCTTTTCCATGACTTGGCCTGAATTTGCAATTGCTTTAATGTAAGGCTATTTTCATTTTTTTGTACTTGAGGTCTTCACTCCCTAAAAAGCGCCAACTTCATTGATCTAAAAATTATTCCATTTCCACTTTCCACAAAGTAATTTGGAGCTGAAGGGAGGTGAATCAAGAGCTGAAATTTCTTCATTAGTTTGGTAATATAGTCATGATGGAGTGAAATTGGATTTTCTGAAAAGATCTCAAGTTCAGCTGTATAAACCAAAATTATCTGTTTGGTTTCAAGGGTTCGC